>NC_058409.1:19384095-19529674 GCF_002201575.2 Neomonachus schauinslandi
GGAGTAAAACATTCTGAACTTTTAAACACTTCAGTCTGTTAATAACAGCAAGTCAAGTTGGCCAAAATTCAGAAGAAATTTTTTGAAATGGTGATCAATTTTAAGGGATTCTTTATAGAATCAAAAGTGTTGTCTACTTTCTGGGGAAAAGCAGGAAGACTAAAGGATAATGAGGCTTTGGCAGATAGAAAGTACGTGGGGATCAGTTATTCTCATTAGTCAAAGAGACAAGGCAGGAGTAATTGGCATACGCCTGATGAAATAAAAGACATGTAATATAAGAAAAACCTCATTATAAGTACAAGGAAACTTTGGCATTGCCCTCTTGCTCTGCCGGTGACAATTCAATTATAGTATAGTCATATTCTTTATTTTGCAGTTGTTAATTGGTTAAGGCAGAGAGCATCTTTGTGACATATCTCTCTTTCTTTTCAAGTGTGTGTGGTACGTACATGTTTGTAAAAAGGGAAAAACAGAGACACAGCAGTGACATATGTTACTGGCTCCGTTCATCTGGGGAAAGCACTCAACCCAGAATTACTCTTTCCTTCCACGATGGAGAGGTAGATAGATGGTCGCTTTGAAGACATCTACTCCCAGGTTTTTACCTCCCAGGGTCTAATTCTGGGGTTATTTGTGGCTTCCTGATTTTGTACTGCTCTCCTTTCTGATCATCGTTCACTGCCACACAAATGCAAATGGTGAGGCAGAAAAGCCAATGAAATGGAATTGTCAGTTCGTGTTTCATTGTACTTTCTCTGCTCATCACCTGTTTTAAAAGCTTATCTGATTGTATATTATCTCTCATTGCTTGCTTGGATTCTCCTTTCCTCTTGGTCTGGAGGGAGGGGGCTGGACAGAGAGAGAGAGAGAGAGAGAGAACGGTGTTTAAAGTTCTTTGCCATCTAACGTCACCGGAGCTCTTGCAGGTGATTTACACACCACATGGGCCCCACTGTCTGTGTGCTGTAACTTGGTAACTCAGTGGTAGCTTGACCTTCAACAGCTGCTGAGCCTCTTGGTCTCTAAGCAGGGGCAGAGAAGGCCATTATTGCAAGGAAAGGACACATGGCTTTCCAAATGGCATGAAATACATCTCTTGCCACCAGATGAATTACGTATTCATGAAAACCACGAAATGGAAGACTACTCCGCTCGCCCAGCAGTCACCTGGGCTGAACACAAGGCTCTGCAAACAGTGCAAAGCTCTGACTCCCTCATTTATTTACCTTGCCGGTCGGTGTGTACAAATTTCTACAACAAGCTGTGAGAAGGAAGCTGGGAAGAGGTCTGCGTTTCCAAGGAAAACTGAATTGCATGATGCCTACATTTTAATTTAGTATCAACAAGTCTTTACTGGGCATCCATTATTCTAACATTATCCACACAAAATTGTAATACTGTATTATTAGGAAAGGAATGTTCTCATCACAAGGTGAGTTTCTGCAAATACTGGGAAGCTTCCCCTTTCTCCATTAAATATATAGCCCACTAGTGTGTATAAAACAACTCACACCAAGATGATGAGTTTTGACATTTCTGTTTCTTATTAATTCCTGACTTATTAGCAGAGGATTGTGGAAATTATCCCTAGTGTACAGATGGGAAAAATTAAAGCCAGAGATGTTAAATGACATCCCAGGATCACTGTTAGCAGCAGAGCTAGAAAGAGCATTGCTGGATCTCGACTCTGAGCTCATATTCACTCCGCCAGCACACTGCACTGGTGTGGATTTGACTTTCGTGTTACAATGATGATGACCAATAAGATGGTGACGTTTAAAATGCTGTCCTTGGTTCTCTTCATAGCTCGTCAGGGACAGAGTTCCAGTGCTGGTTAGGTTCACACCCATGCTGATCCTCCTAGCTTCAGCCCTCCCCCTTCTCTGCCCTAAGATCTCTCCGTCTTTACATTCTCTGCTGGGCTGGGTGTGCTTGCACCTGTTCACACCTCCTCCCAGGGCTCCTGGACTGCCAAGGCTGCAAAGAGACTCCCTTGCAGCTAGGGCTCCAGATACGACTTTGGACTCTGCTAATCGGATGGATTCACATAAGACTTAAGGTCAGAACTGAGTGAAATGGCAAGAGTTACAATGGTCTGTTAGTCTGTCTGTCTGTCTGTCTGTCTATCTATCTATCATCTTCCAGTAAGGATTTAGCAGGAATGAACAATTGTCATCCCCGGAGAGCTGCTAATGAGGTGTATTCCTGGAGCTTTGGCAGCCTCTGGATTCCTAAGCTTCCTGAAGGTACCCGGGAGGGCAGCTCCCGCTGGGGGTGCAGTTCTGCAGTATTGGTCCAGGACTGCCCTCCAGGCTCAGCAGGGAGACTACTCCTCCTGACCTTTCAATGATTTCATTAGCACCTAATTCCCTGTATAAAATCTCTTCCTACTTAAACTAGCTAGTTTCTCTGATCTGCAGCTGAGTCCTGACTCATCCACTGCTTAAAGATTACCTGTGAGCCCACTGCATCCTGACTCAACTTGTGTTTTATCGCGTCATATTGCATTTAAGTTGTTCTCTCTCTCTCTCTCTCTCTCCCCTTCCTGCCACCCCCTAGTCCTCAGACTATAAGGTTATTCATCTTTTAGTCCCTCTGTTTGTGGGATAAAGCCTGGCACATAACAGTAACTTTAGAGATGTTTGTTCGAATAAATGGATGGATGACTAAATGCAGAACCAGATCTCCTGTGATGCTTAGTTCATGGGAGAATGAAAACCTTGTCGAAAATGCAATTTTATTTCATACGTTTGCCATTAGTGTATTTTATTTAATAAAATGTAGAAAGGCACACACTTTTAGCTTGATATTAATCATTACCTTTTACTTAAACAGTCAAATGGGATTTGCTGCTCAGCAGTTAAATATTTTGCTGTCTCCGGAAGACTAGCAATGTGCGTCGATGAATGTGAGCCTTGCCTCTTAGCTCCTGCCTCCTACCCATGACATTTCTTGCTGGGTAAATTCTGAACAGGTGCTGCTAGCTGCCTCATTAACTGCATGGAGCTGCAGGAATTGTGCGTGAGATTATCCCTCACCAGAAACGAAGCCCTGCATTCTTTAAACACTGCACTGGACTTAAAGCATCCTGATTCTTTCTGTGTTGCCACCAGTGACAGACACTGGCTTAAGGTGCCAAGAGCTGGAATTGATGTTATGTCATATCTTTTCTCTGATCCTCCCTTCTTGTCATCATTCAGTCTGCTCTCTATCATTTATCTGTTTCATTTAGTGTCTGCAGGTTGCATAATAATAATAATAAAAATAACAAAATGTTATTGTTATATATATATTTGTTCATTTAAAAGGCTTTTATAATTTGTAAGTCATTTAATTCTTGCTAAAACTTTCTCAGGTCAGGAGCATAGGCATTCCTATTCTCATTTCATTGATGAGCATAGAGAGATGTAGAAAGGATAAAAGTTACACAGGAGAACTGGGCCTAGATGGTACCAGCTGCCCTGACTCTAGGTCCACTGTTTGTCTCAATCCATATATTTTATGGCATGAAATGAGACTAAAATAGAGACGCAAAATAGACCATATCAGATCTTGAGGGCTTTGCCCTGCAGGCCAGTATATTTTATCCATGGAAACACAGGGAATGTCTTGATGAGGGTTTGAAAATACCTGTGCTCAATGAAGAAAGGTATTTTTATTATCAATGAATGTGTGTAGTGCGTCTCCATGAAGCACCCAAATGGAGAGAACTCATGACGTCAGCTGGCAGGGATGAATCTCTTTGGCATTAATGATGCTGCTGCAGCAACAATTGGAGGAGGCCACCCATTCACAGCGTCTTGACCTCATCTGATGACATATGGGTATTAAGCAACATTTCCCAGTAGGAAAGCAGCCAGGGAAGGGGAATTGGGATGGAAGAACATCCCAGAAAACAAGTGCAATGGGGATCGATGGAAAGGTTTGGGGAGCGGAGAGGGGGAAATGGGAGAGGAGATGGTGTGAAGCATTTTCTGTGTGACACCAGAGAGCAAAATACTCACGCTGGTGGGTAGAATGACAGGGAGATTAGAAGAACACATTTTCTGACAATTAAAGAACTCCAAAAATGAGATGGGTTACCCTGGAGGTAATAAGCTCTTTGTCATTAAAAATGTTCAAGAAGATGACCATCTATCAAGGCTGTGGTCAGGGAGCCTCCCTAGTGGGGAGGTTAGACAGTCATCTTGTTGTGGGACTAACACGGGCTGGGAGCTGGATGAGAAGCAGGTCTAACTGGAGAGTCTGATTCAGCAGCTCTGGATGGAATCCAGAGACTCTCTGTTGGGAAACCACTGGACCAGATCAGTGGACTCTACAGTGGAGGGGACAAGAAAGAGGACATTTCCTTCATACTTACATTTTATCTAAAAGTGAAAAAAGGAAGTAAGCTTATTACTGTTTGATGTCTAGTGAACCACACGATGTCTGTCACATCTGAGGTGTCACATACATTACTGGAGTCAGAGCAGGAGCCCTCCAACACTGAGGGCTGTGGCCAGGTCTTCCTTTGTTCATTCCCATGAGCATGTTTCCATATATTGTAGTTTACTGCATCCGAGTTAGAGAGATTTATGGACTGTATTATTTTTATTTATTTATTTTTAAAGATTTTATTTATTTATCTGACAGAGAGAGAGAGAGAGAACACAAGCAGGGCGAGCAGCAGAGGGAGAGGGAGAAGCAGGCTCCCCACTGAGCAAGGAGCCCGACATGGGGCTCAATGCCAGGACCCCAGGATCATGACCTGAGCCGAAGGCAGACGCCTCACTGACTGAGCCACCCAGGCACCCTGGACAGTATTATTTTAAATAACAGAATTGCAAACAGTAGAATTTTTACAGTATTTTGAATGAAATGGGGAATAACCATGACAACATTTTATGTCACAGAGAGGTTTGCATTGGGTCAAAATAATTAAAGCAGAGTCAAACTCAAAGTTGCACTTTTTTTTTTTTTTTACAAAAAGACATGTGTCCAATTATGCTGACCTCCTGTGATGACAAGTACCTGTTGGTAGTAGGACTCTTGACAGACATTAGTGAAAAATTAAAAACACTTGGGGTGCCTGGCTGGCTCAGTTGGTAGAGCATGAGACTCTTGATCTCAGGGTCTGGAGTTGGGGCCCCATGTTGGGCATGGAAACTACTTGAAAAATGAAATACACGTAACATGTTTCATTTACGTAAGGTTTAGTATGGGCCAGGCATGGTTCTATTTTATATGGGTCAAGTCAATGACTCTTCACACAGCCTTAGAAGGTAGGAACTAATAACTATACCTGACATATGGGGAAATTGAGGCACAGAAAGGTGAAGTGACGTGCCCAAGATCACTCAGATAGTCAGTGAAAGAGTGGGGTTTAAATGAAAGCTTTTTTTTTTTTTTTTAAAGATTTTGTTTCTTTGAGAGAGAGAGAGAGAGAGAGCATGAGGGGGGAGAGGGTCAGAGGGAGAAGCAGACTCCCCGCAGAGCAGGGAGCCCGTTGTGGGCCTCGATCCCGGGACTCCAGGATCATGACCTGAGCTGAAGGCAGGCGCTTAACCAACTGAGCCACCCAGGCACCCTAAATGAAAGCTTTTAATTAGTCAACGAAACTAATTTACTCCTTCTCCAAAAATACAAAATCAGTTACCTTTTGGCAGCAGCTTGTGCTATGGAGAAAGCATTTTAAAAATAATCTCTGGAAACATTTCCATCACTGATGTTATTTTTGTTGCCAAAGTTGTGTAAGTTTGTAAACTTCAAAAACCACAACATCACAAACTTAGGAAACGTAGTAAGAGAATTTCAAAACTGATTTAAAAATGAAGGATTCAGTGTATTTTGAACTCATTTATTAAAATACACAAAAAATATAGTAAGTTCCAATTTGTTGACAAGAACAAATGCTAGAGCAGGAAAAATACAAATTTACCAGCAAAATTCTACAAAAATGTTCACATACTGGGTGGATGATTTTAAAAATAACTTCCACGAGCAGGGCATGGCTGGCTCAGTCCATAGAGCCTGAGACTCTTGATCTCAGGGTCGTAAGTTCAAGCCCCATGTTGGGTGTAACAGTTACTTAAAAAAAAAAGTTTCCGTGATTTCCCAACCAGCCACGCATTTTTCCCCCCCAGTTGGGTGGATGTATTTTTGAGAAGCATCATTCTCGGCAGTGGCAACCACTAAAGCTGCACCAAACCAAATCCCTGTATCACAAAGTATTAAACTAAGATTTAAAAAAAATATGGATTCATATTCAATTGTAATATTCAGTAAAGAAATGTTATCAATGGTGGCATATTTTTAGTCAGAGCAAAATTCTTTATTCCTGTTAATAAAATACACTAAAACAAGTTATTTTAAAACATTTTATCTACATGCCATCTTTTTAAAATTTTTTGCATTTTTGTAGGTTTCCGTAATGATCATAATGTATTGGTAGAATAGGGTATGTATATAACATATAAGCGAATATATAAAAATAATAGGTGCGTGTTTAAACTAAAGGGGACACATGGTTAGCGAGCTCAGAGGCCACTGGAAATGACATCCTTCAAGGTCGATTCCCTAGTTTGGCATCTTTGATTCTCAGGCAAATGCTCTGCTCTTATTTGGTGAGAGAGAAAACCGAAGTGCTAGAAAGACACTTCCCTCCAAGGCAGGCAGCACCTCATTATCCAGCTCACTGCCCAAATCCCGTCCAAAAAAAAAAAAAGGCTAAAGCCATACATTTCTGAGTGAATCGGCTTGATTTAAGACTCGGAGCTATCTGTGTTTTGTACAACATCTAATGCACTGTTGATGCTTAATAAATAACAAATCGTGATATTAATAATTAAGAATTGCTGTTACTGCTCCCGTGAAATGATTTTCAGAAGAATTATTCCCCATTCACTCATAAAGAAAAATGAGAGGCAGAGACAGAGCAATAGCTTTTAAGGAAATTTAGTTCCAGCTACTTTGTGTGCATGTGGTTTTCATCCCCCCCCTTTCTGGTAAATCTGATGAATAACTGAACAAGACACCCAGAGCCCATCTAAGCTGCCCCCCCTCCTTTCATGTCCCTACCTTTAGGTGGGAATGTCTAGAATGTTGAATTGTATGATTTTAAAGTGCTTGACAAACATTAATTAACTGGGGGTCGTTCTTTGTTTGAAGAGAGTTATGTCTAACTGCAAATATGTCTCCAAATTATCTGCTCCTTTCTTTTGACTGTATTATTATCGAAAATGTGCGGTATCTGATTTGCTTGTACAGTTATTTGAGGAGGCTTTTTGAAATAGGTGGCACCCACAAGAAAAGGGACATACGGTTATCCTAAGGAGAAAAATGATAATTATATGAAATTTATGTTTATGCTCATATTTGTGCATATTACACGTATCTACACACACATACACACGCACACACATCCTTCCTTCTATGTGTAACCATCCTCTCTTTCAAGCGGTGGATTTTGATTATTGTGATGACCCACACTGAACTGGACTCCGTTCCTTCTGAGCTGGGGGGGATTGTTGATACTTGCTTTTTAATAGCAGAAAATAGAAAAGCTCTCCAGAAAAGTGAATTAATACTCCTGCGAAAGCAAGTGTAATTAATCACGAGAGAAAGCTGGCCATGCACGTCAACGGAGTCCAGAGAATTGGCTGAGTGCTGTTGATTCATTACCTACCACGGACCCCTCCTCCCACCCCACGCAGGAAGAGGGGTGCCATTCAGACAGCAGCCACACCTGCCACTGGCATCAGGGCCAGGAGACCAGATGGATTACAAACTGTAGGAGACACTGGGCCTGTATTTTGGCATAAGTATCGCACGCTGTTAATGAGGAGCATAGCTTGGAACAGTGTCTCAAATACTTAGCCAGGGCAGGTATGTGCCTGTGCAGGGGCGGATTAGAGATTTTTCTATTGCTTAGAGAAATTTTCTATAGTAACAAAGGAATAAAATGTCAATTAATCCACAACTGCAGGACTTATACTGATGAATGCCTTTCAAAGCAGGCTTCTCAGTAAATCACCTATCATACCTTCTAGACGTATCCGTAGCCTATAAATACTGATGTTGATGTCACTCTTAGCTTCATCTCGCGCTGCTCATCCTCTCTCGGAGGCAGTGTCATAGGGTGGAGATTATAGACTTTGATGTCACACACACCCAAATTCAAATCCTGCCTTCTCGATTTACTGGCTATGTTATGCAACAGGGTTTAAAATCCTCATCAGTAAGATGGGAATCATAGTACTTATTATGGGCTGATTTGTGGAACCCCTCCCACCCACCCATCCCATCCCAACTCACCTGCAAATTCATATGTCAAGGTCCTGACCTCAGAATGTGACTGTATTTGGAGATAGGACCTCTAAAGAGGTGATTAAGTTAGAGTAAGACTGTCAGGGTGGGCCCCTAATCCAATCCGACTGATGTCCTTAAAAGAAGAGGAAATTGGACCCATAAGCGAGACTCCAGGGATGCACAGGGGAAGACTGAATGAAGAGGCACCAAGAGGCCGGCCACTTGCAGGCCCAGGACAGTGGCCTAGAACAGCTCCTTCCATCATGGCCCTCAGAGGAAGCCAGCCCTGCTGGCCCTCTGATGTTCAACTTGCAGCCTCCAGACCTGTGAGCAACTATATTTCTGTTGTTGAAGCCACCCAGCCTGTGATAGTTTGTTATCGTAGCCCTAGCAAACCAACACAGTATCTGTTATGGGGTTATTATGGAAATACATGGTATCGTTTTTGCATAGAGTCTCTGCATATGTCCTTAACAAATGACCATTGTCACCATCATTCAGTCTATATGATCTCCTTTCTCTTCCTCACCGAAGAGATTGTCATTTTCCTGGACCCCTCAGCCATGCCCCGGTGACACCTGTTGGAAATTGGACTTGAGGCAGTGTGGTTCTTTCTCGTGTGTGGAGAGGATGTGGCCAATTCACTCTCTTTATGGAGCTGTAAGCTGCCTCTTCCCAAGTTATTCCTGTCTGGGGTTCTTCCCTCTGGCTTTTGTCAGTCCTGGCTCAAGGACACAGTGCCGCCTTTGGGATGGGCTGTGAAGTAGGCAAATCCACCTTCTTCTCGCCCTTCAGAATCTACAAAGGAAGAGCCGTCTGCCATGGCAGAGGTAACTGTGAAAAGAGAGAGAGTCTCTGTTGCGATGCTAGTGCTGTTCTGTATTTCTGCACATTCTTCATTGACGTGCAGTGTTTGGATCCCTAATGTCTCTGTATTTTATGTAAAGTCAAAGTGGATGTTATCTCAGGAGCAAACACAAACATCTGTGATGTTCCCAGGTAAATGAGTGCAGGCCCAGAGTCGCGGCGCTTGCCGTCCCAATGCCAGACAGAAACGGTTGATGACTCACAGTCATGCTGACGCGATGGCCTCACCTCCATCCCGTCATCATCTGGGAAGGCTGTGTGTGCTACCCACTGCTCTCCTGGGCTGACAAGGGAGGAAGTGCCACGGTGACAGCATATAGCTCATGAAACCTGGCGGAGGTACCAGGCTATTTTTAAGATATTTAGGAGCTAGGAGATTCTTGACGCATTGAATTCAGAAGTGTTCTCTTTCTGCTAGGGGTTAAGAAGTTGGCTGACTGGGACGCCTGGGTGGCTCAGTTGGTGAAGCGTCTGCCTTCGGCTCGGGTCATGGTCCTGGAGTCCTGGGATCCAGCCCTTTGTCGGGTTCTCTGCTCAGCAGGGAGTCTGCTTCTCCCTCTGCCCCTCCCCCTGCTCATGCGCTCTCTCTGTCTGTCTCAAATAAATAAATAAAATCTTCAAAAAAAAAAGAAGTTTGTTGACTGCAGTCATTTGTGTATTCATTAATTTGACCAACATTTACTGCCTGCCCGTCAACAGCCAATCCCTGAAATGCTCTCTGAGGAGCATGATCATTACAATTACAATAATGATAATTAATGTTTTATTTTGTCATCGGCACTGGCCTAGGCCCTTTATGTATCACTGTTGATTTTATTGATAACATTTGTTGGACATCTGCTACCATAGCAGGAGCTATGCTAAACAGCTTGCTTGTGCTTTATTCTTTTTTAAAAAAATATTTATTTATTCCTAAGAGACAGAGAGAGAGAGAGAGAGAGAGGCAGAGGGAAAAACAGACTCCCCACTGATCAACGAGTCCGATGCAGGGCTTGATCCCAGAACCCTAGGATAATGACCTGAGCCGAAGGCAGATGCTAAACAACTGAGCCACCCAGGCACCTGAGCCTGTGCTTTATTCTTAAAGTGACCTCATGAGGGAGGGACTCTTTATCCCATTTCACAGATGGGGAAGCTGAGGTTCAGATCATGCTGAAGGTCACGTAGCTGGTCAATGCTGAAGTCAGGAGTAAAACTTAGGTTGTTCTGATCCCAAAGTCTATTCTTTATTCAGTGGCTCAAAAGATAGTTGAAAAGGAAACATTCTATAATAATTGAGGTCCCTTGTGCCCTACACTTGGAAGTCACTCTCGGGAGAAACATTCCTCCTATAAACAGTGTTAGCTTTATTTGACCAAATCATGCATTTGGTGTGATTTTCAGACTCTTGCCCTGGGTGCTGAAATCTCCACCCCACACCCCGAAAGCAGTTCTTCATAGACATTTGAGAGCTCCTCCTTCGGGTTAAGGCTGTGCCTAGTGGGGCAATGGTTATTCCATTATGTCCTTTGCACCTTCATGTCAGTGTGTTGAGCATGTCATATTCTCTTTTGGAGGTGCTGTAGTGTTCAGTGCCAGTTGCCTTGGGAAAACAGAGAGAGCCAGGGCCATGGGACATGTGAAGGTTCGAGAGGGGCACGCCCCTCCAGGGCCCAGCAGACAATGAGGCTTGAGCCTTTGGAGGGACTGACTGGTCTGTGTCATTGTGAGCTGAGACTTCCTGAAGCTCAAGGCAGCTCTCTTTCCAAATCCATCCAATCTCCAGCTGGATGATGGCTTGGATAGAGATGTTAGGGAGTGGGCAGGGTCAGGCTGCTTTGGGAATAAGAAATTTCTCTGGAATTTACATCTAACCACAGTCATGTCTACCTCTTGCAGCCCATTTGAATGGAAACGATTCTTTCTATTTAATCCAACAACAACCTAATACTACTAATAACTAATATTGATATCATGACCATTTACAAAGCAGTTTCATAGGTATTACCTCATTTGATTATTCCAGCAAGTTCTGGGGTATTTCTTTTTTTTTCCTTTTCCCCTCTAGAGGAACTGAGACTCACATGATTAAATGATTTGCCCAGCATCACGGAGCCAGGCAGTGGGGCATGTGTGGGCAGGACACGTCATCTTTGGGCAAGGCCATAGGGCCTTTGGCCTTGTCAACCTGCCTCCTTGACCACACGCTCATTCCCCGTATGGAACCTGATCCTAGGCTCCCAAATCACACACCAGTTTCAATAAAGGAAAGGTCTGACCGAAACCTTTTTACTCTTCATGGGTATACAGTCTGTCTGAAGCCCAAATTATGGAAGCACTCCATCTCACTGGGGATGACTTTCAAGGATGTGCAGGTGGTTGGGAGCCAGCTCTGCTGTTGGATGCCTCAGCAGACAATGTCTGGACTTGGGCCAGATTCTTCAGATTCTTTGTTAGTGTTTGTACATGCCAGTGGGTTTAGTGTGATTTGCTTTCCGTGCCCAGGCCTGGGGCTTCTTCTTCTTCTTCTTCTTCTTTTTTCCTCAGGGGACGGCCCTGACTGACAGGTATGGGAGTGCCTCTGGTTGGCCTGGACAACGGTGAGGTGTAGCTTACATCCTGGAGCTCCCCTGTGGGATCAGGTGAAGTCAACTGTCAGTGGGTTTTTCCCTGAGATCACACCTTTGCTTGACTTCCTGCTATTTGGGTCCTGCTTCCCTTACCCCCAGTGAGTGTTTTCTTGGAGGCCTTCCTCACTAGGCCTTTTGGACATGAATCCTTGTCTCCAATTTTGCTTCTAGGGAGCCTGGCCTAAACCTAAAGCAGTACGTTCCAGAATCTTTCAGTTGCTCTAGTTTAGTGTTTATTTTCATGTCTTTGATTAAACAGTTTCAATATTTATTACTTGTCTGACCTTAAGTTATTTAAAATTTCTGAGCCTCTTTTTGAATTCTCTAAAATGGGGATTATAGTACCTGTCTGTTAGGGTCATGGTAGGGATTTAATGAGATAAGGTAGGTAAAGCACTTGACCTAATGTTTCTAGGTGGTGTTTGGGTATTATTACCTATTCTAATATTTTGTGTGGAAATTTCTCCAGTGGCATTCTGGAAAACATGGCCAGTAGGATGAGTCAAAGTCACAGAATACTTCTACCACGGCCCAGCCTTGTGTCTTTGTGAATTTCATAGATTTATAGACAAAAGCCGTTTATAGCATGTAATCTGAGTGTCTCAGGATTTAGCAGCAACTGATGGCAAATGCAGTCACCTCAGATTAAACCCCAAATATCAATAGCAGTGAGCAAACCCCCATTTGACTGGCTTCTTATTGACTCCAGGGAGCCCAGTCTTTTATAGACACCCCTCCTATTTCCCCCCCCCCCCCCCCGCCCCCCCCCCCAGTTTCCCCCCCCAAAACCCACGCATAGGGTGCTCATGTCCACATTTCTTTCTCAGCACTGTTCGCTGAGCCGGGACTTGGAGCTTCGTGTGCCATCACTTACCAAGTGGCTGATCCTGCTGGTGAAGATAGGGAGTCCCACGAGGAATGTCGTTTTATTTTATTATTTTTTTAAAAGACTTCATTTATTCATGAGAGAGAGACAGAGACAGAGAGAGTGAGAGAGAGAAAACACGAGCAGGGTGAGGGGCAGGAGGAGAAGCAGACTCCCTGTGAGCAGGGAGCCTGACGCGGGGTGATCCCAGGACCTTGGGATCATGACCCGAGCCAAAGGCAGACGCCCAATCGACTGAGCCACCCAGGTGCCCCAGGAATGTCATTTTATTTTATTTTTTTTAAGATTTATTTATTTATTTGACAGAGAGAGACATAGCGAGAGTAGGAACACAAGCAGGGGGAGTGGGAGAGGGAGAAGCAGGCTTCCCGCGGAGCAGGGAGCCCGATGTGGGACTCGATCCCAGGACCCTGGGATCATGACCTGAGCCGAAGGCAGACGCTTAACGACTGAGCCACCCAGGCGCCCACGAATGTCATTTTAAAAATGGAGCAGAGCTGCTGCACCTCAAGGCCTAACCTCCTCACTATTGTTTCTGTGAGCACGAGAGGAGCTTTCTTTATTTTTTGGCACTCTGCTGGGATTGGCACGGCAATGCCAGGATCGCGGATAGAGATCTTACAGCTGCAGATGGCAGAGCCAGGACGCCACGGTGGCCAGTCTCAATCATATGCCTAGGTGCTGGTAAAGCTGAAACCCACTGCCCTGAGCATGGAAAATCAGGAATATGGCCACCGTGCCTCAAGGTCAGGGACACTGATGGTCACCACGGTCTGATGGCCACCAAATGAAGAGAACTCTCTTTTTCCTGTGTGTGTGTGGGAGGGGGGCGGGGAGGGGGTGGTGGAGTGAGGTGGAGGGGTGGGGAAGCCGAAGAAGTGACAGTGATCCATAGTGAGCTCACCAGCATTTTAATATATTTTCAATTAACATACAGAACCCTTTTCTCCTCAGGACAAATCTCAGGTGGCAACGAGTTCTGGAATGTGCCACCATCTATAACCATAATCACTTCACCCCTCCAAATTCGAGCCCTGTTGCTGGGTCTTGCAGCACAGATAAAGCAATTACTATTTAAAACCACAAGTGACTGCAGCAGCTTCAGCCTGTAAGAATGTAGCATGTTTCTCTCTGGAGTAAATAGCCTTTTATTTAGCAAAGATGAGGCCCCCAGGGCATGATTTGGAAGGAGGCGCTGAAACAAAGAGCTAAACCAATCAGCATAAAAAAATAAAGGACGGTTTTGTGGGGTGGGGGTGGGGGTCGGAGAGCAGAGAAAGGAGGAGAAGGAGCAGGAGAAGCTGGGGAGTAAGCCACAGAGTGCAGTGCGTCAGTGTGCGGACGTCCATGTCCACCGTTAGACCACCACTGGTGGCCAGAGGATGTTCAAAGACAAGGTCGTTTTGTGTTCCTTTTACTGCCTGCTGGGTGCTGAAAGGTAATCTCCTGTGCCGGCAGTGTTTCTGGGAAATCAAGGCAAGAGTCTGCTCCAAACTGGAAAACTAGAATGCAGTGCAGCCTGGAGAGACTGAGAATTTCACTACGGAAGGGAGAAATCAGAGCGAGAGCCTTTGGAGATTCACGGAGGCTGGGTTTCCATTAACCTTGGGATGGGGAGAGTGCCGGCCAATTTTATGTAATTCTCAGAGGACAAGGTGACCTCAACTGATAATGTGGGTGACAACCTAAGTACCCCTCCCCTTGCCATCTTTCATCCACCTCAGCCCATCCAACTTGGCTGTGTATGTCTGAATCCCACTACGTTTCTAGACTTTTGCCCTCTCTGGAAGCTCCCCAGATCCCGCATAAGTCCCTGGATACAAATGGCTAAGTGGGAGGAAAATGTGTGTAATTGATGGGATGAATAAGCAAGACTTGTGTGTGGGGGAGGGTAATTGTAGAGCAATTTACTTTGTTTCCCCCAAACACTGCATACAGATATTTAGGTTATCAAACACAATCTTTATTCAGAAAGTCCAGCCTATAAAATATCAACATTCCAACTTTGACTTGAAGTCAAATATTCTCCCTCCCCCAGTTAATCTCCTGATTGGCAGGGAGGAGGGGGTGGAGACTATTAGAGGCGGGGAACAGAAGCTAGAATCTGTTCCTGCCTCTCTAGGGTTAGAATATAGTAATGGAAGAAGGAGAGGTGCATGGGGAGCAGAGAAGTTCTCACGTGACTGACACTAACCCCTGGGGGCCTGGGCTGTTTAAGTTCAGCTTTAGTTCTTTGGAGAGCCCCATCCCTGGGGGGCCTTTCATCTGAAGCTCCCTTGACCCAAGTGAAGGCTTTTCCATTATGGCCAATTGGTTACTCCTCTATAACCCCCAGATTAGAACATAATACTAATTTTAGCTTCTCTCCACTAGGGCCTGTTTGCCCCTTTGTTGGGAACTCTCATGGGACCAGACCAAGGCTGACCTCAAATTCGTTCTTTATGTGACCCACTCCTGCCCATGGGAAACAGTCACCCCTTTTCCCCTTGACAAACTTTGACAGTGTAGGCTGCTTCCTGCAGCCACTTATTCTTTGACTTATTTGTCAGCTCATTTTAAGTTTGAAGTGAGAAATGATGTGTTTTTGGAGTAGTGTTGTTGGGGTCCGGAGCCAACAGCCAAGAAAGAATTCTTGAGACATCCATCTTCGGTGCAAAAAGGTGGTTTTTATTAAAGCTCAGGGACAGGACCCGTGGGCAGGAAGAGTTGCTGTTCTGGGATTGTCAGGGTCAATTATATACTTTGGGGTTGGGAGAAGTAAAGATAAGGGAAGTTCCAAAAGGATTTTCATGTGCTAAAGAAGACTCCGGATAATGGAGGCCTTGCTATTGTCCAGCTGAGGTAGTTTTTCCCTCTAGCAAGGCATTAACAGCTAAGACAGTTGGGAGTTTCCTGGAGGACCGTTATACTCTGCCTGCCTCAAGTGTTTGTCAAGTTATAAGGACATTTAATTTTATCTACATTTCCTTCTGCCTTTGTTTCCCACATCGAGAGATAGACAGCAGTCCATGTGTCTCCAACTGCAGTCCTGTTGAAATGCTGTCAATAGGCTGGGGAGGAGTGACACATGTTCCCTACCCTCCCAAAACGGGGGGACACCAAACCTGCCCAGCACCATGCTCTTCAAGGAAAACCTCTTTCCCCAAGTCTGCGGAGTCCAGCTATTTTTATGCCCTCTATATAAAGGAGAAGTCTGAGAGATGGCTCACCCACTCTTGTCGCCGACTCTGAAGTTTCTGCATGGAAATAGAAAACAATTCGGATTGTAACATGTCGACTTTCTGCTGTAGCTGCCATGTTCCCTTTGATGCACCTTTGCTTCTCTTTGTAATGTGACAGTTCCGTGGAGCCATCAGACATGGCGGTTAATGTCTCAATTCCAATTGTATGATGGTTCAAGTCTCATTTTTTTTTTTCCCCTCAGGAGACTCTTCAATGCCAGTGACAATAAGGGGAGCTATTTTCTCAGTCCATTTCCCAGAAGCATTTGCGGCTAAGTAATTGCCTCACTAAGCCTCCTTGTTACGATTAAGAAATGGCTGATGGGTCTCCTTTCCCACTCTCAGTGGAAGGGCAGAATGCACTGAAGTTAAGGTATATTAGGACATTTTCCTCTGACTGGTTTTTAAAATGTTTTTCTAAGTATGGTCTCATGAACCTTCCATGGGATCATGGAGGGATCTAGCAGAGTTGGGAGAAATACTATAAATCTCTGTAAGCATAGAGCAAGGGGGAAAGTGATTTTTATTTCTTGCTCGTTCTTCCCATCCGCCTGCTTGGAAAACACCTTGATTTTCATTTGCTCTGATCTTTTCTCATATAGAGTAGTGGCCTTCATTTTGAAATTTGGGCTTCATGATGATGCTTGGCTTTGAAGTTACGTTCTGAAGTGTGTGAAAGTTACATCGAATTACAGATTTGTCGTGTGCAATGTGATGGCCGGTTTTGGTTTCCTGCAGTGGAAGAAGCATGAAAAGTACACTCAGAAACGGGACCCTACGGTTTTGACAATAAGTGCCATTTGAGATCTAGCTCTCTGAAGTTGGCCTCCTAGGTTGAGATTAATGAGGAACGCAGGTGTGTGTGTGGGGAGTGGGGGGCCCTTGCTGGATGGCATCATGGCCAGGAGACTGGTGGGAGGCCTGAGATCCAGAGATCCAGCCCTGGTCTTGAATTGGGTTTTCAATTTCAGTTTGAACGTGTCCCCACTGACTGTGTTGACACTGCACAAAGCCAAGGGCAGATTGGATAAGGATTTGTTTAATTTGATTGATGTGGACTGCTGAACGGGGCCACTCCGGCTGCAAAGCATCTAGGCTGTAATGATCTGATATTGGCTGTCTACATTCATCAAACTAAGTGGATAATTAGCAAAACAGCATTTGACTTTGTGATGTATAGACAGTAATTGTGGCTGTTTCTCAATTAAAAATCTCATCCAGAGTCGTGACTCTGGTTGTCACATCTGTGCAGATGATTTTTGCATTTGTTTGTATTTCCATCTCTGAATTCTTTCTTAGAAGACTTCTGTTTTTCTAGCAGCCACCGGGCATCTTCTTCGTCCTCTCCCTGACACGTTTTCGTTCACAAATCTTCCCTTCCTCTGTAATCCTCGTTGCAACCAGTCTTATGTTGTTGGGGTGAATTCTGGCTTCTCCCTATCCCTCACCTTCCGCATTCCATCAGATACCAGATTCTATCAATTTAATGAAGTATCTTAAAATTTTCCCCCTCCTCTGAACTCTACAGCTCTGTCATACTGTGACTTCATCAAGGCCCAGCTTATGTGGCCAAAAACCTTGCAACTGGCCTCCCTTTTTCAGTATGGCTTCATTCCAATCCATCCTATACATTAATGTTCTCATCTTGCTTTTCTTCTGCTCCAAAATCCCTGGGGGATTCTTGTTGCCTAATGGATGGAGCCCATATTCTTTCCCCTGGCGTCCTCAACATGGTAAGGCCTGGCTCTAACCTGTCTCTCCAACTTTATCTTATCTTGCTCACCTTCACGCACACTCCTGAGCAGTGGATCCCTAGTTCCTTGCCCCGACTCACGCGCCCTCCCAGGTGCTCCTCTGTGCTCACACAAGTTTCTTCTCTGGAAGCTTGCTCCCCTCATTCAGTTTTCTAAATCCCACTCGAAGGGCTACCTGATCTTCAAGAGCCATTCAAATACCACCTCCTCACTGCCCTCCTTTAGGCTGTTTGAAAAGAATCTCTCCCTAATCTGTACTCCACCCCATGTTTCTGTTTTTGTCTTGTTTTAAAGATTTTATGTATTTTATGTATTTTAAAGATTTTATTTGGGGGAGAGAGAGTGCATGCACACACAAGTGGGGGGAGGGGCAGCGGGAGAGGGAGAAGCAGACTCCCCGCTGAGTAGGGAGCCTGATAGGGGGGCTGGATCCCAGGACCCTGGGATCATGACCTGAGCCAAAGACAGCTACCTAACCAACAGAGCCACCCAGGCGCCCCCATACTCCACCACATGTTAACAAGATTTGTCCTACTTTCTCCTCTCTAGACGGTGAGTTCCTCCAGGGCAGGCTTTGTGCCCATCATCTGTATTCAACAGGGTCTATATATCTTGCATGTAATGGCTGCTCCTTAAGTACCTATTGAATAGATGAATGTAAAGGAAGCAAGCTTTGTGGTAAATTTGTTTCTATTTTCTTGTGCAGAAAGCAATCACTTATTTGGATATTGTAAACTCTTGTGTTGGAATATTTTCCTTTGAGAATACTCAGTATGTTCCTATGGCTTTCTTCTTTCTGATAATGTGGGTCCTTTATCAGTGGTATGTAGCACTAATTATAGGGAAGAGGAAAGGAAATTCTGGAAAGCAGTTCACTGAAGAGAAAAATGAGCATGAAAATTCTAACTGTAAATGGAATAAATAATATGTTTGCCAAGAAGGACATTTTGAAAGGCAGTGTTCCTCTATTTTAAGAAGAATAATAATAACTTAAAAAAAAGCAACATCTTGGAATTTTTTAGGAGAAACTGAACTTGTAAGAACTGTAGAATAATCAAATCATTGAGATATTGAGCCAGACTTTTCTGAGAATTTGGTGGCCCACTGGATTTGACAAGAGAGGGAAAAATGGCTGTTGGGCTGGATAAAAGGACTAATGGAGATAAATTACAGGAACCGTAATGGTTTCGCCCCGGGGGTGGATGGATGGTGTTTAAAAGATCAGCGTGTCATACAGATGGTGGCCTGCTGTTGTCAGTCCCCATCGCATTGGGGAACACACTGAAAGAGAATGTGGGCAAATCCAAGTAGTGCATTTTGATGCCAAGGATAGGGTGAAGGATGGCCTGAGACGCGAGGATGGAGGCAGGATTTCATCTGGACACATTTCATGGGAGTAAAATAAAGTGAACATTTAATGATTTATTTTTAGGTTCATCAGAAAAGCCCCAAATCATTAAAATGTTCCACACTGAGATCTCTCCAGGGGATCTGAATTGGAACTCTCTGATGGTGCAGTGGGATTTGTGCCTGAAGGAAGTCCTGATAAAGATCTTTGCTTAACATACTAATTTATACACAGTAGCTGTTAGGTTAAATGCTATTGGGTTAGAAACCAATATTAACTATTAAATATTCACAAAGGTTCAGATGTACCTCTGCCTAAAGGCAAGAGAATGAGCTCTATGTACAGTCACTATACACTTCAGATTTTCCAGAACATCTATGATTTTAAGCAACTCTGCTTCTTTCAATATACATTTTTTAAAAAAATTTTATTATGTTATGTTAGTCACCATACAATACATCATTAGTTTTTGATGTAGTGATCCACGATCCATTGTTCTCGTATAACACCCAGTGCTCCATGCAGTACGTGCCCTCCTTAATACCCATCACTGGGCTAACCAATTCCCCCCTCCCCACTCCCCTCTAAAACCCTGTTTGATTCTCAGGTCCATAGTCTCTCATGGTTCATCTCTCCCTCCAATTCCCCCCCCTTCATTTTTCCCTTCCTTCTCCTAATGTCCTCCATGTTATTCCTTATGTTCCACAAATAAGTGAAACCATATGATAATTGACTTTCTCTGCTTGACTTATTTCACTTAGCATAATCTCCTCCAGTCCCATCCATGTTGATGTAAAAGTTGGCTATTCATCTTTTCTGATGGCTGAGTAATATTCCATTGTATATATGGACCACATCTTCTTTATCCATTCATCTGTTGAAGGGCATCTCAGCTCTTTCCACAGTTTGGCTATTGCGGACATTGCTGCTATGAACCTTGGGTGCATATGGCCCTTCTTCTCACTACATCTGTGTCTTTGGGGTAAATACCCATTAGTGCAATTGCTGGGTCATAGGGTAGCTCTATTTTTAAATTTTTGAGGAACCTCCACACTGTTTTCCAAAGTGGCTGTACCAACTTGCATTCCCACCGACAGTGTAAGAGGGTTCCCCTTTCTCCACAACCTCTCCAACATTTGTTGTTTCTTTCCCTGTCCATTTTGGCCATTCTAACTGGTGTAAGGTGGTATCTCAGTGTGGTTTTGATTTGGATTTCCCTGATGGCTAATGATGATGAACATTTTTTCATGTGTCTGTTCGCCATTTGTATGTCTTCTTCAGAGAAGTGTCTGTTCATCTCTTCTGCCCACTTTTTGACTTGATTATTTGTTTTTTGGGTGTTGAGTCTGAGAAGTTCTTTATAGATTTTGGATACCAGCCTTCAATATACATTTAAATGTAAGACGAAAGTTATGTGACTAAGTTCATAATTCGAAAAAAACTCTATTGGAAGTTGGGTATAGAAAATGTGGAGATTGTAATTGTGTGGTCTGTCGAGGCCCCTTCTCTTCAGGGAATTGATTCTGTTGTAACTGATTTTATTATATTATGGAGATACTTTGTGAACTGAGATTAGGTTTGTTGGCCATGATAGGGCTAAATTTAATTTAAGACTCTCCCCCCTCTCTCGTGTCCTCCCCACTTATGAAAATGCAAGAGCTCAGGTTAAAAAAAGAAAATCAGAGTATCAAGAGGGAGATAATTTAAAGGTCAACATCTCCCCATTCCTACTTTTATTGGCTTCCCAGTCTACTTATGGTGCTCCTGTCAAGGTCACCATGACCTCCAGGTTGCTGGATTCATGGGCCAATTTTCAGTCTGTATCTTAACTGACTGCTCAGCACTATTTGGCACAGTTGACATTACCTCCTCCTTGAACTGTTTTCCTCATTTGTCTTTCAGAACACTTGTCTCCTCCTACCTCACTAGCCGATTTCCTCAGTCTCCTTTGCTGGGTCATCATCTTGTCCACAGCCTTGAAACATTAATGAGCCCCTCAGCTCAGGCCTTAGACCTCTTCTCTAGCTATACTCACTCTCACCTGCATGACTCAAAACCATCTATTGAATGATGACTCAATAATTTGTATCTCCAGCCCCATCCTCTTCCTGAACTCTTGCCTTGTATAAACAACTGACTACCCCACACCTCCACTTGGATCTTAATAGGTACACTACCGTTTTCTCTTGCCTTGTATAAACAACTGACTACCCCACACCTCCACTTGGATCTTAATAGGTACACTACCGTTTTCTCAGAGTTCTTACATATAGTTCATCTATTTTTACTTGCCTTAAAACTTTTAAGCTTCTAATTAAGCATCTCCATGCTCAGAAGTATATATAATTATCATAAATACTTTAATGTAGCTTATTAAATTCAAAAGAGGTGACTTGTTTAACTTCACACATTGTAGAAATTGTAAGTCTAATTTTAAAATGATTAAGTAAATATTGGAAAGTAATGCCATTCTGAAAAATAGTCACTACCTGTCTTTCACTGTCAGTATGTGTGACAGTGTGATTTTCAGGTGATTGCTGGATGCTTTCTTTTTCATCTGTTAGAGTGATTACATGTAACCCAAATCCAGCTGAAACCTAATGGAGGTTGTATACGTAATTGACAATTTATGTTCCTACAGCTTTTTACAAATTGTTTTTTTTTTTAAATAATATATCATTTGAGATGCACTGGAAACTCTGAGTTAATTAAAGCAGGTATCATTTTTCTTGCCAAAAATTGAAGCTCAGAGAGAGTTGGTGATTTGTCCAAATCACACAATATAAATGTTAGAGTTGCCTTTACAACTCTAGGTCATCTGACTCCAAATTCCATTGTTCTCCTGGTACTTTAAGTGATCTTCCCTTCAAAGTAACACCGGGCAGTTTTTGTTTTTTTTGTTTTTTTTTAAGATTTTATTTATTTATTTGACCGAAAGAGACACAGCGAGAGGGAACACATCCAGGCGGTTTTTTAGGCAAAGCACACAGCAAAGCAGGGGTGCCTGGGTGGCTCAATCATTAAGTATCTGCCTTCAGCTCAGGTCATGATCCCAGGGTCCTGGGATCAAGCCCCGCATTGGGCTCCCTGCTCTGCAGGAAGCCTGCTTCTCCCTCTCCCACTCCCCCTGCTTGTGTTCCCTCTCTCGCTGTGTCTCTCTCTGTCAAATAAATAAAATCTTAAAAAAAAAGAAACCTTAAAAAAAACCCACACACACAGTAAAGCCATGACAAGAAGAATCAATTATTTTATTTATAATTTTCAGTGATTATCCGTACTGTTGAGAAAACTGCACCATGCCCTTGACATTTTTCCAGAGTAAGCAACCTGCATGGATATTCTACCATGTTGATGTTTCCTAGTTTTTAAAATTATCTTTAATTATCCAAAAGATAAATAAATAAAATGGAGAAATAGGTAAAGAAGCAAATAACATTAACTTTCAGATCAACATTCCAAATGAAAAGAAGTGATTTTCCACACACATTTGGGCTTATAGTCTGTGATAAGCAGCAGACCAGTGTTCAGCTTCGTGCTGTTTTTCTGAAGTCCCTTTATTTATTTTTCATTAATCTGTCTCCCTTGTGTGCCTGGTGCTCAGTAATCTGCTCATCTGTAGCATGATCTATACTATAATCCATTGCTTCTCCCCCCATGCATTTTAATGAAGCAATTTTTGCCTCCTTTACATAACTGCTGGTTTCATACTACAACACAACCATTCATTGTCACATCATTGAAAGCAAATCTTTAAAGGAATACCTCAAAATGGGATGGATTCAGATTTTTTTATTCCCTTTTTTCTTCTTTTTTAAAGAGGGCTTTGTGAACTCAGCAGCATTTTCATGATTTTATTTTCAGTCGATGCTCAGGGTTAGAAATAGATTGCCCTGGACATCAGTCCAAGTGAGAAAGACATCGGCCTCCTCTGCCCCCCTCATGCCCCATCTCTTGGCCCAGTGTTCCTGCCCCCTGCCCCGGGGTGGTGTCAGTCACCCCAGAACCAGAGAGGGCTGAGCAGGAAATGCTTGCTTCTCATTGCTGTTCGGTTTCTGTCTTCCTGCTAGTTTGTCTTGCTCCTCTGTTTCCTGGTCACTGACCTGTATTTGTACCTATTGTTCCGCTCTGACCACCAGGCTGTGCACACTCCAGGCCTGTGTTTGTCTGCCTGGCTTCTGGCCGCTGCTGTCTGCATGAGTCTGATTCATGGCCTTGTTCTGACGCTGGTATCCTGGCCAGCGTCCCTCTCCTGGCTGTTCAGGCAACCAGGGAGCTCCTCGTCCTGAACTTTTCCATCCACGTCTTGCCTCAGCCTGCACTCATTGCTTGTCTCTTCCTCCCTTCTCAGTCTTGCCTCAGATTTCCAGACATCCATCCATCCATCCATCCATCCATCCAGCAGCCAACTACGAAATGCCTCATGTGTGTTGTGATGACAAAGGTAAATAAGACATAGGCTCTGCCCATACAGAATTCACGAACTAGAGGATAAACAAAGACAAAAAGGGGAATATCTAGATTCTGTGGGACCTGAAACATACAAATTTGGGGGCCCTCATTAAGAAAGAGAATGCAAAATTCTGAATACTTAGCTAGGAAAGGGCCTTAGAGGGGGTCTATGTGAGCAAGGGTCCCGAAGCTTCATGGTACATAGTAAACTACCTAGTTAATCCACCTGTATGGATAAAGAGCCTTCACAAGGGGGAGAAATATGCAGCGCACTAAGGAAAGGCAAATCATCTATCCCTGGATATCAGGGATGGCTTCCTGGGGGAGGCTATCTTTAATCAGTTTTAAAAGCTGAGTACTGTTTAACTAGATAAAGAGCAGGGGAAGGAGAAAGAGGCAGACAGGACATCCACACAGAGGGTCCAGCGTACGGGTGAAGACCACAAGAGTGAGTCCTGGGTGCTGCCAACAGGGTTATTTTGTTGTACGGAATGAAACCATGAGGCTGAAGAAGGAAGCTGGTACTGAAGCCCCGAGAATCTGTGCCACAATCAGGATCTTGGGCTTTTGTCTTTGCTTAGATTTTCATCTCACACAGAACCCTGTGGCAGGAAAATATGCACGTATGGATATTTGTCAGGATTTGTGACAGTTATTCCGGGAGGAGGTGACAGAGTTATGAACTAAAGTACAATAGCAGGAAGGAAAAGAGGAGGTAGGTCCAGAAATACAGAGATGAGATGTAGGGCTGATGGAGGGTAGGGGGAACCATGGGCTTTCTAACCTGGGCCAGTGAGCGGATGGTGGACAGTTGGATTGAAGTGGGGGTAGAGATGGAAGATGGTTTAAAGGGAGACAATATGTTTTCGGGCAACTCAGTGGAAGCGTTCTTTTAGAAAAATGATGTCTTGAGTCTGAGGCTGGGGGAGAAGTGTGGGCGCTAGGTGCAGATTAAAGAAGCATCCATACATAGGTAGTCATTGAGAGCAAGGGAATGAATGAGCTAACCCCGGGGCGGTGTGGAGAGAAAGAGATGCAAGGATGGGAACCTGGGAGGGGAGCTTGAGAAGGTGTTGAAACCATGGGGAGGTCTGAGGACAGGAGAGTCCAGTGTCTTAGCAGCAAAAAGAGGAACCCACGTGGACACGCTAAATGCTGCAGTCTCGCAATAAAAAGATCGCAACATGTGCCCTGGGTTTGTCAACGGGAAGTAATTGGAGATGCAGATGAGGTGGTGGCAATGAGCCAGATTTCAAGAGGCTGAGGATTGGATGAGAGGCGAGGAAGTAGTGATGACTGTGGACACGGTAGAGAGATTTTTGGAAGAGAAAAGGTTAAAAGGTATTGGGCAGTGATTGGCTCCAGTGACTAGAATCTAAGGGAACTTTTTTTTATGTATTATTATTTTTTAAAGATGGAAGATACTTCAGTATTCTTCTTCTTCTTCTTCTTTTTTTTTTTTAAGTTGAGAGACGCTTAAGCATGTTTTTAGCCAGAGAGGTTAAATATTTAGAAGGTGGGACGAAACGAGGTCATATTATCTGTGGTCCTGTCGGTCTTCCCTGGGAATGCCAACTCTAGATCCTATTGCTCCTTCTAGAAGATGAAATTGTTATGGAACCTGGACTGGATCACCCAATGGAAGATCCAAGCGGCACTCGGAGATCTTGGAGGATAAGAAATTTATTTAACGCTGGCAGGCTCCAGAGGAGAGTGGTCTCCAAAGGTCTGAGCCCCGAGCACAAACTACAAGGGGGGCAATTTATGCACTTCTACTTCCACATACTTGGCACTTTTGATGCGTGCGCGAAGCGGAGCAGGGAGAAGAACCCGGAAGAGCCCTGGGGCAAGGACTGATACTTTCTCGCTGGCTCGGTTGGCCATCTTAGGACACAGATTTTCCTTATCAAAATCTGACCCTTTCCCATTTGAGGAGTACAGGTCTGGCTGGTTGGTTTTCAGATCTTTTATGTTTTCTGTCAGCTCTGAGATTCAGTGATTGAGTTATTGATGGCCCGAAGAAACGTAAGTGTGTATGTTGGCCTACAGTGGTCCTGAGTCAGTTAGCATAGAATGAGAACAGGGAAAGAGTACCAAGAGGTAGGAAGGAATATCCTTACCTCTGACATCCCTCTCTTTCTGTAATCCTCACTTCCTCATGGTCTTGCCTGGCAGGGAGCTGTTAGCTTCAATGGGAATAGCATTATTTTGGTGTAGAAAAAGATCAGGAAATGGTCACTTTGCTTTTGCTTCTGCAAACCTGTGATTGAGGCCATTATTAAAACCACCGGTCTCTGTTCCAGAGGCAAAGGAGATCAAAAGCTGTGTCCCAGAAGCCATCTCAAAGCTGTGAAACCGAGATCCCATTTGCCAGCAGCCGAGAGCAGAGAGAAGTTGGCACAGACAATAAATGTGAAAACGCTTTATAAACCAGAACATGCTCTACAAATGTCAGTTATTACCATCCTTTCTGAAAGCTGTTTGCAGAAATATTTGCCTGAAGACCCCACAGTACTCAAAATAAAGCCACAGTAACTCAAAGGCAATTGTATTCCTTTTTAAAGCATATGTTTTATTGCGGCATAGGAAACTCAACTTCATTTTCTGCTTAATGTCCACTTGACAGACTTGGTGGAATAAGAAGTCTCCTCCTGTCTCTCACGTACCTCACAAGTATGTGTTGAAGCAGGCCTGTTATCAAGTAACCACGATGCGAAATGAAAAGCACTTCTCCACCGTGCCTCCTAGACGGCTGTGAATAATAAATATCCAATAAACACCACAGCACTAAAGCCCAATTAGTATTAGTGTTAAAAAGACTTTCACCCATTTTAGGGAGAAAAAAAAAAATATGCTACTTAGTTATAATCAGGGGAATGAGCTACCGGCAAATAACAAAAAAACAACATTAGGATTCTGGTGGGTAACACATTTACCATTTGTGCTCAGAAATGCACTGAACTTAAACAGGAACATTAAAAAAAAGAAAAAGAAAAAGCAAGAGTGTCTGACTGGCTCAGTCAGTAGACCATGTGACTCTTGATCTCAGGGTTGTGAGTTCAAGCCCCACACTGGGCATAGAAATTACTTAAGAAAACAAAAAAGAGCAAATAGGAACATTGTCTTGTGTGATCTGATTTTTAGAGACAGGGGAATCTAAACCCAATCATTCTTTCCCAAACTCAGTTATCTATATCTCGCTTACTGATACCAAAATATGAATGAAGATGACTTTATTTCTCTAATTCAAGGCTTTGGTCCCGGTTAAAACACACATTCTTGGGAAATTTAAAATTTTTCATCATTCTTGCTAAGTGTGAATGAGTTTGTTTTTTTTCCCTCTGAAGTAGGAGGATGTGTGTTCCTAGGTAAGGATGGGAGGGGGAGAGGCAAGGCAAGGGGCAGCCCACGATTCTCTTCACAGTTTGCTTGGGACCAGGGCAGCCTGAGGTTTCACGGCAGAGATGGTGGTAACTTACCCCATTTCCATCCTTCTTTGTGGTATCTGAGCCCCAGTATTCATTGTGGGTAAACCTGTGTCCAGAGAAAGACCACATTTCCAAACTTCCCCGCACCTCACTCCTTACAGCAAGGGCTGCCAGTGAGATACAGGCAGAAGTCACTTGCGTGACTATCAAGAACACTCCTTAGAAAAGAGGCAGGCCTCGAAGAGGCATGTTTTTTGCCTTCCCACCTCATTTATCCTTCTTTCTGCTAAGAATGCAGATATGATGGCCTCCAAAGGGCCGATGCACTAGCAACCATCTTACAAGTATGAGGATAAGGAACAGCATTATCGGAACAGAGAGCTGAAAGCAGCCTCAGTGTCTGGCGACAACCGGGAGTTCTCATAGCAGGTCTGGGCTGCTCACCTTTGGATTTCCTATTACAAAAGGAAGAAAGAAATCTTACGCCACCCTTTTTTTCAGGTCTCTGCTACTCACAGTTGAACTCAATTCCTGACTGATACAGATACATTTTATAGTAAATGCACACACACAAACAAAATAAAATAAAACAAAAGTTTAGAACCCTGGGCAGAGTTCTGTGTCCGTTTCTGGACCCCACAACCAAAGATGGACACTTGGTAAGCTTTCAGAGGAGAGCCCCCCACCCCTACATACACGCTCACACACACACACACATTACCTTGTCCAAACACATTAATTAGACGTGATTGTAGTATTCCACTGAGTCTCATGATAGAAATATTCCTTGTTTTCAAGTCTTTCACAGTCTGTGGTAGATCAGACAGGTGCAAGCACGATAACATATTTGAAAAACAATGGCTGCAAAGTCAAGTTAAAAAGACTAGACATATGTGGAGAGAATATAAAAAGTGATATAGAATGTCTATCCGAAAGGATTATTGTGCAAAGAATTTTGACCTGGCAGTTCACATATCATGTGAGAACAAAACAAGTGGCAAGGATACTCATCTAGAAAGGATTTGCAGTGAAATAGGAGTTCAGGGGTGAATTTGCTGAGAAGCCAGTAACGCTTACCCTTTGGAGTCCTCATCTGCATGGGCTCCTTCCAAGGTCTCAGGAGATGTGCTAGACACATGTTCACATATTCTTCTGTTTCTGAAGTTTGCAAAAGTAGTACGTTTTAATCGCAATCAGTTCAGATCACTGTTTCTTTCCAGCTTGACTTCCCCTATGTCACGTTTCCCCTTTTGTTGGACGGTGGTGGAGCAACTGGGGCATCTCTGGAATCCAAGTAGGAGGAAATTGAGCTGACGGTGCTTTTCGTTTGCATTTAGTGGGACATAATAATGGGGACCACAATCACTACCCTGTGTAGTTAAGTGATCCCTAGCAGTCTGATGTAGGAGTGGTTTCCAGGAATACTCCCGCTGTCCACTGTGGCATAATGACCTGAAGGTGTGGAGCCAGAGGTCACAGAGTGACATCCAAGTGTCTTGCAGTTTTCAATACTGGAAGTATCTGAGCATCAGAGCAGAACCATCTTTGAAATGTGCAGAGCCAGAAGCGACTCCAGAAAATTCTTTCGACCATTTGTGTAATTTTTTGTTTTATTTTTTAAATTGTGGCAAAGTAGACATGACATGATTTACCATGGTAACCATTTTGAAGTGTATGGTTCAATGGCATGAAGCGCATTTACGTTTTTGTGCCACCATCATTATTGTGCATCCACAAAACTCTTCTTGTCATGCAAAACCGAACCTCTGGAGCCATTAAACAGTAACTTCCCATTCCCCGCTTCCACCATCCTTCCAGAAACCACTATTTTACTTTCTGTCTCTATGAATTTGACTACTCTAGATACCTCATATACGTGATTCATACAACATAGTAAGTCCAACTGACTTACTTAGTATAATGTCTTCAAGGTTCACCCATGGCACTAAAAAAAAAAAAGATTTATTTATTTATTTGAGAGAGAGAGAGACTGTGCCGGGGGGAAGGGGGGAGGGGCAGAGGGAGAGGGAGAGAGAGAACATCTCAAGCAGGCTCCACACTGAGAGTGGTGACCAAAGCAGGGCTCAATCTCATGACCCTGAGATCGTGACCTAACGAAATCAAGAGTCAGACGCTTAACCAATTGAGCCGCCCAGGCATCCCTCACTCATTTTTAGTGCTGAGTAATATTCCATTGTATTTACCACATTTTGTTTATCCATTCATCTTTCAATGGACACTTGGGTTGCTTCCACCTTTTGGCTCTTGTGACCAATGATGCTATGAACATGGGTGCCCAAATATCTTTTTAAGACCCTGCTTTCAATTCTTTTGGATATATCTGATGTGTAAAATTTTAAGTAGAGGGTTATGTTCTCATCGATGCCTAGTTAAAATGCAAGTTCTTGCCTATATGGAATATATATATATGTATAACATATATATATATTATATATAACATATATATAATATATATTATTTTAAGTGGGGGAGGGGCTGAGGGAAAGGGACAGAGAGACTCTTAAGCAGGCTCCACGCCCAGTGCCAAGTCCCACATGGGGCTCGATCCCATGACCCTGAGATCATGACCTGAGCTGAAATCAAGAGTCCAATGCTTAATCAACTGAGTCATCCAGGCGCCCCAGGAATATTTTTTTAATGAAGTGTGTGCAATTGCAAAAACACCATGTATATAGTCTTTTTATCTTTTGATTGGAATCATACAACATAAGATCTATCAGCATTCCCATACTCTCATGCAGAAACCTATAGCACAAACCTACAAAACATTGATGGTGTCCATGTGGGAAGCCAGGTTTTGTGTATCCCAGCTATCAAAATATATTTTGATCGACCATACAGAAGCAAGACTGATTTATCTTTCTATTTTCCCTATAAGAAATCTTACAAATTTATAAAATAATTCCTATGAAGGGTGATCAAACATTATGGCAGGAGGGGCTGCTAATCTTCAGGTCCTCCTGGGAGAGTAAGAGAAAACATTTGTGTTCTCTCCCTTTAAAGTAGGAAACAAAGCAAGGGAAAAATACATACCATATGAAAAGAACCTCACTCTTCCTATCCTGGCACACAAATGAAAAGGATTAATAGAATTTGAGTGTAAGTGAGCTTAGAGGTCCTCTGATCAACCCCTGTAATTTTACAGATGAAGCATGGAAACTCCCTGGAGGGTCAGTGATGCTGCCAAGGTCAAGCCCTGTGGGCCACAGAGCCAGGCTCCAGGGCACAACTCCGGGTCCTCAGTCTGGTGTGTGTTCTCTCTGTCACATTCACGTTCGATGTGGTGGGGAAGTTTTAGATAGAGTTGTTCAATGCCACATTAATACTATTTTACGAAAATGGATTAGAAATTTTTGCTGGAGGTTTAAAAAAATTGAGTAAGTTCTCATTTATTCGAATTGGCTTGAGCGAATGGCCTGCCTGAAGGTTTCAGAAAAGGCTAGATAAATTTTCAAGATCCTTTTAGCCTTAATAGTGTATGATTTTCATTCATCCATCCTCTTTAGCAAGCATTTCTTGAGGCATCTTCCATAAACAGAGCATCATGTTGTGCACACAGAATAAAATAATAGGATAAAAAAATGGAATGTAGAAACACAGCACTCTCAGCTCTGGTGCAGGAAGAACCATGACACTCGGGTGCCTAAGCAGGAGGATGGGATGTCCTAAGTATAAACTGTATGTAGGCAATGACTGAATAAAGTCTCCACTGCCCAGAGCTGCTGCTAGAGCAAAGTTCTCTGACGTGGAGGAGGACTAAACACCCAAGTACAGTGGGTTTGGTTCAGCTGAAAATGAAGGTATGCAAAAAAAAAAAAAAAAAAGAAAAGAAAGAAAGAAAGGAAAAAAATAGAAAATGAAGGTATGCAATAGTTATGAATTCCTGCTATCATTGTTAAAAATGCCCATTGATTGGAACAAGCTATTCCTGCTTCCACTGTTTTGGGGAGAGATGTTCAGTTTCCCGGCCTGTTAATGAACAGCTAGACGTGTTTAAAAAACAAAACAAAACAAACCAAAACACCATCTGGGAGCTTAATATCCAGTTGGGGAGCAAACACTGTTCGCCCCCCACCCAGCCAATATACAAACACACACATTTAATAATAGTACATGGCACTTATCAAAATTATGGTATAGAGAATTGAATGCCATAGCATCTGTGTGGGCAAAAATGCTCATTGAACCAAATTCTTCTCCTTAAACTGAGATGTGTGTTAAGACTGTCTTACAGATATTTAAGAGGCATAAGCCATTATTTTTTAGCATTTTCTAAGGTAGGGCACACTCCCCTTCATAACCGTGTTGAGGTTTGAGTGTGTCATATGCAGGTGTCCTAGGTGATAATGGGTCCCCTGCTAGGGTGGGGCTTGCAAACAAAGAAGCTTATGGAGAGGAAGTCAATGCCCCAGCTTGGGTGGTAGAAAAGAGTCAGGGTGGGGGCACCTGGGTGGGAAAGTCGGTTGAGCATTGGTCTTGATCTCAGAGTCCTGGGATTGAGCCCTGTGTGGGGGTTTTGTGTTCAGTTTGGAGTCTGCTTGGGTTTCTCTCTCCCGCTCCCTCTGCCCCTCCCCCGCCCCCCCTCTCTCAAATAAATAAATAAATAAATAAATTTTTTTAAAAAAGGAAAAGTATCAGGGTAAATGTCTTGAAATCAGGTGCATTCTTATGTCTGGGATTTTATCCACTATTTCTTTTGGCAGGGGGGAAATAGTATGTAAAATGGTGTTATTCTAGTCTGCAATCTTCAAAGCAACAAAACAAAATGAATATATGTTAAAGAAACATACACTGAAATCTTACCATTCCCTTCTTTGCCCTTTCTCCCATTCAAGCCTCTAGGCATTTCTGGGCTCCCCACTAGGAGATTCTCCTTAGCAGGGTATGTGTGTGTGTGCGTGGGGGTAGTGGGGAGAAGTGGAAGTTGATGTGAGGCGAGTTTGTCAAGAGTTGGCCTGATTCCAGGGGTAAAGTCTCTGCACCCTGCTTCCCAAGCAGAATGCTGGGGAGGTGGTAAAAACCTGGAAGGAAAGGGAGCAATTTGAGACACAAGGGCCCTGTAACTCCAAGACAGAGTCCTGAGCTTGAAAGACCACAGAGTCCAGGCCCAGGGGGTATGGACAGCTCTGTAGGTTCCTGTAGCTTTCTATGTCCTAATCGAGCAAGGAATAACAAAATGATGGTGATGCCCACGTGTGTGGCGTGGAAGTTGGAGACGGAGTCAGATGGATGGGATCAGGGGATGTCCTAGCTATCTTGCAGCCAGGGACGAAATGCCTTCCTTCCTAAAACTTGACGTGACTTTGACCTCCTGGAACTTAGACATAAGCCAAAGGCAAGGCTCAGGGGTCTCCAAATGACCAGAGAACTTCCTGCTGTCTGGGGGCATTAGGCCTTCTAAACAGAAATTGAGTTTTACTACAGAAGAATAAAGTTGTATTTCTGGCACCCCAGAATTTATTCACGGAGATTCATGCCCACTATACCAATTTATTTTTCTCCCTAAAATATGTCTTAAACAATTACTCTTGTCTTTGTTTGAGCTGTTGAAGTTTCACAGGCAGGATCCAGATAAAAATTCGGCAGAAATAAAGCCTTTAGCAAAACCCACCAGAGCTGTCCTTCAAATGACTGGACTCTCTTCTGGAAACATTTCTGGGCAGGTTGTTGTGGGACCTGTATCTGTGGAGACTCTCCCAGAATTTACAAAATGTAAATTGGACTTTATCAATGCCGTGTTAGCTAAACTCTTATGCACTGAGAACAGTAGCACCTCGGTAGAAGGCAGAAAATAAGGGAATAGGATATATACTAAGCCAAAGTTTATCAGCTCCCCATTTGCTGGAGGCAGGGAGGGTGAAGGGGGAGTGAGTGATTAAAGGCCAAGTACTTTAAAACCACCTAAAACTTTGTGGTCAGGAAGTTTCTGGATGGTTGGCTTTGTCAGAGAAGCAAGGAAGGGAAGGCCACTTTCTTGAGCGTAGAATGAATGCTTGATAGGCGAAAAAGTAAAGAGGTCTGTGAACCTCCAACGGCACTTAAGCAGGTGATCATAAATAGAGATAGAAAGAGAAGAAAGATCAGGGTTTCTACCCAGTTTAAGTCTTGCACAGGGACTAGAGTCCTCCCCCCTCCCCCATTAAAAAAATTGAAGTGAAATTCACATAACATAAAATTAACTATTTCTTTTTTTTTTTTTAAAGATTTTATTTTATTATTTATTTGAGACAGACAGAATGAGAGACAGAGAGCATGAGAGGGAGGAGGGTCAGAGGGAGAAGCAGACTCCCTGCCGAGCAGGGAGCCCGATGCGGGACTCGATCCCGGGACTCCAGGATCATGACCTGAGCCGAAGGCAGTCGCTTAACCAACTGAGCCACCCAGGCGCCCAAAATTAACTATTTCAAAGTGTACAATTCCGTGGCTTTGAGTACATCCATGATGTTGTACAACCACTTACCTGTATCAAGTTCTAAATTATTTTCATCACCCCCAAAGTGGTCACTTCCCATTCTCATCTGTCCCTGATCCCTGACAACCACCAGTCTGCTTTCGGTGTCTATGGATGTACTTTTTTCTGCATATTCATATGTGGCCTTTTGTGTCTGGCTTCTTTTATTTAGTATAATGTTTCTGAGGTTCATTCACATTCTATCATTAGAGTGCTTCTTATTTGACCCACTCCTTCTGATGGACCACAGAGAAGGTCAACATTTAATTATATGTGTTTATCACAGCTTTGGAAAGAGGAGACCTAAGGTCCAATTAATTTCTTCAAGTAGACCTCTTCGTCTTCTGTATTCTTTATCCTCATTTGAAATGGACATTCGTTGTTTTTGCCCATCCAGACTCAGAGCCCCTTGTAACAGGGCATGATCTCTCCCCCACTCAGTCTTGGGAGTTCAGGTAATGCTGATCTAACTCCCAGAGTGGGCGCTGTCCTCAGGATGCCTGATAAAAGCTTTCATCTCCTTGGCCACAGTTCAAGATGGACACATACTCCAGTTGCACGGATCCCTCTTGGAACTACCGAAATGTGTTTCCTTTCTCTTGGACTTGAAGCTGGAAAGTGTAAGCCTGCCAGGTGTCTCCACGTGGAGAGTCAAGCCAGTACAAAAGAAAGCAGACGGAAGAGAAGGTTTGAGAGAGCTGAATTCTGGTGACATTGTTGAGCCACATTGACCGCCATGTTTAACTAGTTACAAACTTTTTTTTTTTTTTTTCTTTTCTTACAATAGTCTGAATTGGATTTCTGTCACAGCCTGTTACTGCAAGGCATGAACATAACCACACTTACCTAGGGCTGGGGTCGTGTGGATGAGGACATTCTAACCCCATGCTCAGGAAAACCCTGAGTGTTCTCTGAAGTGAGGACTACCAGACTCTGTATCTTCTCATTTTGTTTGTGTAGTGCTTTATACTTTTATAGCAGTAACGGGAAAGTAAAATGCTATTTGGAGTTTTGATATTTGCCTACCTATCCATATCCATATCTTTAATCTTAAGTATTTTTAGTGTAACTTTAAAAATTCTAAATTCTTTCTCTTTGGTTTCATGACATTAGATCCTTGATAGGGATATTCTTTTTAGTTCGATAGAATGAAGGATAGGCTTTTATTCAATAGCATAGAAAAAATATGGGTCATTTTACCAGTAAAAAACCTTGAGGAATAACATTTTATATCATCAAGGTCTTTCTGATTCAAGTTATCGTGAAGTACTGCAAACAGAAAGAAAAATAGCTTTCAAAAATTAGAGTGGTTTTTCCCCTCAGTCTTTTTAGATTCTCATGTTTCACACTAATAAAGATGGGAACTTTGCATATTCCTTAAAAACATTCTCTCCAATGTGACTCAAAGTTTTAAGATAAACTCCCAGCTAAAATTTGGTAAAAAGTAACCAGCAGAGAAGTTTCCTCCCATTTTCTCTTTTGCTTTTATTAAAAAGAAGATAAATTATAGAGTAATAGTCCCAAAGGTGTATTCTTTTAGTCAAGGATTTCTCTTTTTGTCATGGAGATTCAGCTCACCTTTGGGCCTTTTGCACCAGAAGTGGTATAGTTTCATCAAAAATTATTTTGGCATGCAGAGGTTAATCAATGAACTTCTTTAAAAATTTAGATTTCATACATTTAAAAAACCCCTAAATAATATTGTTGGGTATTGGTATGGATTGAATTGTGTTCCCTCAAAAGCTATATTAAGTTTTAACCCCTAGTACCTCAGAATGTGAGCTTATTTGGAAAAAGGGTCATTGAAGATAGAATTAGTTAAGACGAAGTCATATTGGAATAGGGCGGGCTCTAATCCAACATGACTGGTGTCCTTATAAAGAGATGGCCGTGTGAAGACAGTGACACACGTTGAGAACACCAACTGACAATGAAGGCAAAGATTGAAGTTCTGTATCTGCAAGGCAAAGAATATCAAAGATTGATGGCAACCCCAAAAGAAGCTAGGGAGAGTTAAGGATTTCCCCTACAAGTTTCAGGGGGTGCATGGCTTTGCTGACACCTTGATTTCAGAGTTCTGACCTCCAGTACCATGAGGCAATAAATTTCTGTTGTTTCGAGGTCACCTAGTTTTTGAACATCATTATGGCAGTGCCAGGAAACTGATAAATAATTGTATTTTTATACAATGATACTTTTTTGCAATGATAGAAAAGGATACCATAAGTAAAACCCCTACCCATTTGAATATCAGGAGACTTTGAGCTGTTTGCCGCATCTACCCTGAGAATGAAGCAACCAGACTTGCGATATGCCAGAAAGTATCAACATCACTCTGAAGGGACACATGGTTCTTGTGAAGGGTCCCCGAGATTTTAATCAATATAGAGCTCAGTCTCCTTGGGAAGAAAAAGAAGAGGCTCCAGGTCGACGAATGGTGTCAGTCAGTGCAGACTGCTATAACAGAATTCCATAGATGAGGTGGCGTGCACACAACAGAAATGCATTTCTCACAGTGCTGGAGGCTGAGAGTCCAAGCTCAATGCTCTGACAGACTCAGTGTCCTGTGAAGACCTGCTTCCTGTTTCACAGATGGCTGTTTTCTAACTGTGTCCTCTCATTGCAGAAGGGACCAAGGCCAACAGACACATGAAAAAGTGCTCAACATCGCTCGGCATCAGGGAAATCCAAATCAAAACCTCAATGAGATACCACCTCACACCAGTCAAAATGGCTAAAATTAACAAGTCAGGAAATGACAGATGTTGGTGGGGATGCGGAGAAAGGGGAACCCTCCTACACTGTTGGTGGGAATGCAAGCTGGTGCTGCCACTCTGGAAAACAGTATGGAGGTTCCTCAAAAAGTTGAAAATAGAGTTACCAGACCATCCAGCAATTGCATTACTGGGTATTTACCCCAAAGATACAAATGTAGGGATCCGAAGGGGTACGTGCACCCCGATGTTTATAGCAGCAATGTCCACAATAGCCACACTGTGGAAAGAGCCAAGATGTCCATCGACAGATGAATGGATAAAGAAGAGGTGGTATATATATACAATGGAATATTATGCAGCCATCAAAAGGAATGAGATCTTGCCATTTGCAATGACGTGGATGGAACTGGAGGGTATTATGCTGAGCGAAATAAGTCAAACAGAGAAAGACATGTATCATATGACCTCACTGATATGAGGAATTCTTAATCACAGGAAACAAACTGAGGGTTGCTGGAGTGGTAGGGGGTGGGAGGGATGGGGTGGTTGGGTGATAGACACTGGGGAGGGTATGTGCTCTGGTAAGCGCTGTAAATTGTGCAAGACTGTTGAATCTTAGATCTGTACCTCTGAAACAAATAATGCAATATATGTTAAGAAAAAAAGAAGAAGAAGATGGCAGGAGGGGAAGAATGAAGGGGGGAAATCGGAGCGGGAGACAAACCATGAGAGACGATGGACTCTGAAAAACAAACTGAGGGTTCTGGAGGGGAGGGGGGTGGGAGGATGGGTTAGCCTGGTGATGGGTATTAAAGAGGGCACGTTCTGCATGGAGCACTGGGTGTTATGCACAAACAATGAATCATGGAACACTACATCTAAAACTAATGATATAATGTATGATGATTAACATAACAATAAAAATTTTTTAAAAAAAAGAAGGGGCCAAGGCGCTGCCTTTCCAGGGTCTGTTCTACAGGGTCACTAATCCCATGCATGAGGGCGCCACCATCATGACACAGTCACCTCCCAAAGGCTCCATCTCCAAATACCATAACATTGGGGATTAGGTTTCAGTAGATGAATTTGGGAGGGACACAAACATTCATTCTCTAGTGGTGGGGAGAAAGAAAGGAACTGGCTAGAGTCTGGACTATCTGTAGTCACATCCAGAAGATGATCAAGGATGAGATTCTCGGCTTCCATTACAAGGTGAGGTCTGTGTATTCTCACTTCTCCATCAGCATTGTTATTCAGTAGGATGTATCTCTTGTTGACATCTGTAGTTTAGGGGGTGAAAAATACATTTGTAGTGTTTGGATGAGGCCAGGAATTGCTTGCTCAGCATTTCAAGCCCAGAAAGTTGAGTTAAGTCTTGAAGGAAATGACATTGAATTTGTATCATGTTTAGCTGCTTTTGTTGAGCCACAACAGTTAAAAGCAAGAATATCAGAAAAATTCTGGTTGGTATATGTCCCTGAAAAAAGAAAGCCAACAAAAGCAGTTCAACAGCCTGATGAATAAGATCTAAGAATTGTCCAGTTACAGAAACAAGATGCCAGATGATTCCTAAGACCTACATGTGGTATTTAAAAGATGCAGTAAAAGTCTTCTATTGATTTCAGACTTCTTATTAGAAAAGAGAGGGAGAGACCCTGATAGGTCACTTGGCAATATTATGATTTAAAAAAAAATCTGGGAATTCCGCGTTATAATATAGAAGACTATAATTATGATAGACCTCAAAATGCCCCAGGGGCATGATGGGAAGCAGATGGTGTCCTGCACAACTGTGATTTGCTTGCACTGTACCCAGCTTCTTCCGAAACCCAGAGGTTCTCAAACTCTTATGTGGGATCTCAGCATTTCATTTCCCCTTCTCTTCTCCCCTACTCCCCCTTGCTCCGTTAAAAACAATTCTATAAATTTTTTTTAAAAAGATTTTATTTATTTATTTGACAGAGGCACAGCAAGAGAGGGAACACAAGGAAGGGGAGTGAGAGAGGGAGAAGCAGGCTCCCCGCTGAGCAGGGAACCCGATGCGGGGCTCGATCCCAGGACCCCGGGATCATGACCTGAGCCGAAGGCAGACGCTTAGCGACTGAGCCACGCAGGCACCCCAACAATTCTATAAAATTATCAAACAGGATCTATGAAAACACCGATGCCCTTTAGATGGGATACCAATGATACAACCAATTTATTTTTAATGTGATAATTCTATTATTTTTGCCAAACCATGATAGAATCCAAACACACAAAAATCCAGACCGGCAGCCACTTGGAAGGCATTGCCAACTTCTAGGCGTCCCTGGGCAGCCACCTTGAGAATTGCTGTGATAATTACCTAGTGCAGTGGCTCTTAACCCTGGTTGCACATTCAAATCACCTGGGAAGATTTTTGAAACCTTCTCACTCCAGACCAATTAAATCAGAAGCTCTAGGGATAGGGCCTAGGCATCAGCAATTTGTAAAAGATCCTCGGGTGATTCCAGCAAGCAGCCAGGGTTGAGAACCAGTGGCTTAATGTCATGTTGCCTTACTGCTGGAGTCAGGACAATGTGATAACAAGAGGCAGAGGTGAGCACCCATCCCTGCCCTTTAACAGCCCTCTGCTTTCTGTCTGATTGGAGTTATATAAAGCCTAAGTGGAACTAAGATTAAGCCTGGTAATTGTCATGGCAATGCCCTAGATTTTTCTATCAAATCCAATCTTATTTGTGATGGGAGACGCAGAAGTGACTCTAGTGATGTTAAAATATTTCTGCTACTATTTAGAATATTCAGCATTGAACTCAACAGAGTTGTCCCATAAAATTTCAAACACGAAAACTTTTAAAAACAGCAGATCTCACCTGAATTAAAAAAAATATATCATTAATTGTAAAGTGTGCTTGATCACAGAGAATTATCTAGGCATTCAGCATCATGTATAGCCTTTAATGTCTTCTGTCTGCTGAATGTGAGTTCTGCATATTGATCATAAATTTGTAAATTTCTCTAGATTATGCCTCATCACTCCCTTCTTTGATTAAATATAAAATAAGTGGGATTTGAAAATCGTAAAGCTGGGAGGGACCTGGGGAAACCATTTTGTCTAGCCCTGTCAATTTGCAATTGTATACCAAATCCACGAAGAGAGTCAGGCTATTCTGGTCTTCTGTTAAATTCATGAATGCTCTAGTATGAACCACTGCAGCATCCTTGTAAACGGCTCCCCCTTTCCTGCCCTCCTTTTTCTCCACACTCCACAGGCTGTCTTTGTGATGGTTCTAGACACAGATCCAATCAAGTCACTTCCTTCCTTGCTTAACATTCGTCAGTGACTCCATATTTGCCTCTGGTCTGAATTCAAACTCCTAAGCCTCACCTACCATCCTTTGTGAGCTGATCTGACCCTGTCTCCCTCGGCAGATTCATCTCCTAGAGCCTCTCTTTCTCACTCTAAATTGCAGTCACACCAGAATTCTAAGTGGTCTGAATGCAGTTCTCTGAACGTGTCTTTATGCCACCATACATCTGCACCTGCTGTCCTTTCTCTCCGCGATGCTCTCTCTCCCCTTCTGTAAGGAGACCCTTCCTCTGTTCTCCCCTTTGTATAGTTCATATCAGGTTGTAATGAGCAGGGGAGAGAGAAATCAGAAATTGCAACACAAGGTGTGGAAAGTGGGAGAGGACTTACTGAAATGACAGTAGCAGTTTGGGTGGATGGAATTTACTTCCTGAAATAAAAGGGCTTCTCAACTGTTTCTGTATAAAAAGCTTCAAATTTCCTATAAAACCAAGGTCAAATGGGTTGAAAATGGAACTCTCTAGGGGGCGGGGGGGTAGTAGTGGTGGTATTTCAGTGACCGTAAGGAGAGAGAGAATGGTTTCTTTTTTGTCTATCTATCTGTCTATCCTCATCACCATCATTTATCTTTAGTTGGGTTTCAGGTGTGGAAGTTTATTTATTTATTTTTTTAAAGATTTTATTTATTTGTCAGAGAGAGAGCACAAGCAGGGGAAGCAGCAGACAGGGCAGGCAGAGGGAAAAGTAGACTCCCTGCTGAGCAGGGAACCCGATGAGGGACTCAATCCCAAAACCCTGGGAACATGACCTGAGCCGAAGCCAGATGCTTAACCAACTGAGCCACCCAGGCGCCCCTCAGGTGTGGAAGTTGAAATTAACCACACCCTTCAGTTTATGGCATCTTATTAACATTGGTTTACACAAAGATGCTATTTAATCTAGTTTGGTTTTTTTCTTTTAACTTTATTAAAATTTTTATGCACATGCCTTATTCCTATTCCCCTTCTACCGCATAGGAAACTCTTCCAATGTATTTAACGTGCATCTTTTTATTTGTATGTGTTCTTTGGTTGTCCATCTAAAAATTGACTTTTAGTAGTCCTGTGTTCTATACTTCATTCTGTATCTTTCTTTTTTTCCACTGTGTTTTAAATATTATACATGTCGCCATGTGTATTTGGAGTCTGTGGCTTTCTAGCTGCTCAACCATCACATTTTACCTATGCATGTCTTCCCCTCCCCCATCCTGGGGAATGAGCACCGGGAGAGCTTCCATTACTCTGCCCCTATGAACAATTTTGAGATGTATAACCTCTTGCATGTCCACTTATGGATGTGTGTGAGATTGTCTTTGTGATAGGTACTCAGGAAGGGGGTTCTAGATATGGACACACTTAATCTGACCAAACGGTGCTGTAGATTTGCCAGGCTGTATGTCAGCAGAGCATGATACTGTTACCTCCCCACCAACACTTGGCATGGCCCAGCTTTCTAGTATCTGCCCATATTATAGAAGTAAGATAATGCCTCATTTTGCTTTTCTTATTTTATTTTATTTCTTTTAAAGATTTTATTCATTTATTTGAGAGAGAGAGAGAGCACGCACGAGCAGGGGGTGTGGCAGAGGGAAAGGGAGAAGCAGGCTCCCCGCTGAGCAGGGAGCAGGATGGAGGGCTTGATCCCAGGACCCTGGGATCATGACCTGAGCCGAAGGCAGACGCTTAACCGACTGAGCCACCCAGGTGCCCCTGCTTTTCTTATTTTAAATAGACTTTATTTTTTAGAGCAGTTTTAGGTTCATAGTAAAATTGGGGGGAAAGTAAAGAGAGTTCCCTTATATAAACCTGTCCCCCACCAGCCTCCTCCACTATCAATATCCAGTACAAGAGTGGTACATTTGTTACAAAGGATGAAGCTACAATGACACATAATAACCACACAAAGTACAAGTGTACATTAGGGTTCACTCTTGGTGTTGTACATTCTATGGGTTTTGACAAATATATGATGACATATATCCACCATTACAGTATCATACGGAACAGTTTCACTGCCCTAAGAATCTTCTGTGCCCTCCTCTGATTCATTCTTCCTCCTCCATAACCTCTGGCAACCACTGTTTATTTTTATTTTTGTTTTCATATTTTTACTATCTCTTACTTTGCCTTTCCCAGAATGTCATATACTTAGAATTATACAGTATGTAGCCTTTTCAGATTGGCCTTTTTCCCTTAGTAATATGCATTTAAGATATCTCCGTATCATTTCATGGCTTAATTGCTCACTTCTTTTTAGGACTGATGTACCACAGTTTACCTATTTGCCTACTGAAAGGCATCTTGGTTATGGTAGTTACAAATAAATCTACTATAAATATCTGGGGGGGGCAGGTTTTTATATAAATTTTCAACTCATTTGAATAAATACCAAGAAGGGCCATTGTTGGATTACATGGTAAGAGTATGTTTAGTTTTGTAAGAAACCACCAAACTGTCTTCTGAAGTACCTCTTCGATTTCGCATTCCACCACCAATGAATGCGAGTTCCTATTTCCCCACACACTCACCAGCATTTGGTGTTGTCAGTTTGTGGATTTTAACTATTCCAAAAGGTGTTAGTGGTATCTCGTGATTGTTTTAGTCTGCATTCTCTAATGACATAGGATGTGGAGCATCCTTTCATATGCTCATTTGCTGACTGTATATCTTCTTTGGTGAGGTGTCTATTTAGGTCTTTTATCCCTCTTATAAATCAGATTTTTAATTTTCTTACTGTTGAGCTTTAAGAGTTCTTTGTGTATTTTGGATAACAGTCCTTTATTAGATGTGTCTTTTGCAAATACTTTCTCCCAGTCTGTGATTCATCTTCTCATTCTCTTGCCAATGTCTTTTGCAAAGCAGAAGTTTTTAATTTTAATGAAGTCCAGCTTACCACATATTTCTTTCATGGAGCATGCCTTTGGTGTTATATCCAAAAAGTCATCACCAAACCCAAAGCCATTTAGATTTTCTCTGTAGATTAGACTTAATAGATTTTCTCTGTTTTGTAATAATGGCTGTGTTTAGCAATCAGCTCACAAAATTCCTGAAAATTTAACAATCATCTCTTAGGAGCTGGCATGAGCCAACTCCAGCATACCACTGTGTGTAGCCAGATGGGAATAGAGAAAATTGGATTCATTATTTACAGTATGTACCAGAATAAATTCCAAATGGATCAGAGACATAAATGTAAAAATAAAATGAAACCATACAAGTACCAGGAAAGACGTGGATAAATTCCTCTATAACCTGGGAGTGGAGAACACTTTCTTAATTATGACTTAAAATCCAGAAGCCTTAAGGGAAGTTGGATTATATTAGTTTCATAAAATGAACTGAGAATTTTTCTTTTTACATTTTTGGGAACAACTTATATAACATGGGAATTGTGTTTTTAAAAAGCTTGATAGAGTCCATTTAAAAAGCATCCAGGTCTAGAGATCTTTGGGATGGAGTTTTAACTACCAGTTCAATTTCTTTAATCCTTCTGAATCTATTTTAAGTTACCTTTTTCTTTTTGTGCCAGTTTGGCATTTCATGTATTTTCTGGGAATTTATGCCTTTTATCTATGCTTGCTTTTAAAATCTGTAATTATTTCATCCTCTTCATTATTTGATCGTGTTTTACTTAGTTTTTTATCTCCTTTATTTTCCTTTCAATCTTTTTATTTATTTATTTTTTAAAGATTTTATCTCTTTATTTGTCAGAGAGAAAGAGAGAGAGTGGCAGGCTGAGGGCGAAGCAGGCTCCCGGCTGAGCAAGGAGCCCCATGTGGGGCTCAATCCCAGGCCCCTGGGATCATGACCTGAGCTGAAGACTGACGCTTAACCAACTGAGTGAGACACCCAGGTGTCCCAGTCTTTTTTTTTTTTTTTTAAGAATTTTATTTATTTACTTGAGAGAGACGGCTCACAAACAGGGGTGAGGGGAAGAGGGAGAGGGACAAGCAGACTCCCCACTGAGCAGGAAACCTGATGCGGGGCTGGATCCCCGTACCCTGAGATCATGACTTGAGCCGAAGGCAGATGCTTAACTGATGAGCCACCCAGGCACCCCTCCTATCAGTCTAATCAGAGATTTATCTTGGTTATCTTCTCAAAAACAGAACTTTTAGCCTTATTAATCTCCTCCACTTAAAAAAATTATTATGTTGTTTCTTATTATATCCTGTCTTATATTCTTTTTTCTTCTTTGAGTTTCTTTTGATGTTCTTTTTTTTATCCCTTCTTGGGTTGGATGCCAAGCATATTTCTTTTCAACTTTTATTGTTTCCTGATAAACATATTTAAATGTATATATGCTCTTCTAAATATTTCTCTAATTATGCCCCATACATTTTGTGTTTTCATGTTCATTTAATTCTAGATATTTCTTCTTTTTTTTTTTTTTTAGATTTATTTATTTGAGAGAGAGAGAACTTATGGGAGAGGGACAGAGAGAGAGAAAATCTCAAGGAAACTTTTCGCTGAGTGCAGAGACTGACTTGGGGCTCAGTCTCATGACCCTGAGATCATGACCTGAGTCAAAACCAAGAGTCGGACAATTAACTTACTGAGCCACCCAGGTGCCCATAGATATTTCTTCATTTTGATTATAATTTCATTTTTAACCTATGAGTTATCTAGTAATGTGGTATTTTCAAAATATGAGATGTATAAAGAAATTTTGTTATTTATTTCTAGTATTATTTTATTATGTTTGGAAGATATAATATACAAGACATTGTTCCTGGTGAGTTTATTGAGACTTCCTGTAGACTTGATACATTCCTGTTAATATGTGTATGTTTCTAAAAAATGTATATTTGCTATTTTTTGCATGAACTATTATGGCATGTATATATCAAAAGGTATATATTATACCCAGCATACCATGAGAACATACCTATCAAAGATCTGAACAGTATAATTAATAGTATAAGCCTACCAGTTATACTATTTAGATAAAAATCTACTTAATTTTTGTTTTCTTAATGCATTTCTGATAATTAGGTGTTAAAAATTACAACTATTTATATGTTTCTCTCCGAATGCTGTCTGTTACTGTAACCTATTATTAGGTCCATATATGTTTGTGATGGTTATTTCTTCTCACTTTATTGTTTTGTTTACCTTTTATCTCAACTTCCTTTTTTGTCAGCTACTATCATTGCTGTTTCTTTGTGTGTCTTTGGGTTTTACGAATGTTCTCATAGACAATGTATTTTTGGATTTTGTTTTTTTTTTTAAGATTTTATTTATTTATTTTGATAGAGAAAGAGAGCATGAGCAGGGGGAGTGGCAGAGGAAGAAGGAGAAGCAGACTCCCTGCTAAGGAGGGAGCCAGAGGTGGGGATTGATGCCAGGACCCTGGGATGATGACCTGAGCTGAAAGCTGACACTTAACCTACAGAGCCACCCAGGCGCCCTGTTTTTATTTCTTAATACTATTGGAGAGTACTTGTTTTTTCACTTGTGAGTTAACTCCATTTACATTTATTGTGATTGCTTTTGTATTAGAAATTACTTCTCCTACCCTGTCTCTTATTTTCAATTTAGTGCATTTTCTTTTTGTTTTTTGTTGGCTCAAAAAAGTATTCTGTTTTTGTTCAAGTGTGGCTGCCTTTAAGATCTTTGCTCATGTTTACTTGTTCTTATTAATTTCTTTTTTTTCTGAAGTTTTTATATATTTATTTGAGAGAGAGAGAGAGAGCACATGTGCATGGAGGGGGAGGAGCAGAGAGAGAGGAAGAAGCAGAATCCCCACTGAGCAGGGAGCCCAATGTGGGACTCAATCCCAGGACCCTGAGATCATGACCTGAGCCAAAGGCAGATGCTTAACCAACTGAGCCACCCAGGCTCCCCCGTTCTTACTAATTTCTTAAACCTATCAACATCTCTATATTTCTCCTAACTAGACAAGTAGTTTAGTGAACTTGTGTGTGTGAATATATATAACTGTTATTGTACACACATACACCCGTATTGTAATGGTTGTGCTTCTCTGACTGAACTCTATTATACCCAATTATAGAAAGAGAGGACAAGTTAAAAAGAGATAAGGAAAACCCCAAACCAAGAACCATCAGAATGAAACTTAGGAACATCAAAGATAAGGAAAGAATTTTAAAAGCTTCCAGAGAAAACAAAGAGATCATTAATGAGAACAAGAATCAGGTTGAACAGTGGGCACAAGACGACAAATGGAAAAATACTTTTTAAATATTAAAGGAAAATAAATTTGAACCTTGAGTTTTATATTTAGCCAAATTGTCTTTCCAATGTGATGGCTTAAATATATATATACACACAAATATATGAGTATATACGTATATATATTTTTCCAGGTAAGACTGAGAAGGATGTTATACTGAAAACAGGTGTTGCAAGCAGTACTTAACATTGAAGAAATATGGTAAAGGTGATACAATTCCTTGGTAAAATTTATGTTTTCATTAAGGACCAAAGTGAGAAAAAGAACAAATTTACAAATATATCCAAAACAAGCTAGAACTAAAATTTGAGATAACATTGGTATGATAGGAGTGGGAAAGGGGAATACATGTATTGCAGGGATTTGACCTTACGAAGTGTGAACATTGGTCAGTCTCTGCAAGGGTGTGGCCTTTATGTCCAGTGCTGGAGCTTTCACACTACAGATGAGGAGGTTGAGAACAGAAGATGGAAATAAAGGGGTGGGGGAGGGCAGTGAACAAGACATGCTGGAACTCACAAGCTCAAGCTGGAGCCGGAGGACAGACAGAAACTCCTGTTAGTTCTTGTTGCCTCTAACCTTGATTGTATGTGTTTCCTACAGAAACCAGAACCTTTCATCACGATTGCCAAATACACACCTGGTCTGGGGGTCAGTGAAGCATTAGTGAGGATCTATGCAAGGTACAGAGGTTGGAGGAAACTCCATGGCTGCTTTGCACCAAGGAGGTGAGCTAGCAGGTTAGTGACAGTGCCCTTCAAACCTTTCCAAAGGATCTGGCTTATGGCCCACCTCAATGGAAATGCACGAAATAGAGTTTGGGGAAACCAAATTCAGCTTAGCCAAGTGGACACAAAGCCACTACTCACAGGTGTTAGCACTCTTGCTCCCACTCTCCACATCTTCTAGCTTTCTTCTGGATTGCCTCTCTTTACCCTTTTCTGCTGATCTCTAGGAGAGCTTGTCCATCTGATCTTTTTTTCTTTTAAGATTTATTTATTTGTTTGAGAGAGAGAAAGCGAGCGCACGCACACACACAAGCATGTGCACACGTGTTGGGGGAGGGGCAGAGAGAGAGGGAGAGAGACAATCTTAAGCAGGCTCATGCCCAGTGTGGAGCCTGATATAGGGCTCGATCTCACCACCCTGAGATCATGACCTGAGCCAAAATCAAGAGTCAGACACTTAACCTACTGAGCCACCCAGGTGCCCCTGTCCATCTGATCTTTCAACTCACTGATTTATTCATCACCTTTATCCATCTTGCTTTATATCTTAACTATTGTTTTATTCACTTCAGCTATTACATATTTCATACCTTACACTCAATTTCGTCCTTTTTAAAAAAAGGCTTTCTTGTTCTTACTTCATATTGCTGACATCAGCCTTAACTTCTTAATATATTTACAACCTTAACTTCTTAATATATTTATCATCATTAATTTCTCAGTCCATCTCCTCTCATAATTCTGATTCAGATGGTCTATACTGTTGAGTTTTCGGTCTTTCTTATATAGTAGTTGGGATCCTTACAGGGATTTCTGTTTTTTGTTTTGTTTTGTTTGTGTGTATGTGTGTGTGTGTTGGTCCCAAGAACCCCTCCTCCCTTTGACTCTCAGTTACTACACATGGTTATGGGCTGGGAAATGGCTACAGCCCAGACTCTAATAGATGTACCTATAGGTGAATTAAAGCCAGGGAAGAGAGCCTTAGGGGCCACAGAGCTGTTGGTGATCATCCCATTTGCCCACCATCCAGAAATAACTTTTCTAGTGTGTATTTCCCATTTAAATGGGAAACAGCCTCTAGACTCTAGAAGCAGAACAGTCTCCATAGATTTGCTCTCCTTGTCCTGGGCGTTTAGAGTGGGAGGGGTCTGGTGGTGAACACCCACGGGGAGCCAGTCAGTACACATTCCCTGTCTTCCCCCCTCCTTACTCCCGAAGGGCTTTGGGGCTGCCCTCCTTGTACCCTGCTGACCTCTGCAGTCTCAGCTGTTGCTGCCAGTTTCCGTGGCGATCAGCACACTGTGTTTGTCCATGGAGGGGAGAAGCAAGAGCAGAACAGAAAGTTGTCTTCCTGTGGCTGCTTTTGCCCAGGCTGAAGCCATTCTCGCCCCAACCCCCTGCCCTATCCCTGCCCCCCTTCCATCTCCCGAGTCTGCAGGCTTCCCAGGGACTTTTCATAGTGTTTTATTTTATTTTATTCTTCGTTGTTAGTTCCTCAAATTCGAGTTTCCCTCTGGCTTCTGTAGTTTCTCTAGGGTTGATTTTCAGGAAGGAGCCAGTGGCTAATGCAGTTTGTCATCTTGACAGGAGAGAATGGTTTATAGAACGAGCAGTTGTGCCACAGAAAGGGGAGAGAATCTGAGACAGCAGACGCATGAGTCTTAAGAGAGGAAGGCCACAAGTGAACCGTAAGAGTTGTTTTTCCCTACATTTAATTTAAAAATTTTAATTAATATGTCTGAGTATATATGTATAAGTGTGTATACATACCTATGTATGTATGTATATACATGACTTTAAAAGTGAAATAATGCTCTCAGGCTTATGATGGAAAAATAGCAATCCTCACCTTTTCCTACTCCCAATAATCTGTGCCCTCAAGGCAACAATTTTCGACTCCGAAAAAAAACTTTCTTAAAAAAATAATAAAAAATTAAAAAAAAAAACTTTCTTGTGGTGTTAATTTCCACATTCTTAGTAACATGCATCTATTACTCTTGCTTGGTTTTTAAATGTTAGATACTGTGTTTGGCTTCCTAAAGCAGAAGCTGAAGAGTCAGGGCTTGTACTCAGTGTGTTCTCCCCTCCAGTGCATCCTCCCCTTTCTTACCCTGGCCTCTGGATAGAGTTATGTGCTCCTTCATCATCAGTCAGGAGTGTTTATACTACCATGCCTGCACAAGTCCTGTTCCTGCCCGAGACGTGTAGCATGCTAAGATCATACTTCCTTTCTTAAATATATTTTTACTTTCTTAGGGTTAATGCTTGCCTTTCCCAACCCCCACACCCACACCCAATTGTTCAGTGCTCTCTGTGCCTATCATAATTCTCTGGATACTTTAATAAGAGTTGAAAGCATCAGGTAATCTAGCAGATTCTCCCCCTTCCCCAATCCCATCCCTCAGTACAGACTTCATCTTCCTGCTCACACTGGACTTGGCCTTCATCATCTTCTTGGGAACTTCTGTTGCCTGCCTCCTTGTGTTAGGTCTCCTGTTTCCTGACTTTATCTCTCTCTCTTTCTGGATTCATTCCCTTGTTTGGTGCTGAAACACCAGTAGTACCTTTCGGTTGCTTTGTAAGAAAGAGTCTGTAAGAGGCAGAAGTTTTAAGTGCGCGTGCAGTGGTCATTTGCCATTCAGGCTGCCCTACATTTTTGAACATCCCCTTTCCCATTGTTTTAAGAGTTTCCCACATTATAAATTCTGTATTCTTGACAAAGAACATTTTTAGGTCACTTTCCAGTTGTTAGGTTACAGGCGTGTGGTTTTGATTCTACCAGTCAGGGGCTTCTGTGCCGGAGTCAGAATCTGGATCCAGAGCTGTATGACTTGGGAGAGAGGCAAGTCCAAGGCTTCCACGTGGCAGGTGCATAGCTGGGTGAGGCAGCCCAGCAGGCTTCTGGAGTCCAGAGTGTGATGGAGGCATCTGCTTTTGCAGCCTCCTGATGATGGCGGAGGCAGAGGTTGGAACTGGTGCCTGTGACCACAGCGCCCGAGTTAGTGGCTTCTGTCTGAGGCGCAGACTCCCTCCGGGGGCGGGTTTGTGCTGGGGCGTCAGCACTGGGAGTGTGGTCCATTTTCTCCCAGTCTGTGAGCTCTCTCTCTCTCTCTCGTAACTCGTCTTTTTGGCTTCAATTGGTATCTTAGTCGATTTGGGGTGCTGTAACAGAATACCACAAACTTAAAGCCAACTGTCTCTTGAAGTTCGGGAGGCAGCAAGTCCAAGATCAGGGCGCTAGCATGACCAGGTTCTGGTGCGCATCCTGTTCTAGCTGGCGGCCTGCTGACTTCTCCATGTGGCCTCACATGGTGCCAGGGAAAGGGGGCTTTCTTGGGTCTCTTTTAGAAGGGCATCAGTCTCACTCATGAGGGCTCCCCCTCATGACCGCAGCACCCCCAAAGTCACCCCCTTGTAATACCATCCGTTGGGAGTTAGAATTTCAACATACGATTTGGGGGCAGAGGAGACACAAACATTTAACCAGAGCAACTGTCTAGAGTAACTTCTGCTGTATTAGCTTAACCTACCCAATGTGCCTTGTATGCCTAAAGGTATCTTGATTCTACAGCAAGACATATGAGTTTGATTGAGAGCAGATTTCTAATTTGGAAACTAGTTTCCTCAAAAACTAGAAAGCATTTCTCCATCGCCTCTGGCTTCTAGTGTTGTTGCTGCAAATTCTGAAGCCCTTCTTTTTCTGAGTCTGTATGTGATGTACTTCTCTGCAAAGCTTTTTGTTTGTTTGTTTGATCTCACAGTAGTATTTATTCTTAATTTTTTTGTTTTTCTATTTTGAAATCTACAAATGGTCATGTTTTAAAGAGTCAGAGAGTTATGTGTGTTGTCTTATGAAAAACAACTGTTTTCTGCCTTTGCCCCCACCCCATTTCCTTACCATTAGAAGCAATGACTTTCACCACTACTATATATGAATATATAATTAAATGCATTTTTAGCGCATGTGAAATGGATCCCAGGAAGTCTTTCAAAATTCTTACATTTGGCTTGCTACTTACTCACTTTGTCAAAAAAGCATTATACATAAAAGTAGATGACTGTCTTGTACTTAAACAGACTTTAGGGTGTAGGGGTTAGAGACCCTGTGATAGCAATTGGTTAGTTTTTCCTCCCCTTTCACTCATTTGGTGGTAGGATCTGAACCTAGGCTGGGATCTGAAAATAGAAAGAGGCTCTACTTCTAGGGGTTGACAAGTAAGAGGTCTGGTGTTTTGGGGCCCACGAAGTTCCTGACACCAGCGTCTGGGATAAGACTCCTGACCTGGGGAAAAGGCTGGGGAGTGAAATCTAAAGAGCTGCAGTAGGAAGCCCAGGAAAGTTGGTATGGAGCTTGTTAGCTGAGCTGAGCACTAAGAGATTGGAATCCCCCTCCGTGGAACCTACCAAAACCACTGTAGCGAAGGCTAGCCTCAGCCCATCACTTGGGACCCTACTTAAGCACCTGCAGAAACAGCCCAGCAGCCAGAGGAATCCACTCCAGGCTGTCCAGGCCTCAGCTACAACTCTGCCAGCCTTTGGTGTTCCTCCTTGTTCTATGCCAACCAGCTTCGGAAACTGTCGTTAATTGCTTTGGCTTTAAGAGAGTACATTTAGTTCCAGAGTTGCAAGGTAGTGAGATAGGAACAAGCAGGATTCCCTCCTGAGACGATTTAGAATCCTGGAATTTCTGTATTTATGGAGGCGGGTCAGGGAATCCAAGAGATAAAGTGATTTCCTGCTAAAATGGACACTGAGTGTGGCATCAGGAACCCTCCTGGGATAAGGCTGGCTGCTATTCAAGACACAGTCTATGAAATAAGACGCCAGCAACTCTGGTTACCTGTTGTTATGGACAGAATGTTTGTGTCCCGCCTCCCCCACCCCAATTCCTATGTTGGAATCCTAACCCACAGTATGATGGTATTAGGAGGCAGGGCCTTTGGCAGCTGATTAGGTCCTGAATGGGATTAGCATCTTCATCAAAGAGACCTCAGAGAACTCTTGCCCCTTCTGCCATGTGAGGACATAGTGAAAAGATGATCATCTAATGAACCAGGAAGCGGGCTCTCACCAGACACCAAGTCCATAGGCACCTTGATCTTGGACTTCTCAGCCTCTGGAATTACGAGAAATAAATATTTGGTGTTTAAGCCATCCAGTCTACAGTATTTTTACAATGGCAGCCTGAATGGACTAAGACATTATTATTGTCTTTCTTTCTTTCTTTTTCTTTCTTTCCTTCTTTCTTTCTTTCTTTCTTTCTTTCTTTCTTTCTTTCTTTCTTTCTTTCTTTCTTTCTCTCTCTCTCTTTCTTTCTTTTCTTTATAAGCACCTCACGATTTGGGGAGAGAAGGAGCACAAGGTGGGAGGGACTCAACCTGACATGACTTTCCTTGTCCAAAGCCACCCAAGTTTTCCCTATTGAACCAAAGCAGTTTCCACAACTGACAAAGATATATTTGAAATCAATTTGTATATTCTGTGATTTGAGAAACCATTTCAAAACATAAACTTGTCTTTTTTTTTTTAAGATTTTATTTATTTATTTGTCAGAGAGAGAGCAAGCAAGCTTGCACAAGCAGGGGGAGTGACAGGCAGAGAGAGAAGCAGGCTCCCCGCTGAGCAGGGAGCCCGATGCGGGGCTCGATCCCAGGACCCTGGGATCATGACCTGAGCCGAAGGCAGATGCTTAACCGACTGAGCCACCCACGTGCCCCATAAATTTGTCTTTTGGAATATGTTTTTTTTTTTTTTTAATCAAAGATAGGGAAGAAAAGCATAGTGGCTTAAGGCTGAACATAAGGAGCTCTGACTTTAGTTTCCCTGAACAATAGCCAAAAACAAAACAAAACAAAAAGCTCAAAAAAAAAAAAAAATAACCCCTCAAAAACAAAACCAAAACCATAAAACAAAAACCCAAATGAAAGAAACACTTGGTGCACTGCTAGATTCATACATCGGGGTGCATGACACAGTTTCGACAGACAATGATAAGCCCGATAGGAAACGCAGGGCAGTATTGGCTGCTGAAGCTTTTCTGGAAATAAAAAGAGACAAATAGCCCAAACCAGTCCCCACATCTGTGACTCTCACTAAATGGACTGTCTGCTCCATCACAGCTGTTTTCAAGGTCCTGGAAATCAGTTCCCTAGCTTAATCCAAGGTGAACTGGACCACGGAATCTTTCTGGTCACACTCAATTCTTCCGTAGCCAAATTTGCACAGACATTGTGTGAGCTATCCTGATTCCTTGGGTGATGTGGGGGTGTCACCACGACTGTGACTAATGAAAGACACATTTGTCCTTTGTAGGTAGGGAGAAAGGGCACTAAAGAACACTTCCATATATTAAATGGAAGGTGTAGATTGGAAATGAACAAATGGAGTCCAATAAGGGAGATTATTTAAGTTTGATAGCAAGTGGTTATAACTTGAAGAAATTCGAATGTGAGAGGTTCTAGTCAAGCATTTTTCACTAGAAAAAGCAAATCTCTAAAGTAAGCAAAAGTAATCAGAATGTATCAACTCAAGAGAGAACAAGATATGGCACTTGGAAAGGAAAGGTAATAACGGGGATAATAATGTTCAGGCTCTGTTATTTTTTGAGGTTGGTTCAATAAAATGTAATGTAACATTAACAATTTCTTGGAAAAAAAACCGATCAACTGCTCTTCTCTTTTTATCTATGGCTCTATATTCCACATGAATTATTCCTGCCGTGGTTAGTCCCTTGTAGCTGGTGCATCCCTGAAGAGTTCTGGCACGTGAAGTAACAAGGAAAGTAAGATTCGCGATATTTTATTTAAGGGTAAATGTTAATTAGAGATTTATTTATAAATGATCGTCTGTTTGTTCTTAAATGCTTCCTAATTTCGGCTATTGATTTCACTTCATTCAGATCTAGGATTCTTCACAGGTATGTTGTTGTTTGGTACGTCATGCCATCTTTTTCAATTCAAAATATCCTATTCACGGCAAGAGTGATTCCTTTCACATTGTTTGCTAACCTGTTATCTTTCCGTTGCCTCTGAGGGATGGCTGTGTAATGTGTTACACTCAGAGCAAAATAAAGCTTGAGGCATTGTTTTCTAGGTGTTTTTGTTTCCTATAGCTGCGTAGCAGAACCCTATCATAATGTTCAGCTTGGGTTTATTTGTCCCAGGTATGATATTTTTGAGAATCTTTTTAACCGAGGGCTTTACAAAGATAATAAACTAAGTTTTTGAGAATAATTGAAACCAAACCCGGGAATTAACACTAATGATCAAGTTTAGCATCAATACAGACAAACTTCCTGCTATTTTAAAGTGGAATTTAACCTAATTCTCTCCCTCCTCTGCACATATGGCTCAGGGAATATTTTCTGTTAGGGTATCTGTTCTCCTGGGTTCATCTTTTCCTCAGCCACAGTCCATGCTCTTCAGTGCCCCAGGCTCTGTGATGGGATGGGCCCATATTGCTATTTTCAGACTGTTCTCTGGCTCTATGTATGTCGTGGCTAATTTTGCTTCAAGTCTAGGCCTTACCAGTTGTTTCCGTAGATCTGCTTGAGTGTGGAATACTCTAGAAAATGTGAATCTTCTATTCTACCTGTGTACCTGGGAGCAACTCTGGGTTCTGTGGCGGTCCTTCCATACTCTCCTTCTCATCCGAACACTGTCCCACACCCACCTTCTCTCTTCTAGCTGTGGTGTAGTCCTCCCTCTGTCGTTCCGGATGATGTGGAGGGTTCCGTTCACCTTCTTTCGGCTGAAAGAGTTTTCTCCCTCATGGAAGTACAGTGAAATAGATTCCTCCATTGAGTGGTACCAGATAGTTCCTACTCAAGTGCTATTAAACAACCCCCCAAGTAATAATGGCTCAGGAGATGTATGATTCCATCCTATAACTCATGCAAGGAAACCACTTAGACACAGGATGTATGTTGAGGGAGTAAGGGGAGAATTGTTGTCCCTCCATCACCAACCAACCTCTATCCACCCCCCTCTCTATTTCGCCCTTGCCCTCTTCCTTCCTTGCCTCCTTATTCCTCCCAATTACTTTAGAGAGACGTTTGACTTACTACATACTGGACACAGAGTGGTGGCTTGTTAACTCATGTTCCCACACATTCTCAATCTTGACTGCATCAGATTAGTCTCTAAAAGCTTGGGGAAAAAAGAAGAAGAAGCAGCTTGAACCCCACTTCTAAACTACTGAGACAGAATCTGTGAGCATGAGACTTAAGGAGTCTGTATTTTTAAAAAATCTCCACTCTTTTAAAAATACTCTAATGTGCAGGCAGATTTGAGAACCTGCAGCCTGAATATTGCCTGCGGTAGCCATGATGTGTTACATGCTGCATCTGGTCACCCTGATTGTGTTGGACTTAGTTACGGCCTAGCTATGGGGACAGAAGAATGGCAAGGAGAAGAGTGTGCATTGTCACATCAGACTGCCAAAGTTCAAATTCTGACTCTACCCCTGAGTGTTTCGTTGAGCAAGTTATTTGGTCCCTCCGTGCTTCAGTTTAGTCATCTGTAAAATAGGCATTAAAAATAGTACCCATCTCATAGCATTGTTGGATGATTAAATAAGATGAAACACGTCAAGCACCAAGAACAGCACCTGACACCGAGTAAATGCTGGTCAAATCCTAGCCAATTACCCTTCTGTGATCACGATAGAGTCACAGACATCTCCTAAGTTCGGAAGGACTTTGAAAGATGATCTGGACTTCAGGCCGTTGGATGTAGTCATGATCCCCACTTTACAGATTAGAAAGCTCAGGTTCTTAAGTGAAGTGCCTGCCCAAGATGATTCAATATGAAAATAGCAACAATGATAATAACAGAAATAATAACAAGTAGTATCTGTCGTGTGGCTACTGTATGCCAAACACAGTAACCCAGTGCTTTTCCACCTTTAATGTGTGCACAAAATCAACTGGGGGGGGGGTGTCTTGTGATTCCATAAGTCTGGCATGGGGCTCGATAGTCTACCTTTCTAACAAGCCCCCGGGTGATGGTGGCGCTGCTCAACCAGGACTCACACTTTAAGTTACAAGGGTTTAACCTGAACAACGGCCCTCCACGATGGATACTATGTTTTGTCCCTATTTTGAATATAATAAACCAAGACTGTGAGGATAAATAGCTTTCTCAAGGTCATAGAACTTAAAGTAATCATTTTGGGGCTTCGATCGATCAGCCCATTCCAGAGCCTGCCTCCTTAGCCACCACCCCCGACTTCATTCGTGTGTGTGTGACTGTGGTATCTAAGCCCATTTGGCTTTTCCTACTAAGCAGCAGAATGTGGGACAAATAGCATATGTTCTCCAGAGTTTTCAAGTCATGTCTCTACTTAGAGCAGAGATAGCTATGGAATGTTTTATGTGGTTTTAATTCTACATCACAGCCCTGACAGTTTCGGCCAGAATGACCCATCCGTGCCTGTGGCTTACCTTGCCCATAAAAGAAAGTCTTCAATTCCACCGAACGCTCAGGTCGTTCCTGAGCTATAACACAGGCTCCCACCTTTTTAAATCCTGACCTTCATTTGGTTGGAACCCATTTCACCAAGTTTAGAATTTTTGGCTCCATGTACTTAATTTGGATCCTTGGCTCTCCGGTACTTTTTTTGTCTTGGACTATGCAGCAGACACAGAGATGCATCTCTCAGACTCCCGTTGAAGAAAGAATGTGCTGTACAGCATCAAGGATTGGGCTTAGCTGACACTTCTGGCTGTTCACTCCCTCAGGTCTGCCTCAACTTTGGGGCCCAGGCCAAACCCTTCTCGGGCCGCCAGGCCTGGCTACCTCCACCAATGCTGATCCCTCTGAGGCCACTCTTTGCTCAGAGCTCCTCACTGGGCTGGCAGAGACTTTTTCAGGTAGGTATCATGGTGGGAGAGCTTCCCCTGTCCAATCCTACTCTCTCCTTCCGTTCACGCAAATGTTACTCACCAGTACAGTAAACATTTTGTACTCCTAACCATCTCAGAGCCTCTCCCCAGGGGTCCCAACTGACACCTCCCACTACTCAAGTGAGAGGTCCCAGTCCACCTAATCCAAGTTACCGGCCCTCACCTGGTGCCTGATACTCACTACCAGGCCTGGCCTGGTACTCAGTAGATACCTACAACCAGGTAGGTGCTTAATTATTTATAGTCACTCAATAAACAGGTGCATATTGAGTAACCATCATGTACTTATATCTTCATAAGCATGATCACCTCTTCTCAATGTCTGAGATAAAGAAGAAATGTGGCAAATTTATATACCATGCCTCTATTTAGCCTTTGGTTCCTGCGGTGAAATGTTTGCCAGAGTTTTAACTTTAGCAATTACATACTGTATTTTAGGATCACTGGGTCCTGCCTACATAATTACAGTGTTGTAACATAGTGAGGAAAAACAGATGTCGCCAAAATAAGATAAGAAGTGACTATGTCTATGGTGAAAAAAAATACAGTGACCGTGAGTCAGCAACCACGAACTAGAGTTCACAAAGTAAATCAGAGGCTGGATCCAGAAAAATAAACACAGAGTATAAGACTCTGAGGGTTGGGTTTTTGTTGTTGTTGTTGTTTCTTTCTGTTTGCTTGCTTGTTTATTTTCTAGTTTATTAATACTACAGGTCTGGGTTGTGATATCAAATCAGGAGATAGGCAGTTGTCAACATGATTTAATTTGATGGGCTCTCAGAAAGCTCCCCATATCCCAACATCCCTGTTTTGAGGGGTTTGGAGTTTTGAAGGGCGGAATGGTCATTATTAAACATGGGGCATTTCCCACAATTATAGGCCTGTGTCATCACTATTTAGACGTGTGTCTAGACGTGTGTCATTGGAGAGGTGATGACAGCAAAGCCTGGCCATTCCAGGGCACAGGATGGGATCTTTCAGTCTCTGGAGAGGGAGAAGCAGCTGAGAGATGGGAACGGTGTCAGGGAAGAACGAAATAAAAGACAAATTCAACTTTGATTAGAGTAGACTGGGCACCAAAAAAGAGTGTTAGAAAACCTGTTGAGAGACTAGAAGTAACTCATAAAGTGGAGGGCTGCGCGGTACCATCTGTGGGACGGGCAGAAAGATTTGGAAGAAATGCATTATTAGGTCAAAGAAGGGAAGTGAATTTTCAATGGAATCATGAGTTTTTTCTCCAGAAAGTGGGCTTCGCTTGATGCAAAAAGGCTAATGGGGTTAGATCTGAAGTAGAATTTCTTGTCAACAAAGACTGACGTTATAAATTAATAAGGGAGTTTGTGAAATTCATATTCATTGAGGATAGCTCCAGTATGACCCTGCATGAAGTTGAGAAAGCAAGAAGCAACCAGTTTTAAAGCTCTTTTAGCCCCACAGTTCTCTGATTTATGGGAAAAATGAACATCTTTACTTTTTTCTATGTCACCTACAGCCTGGCACATGCAGTAAAGGTCTGAGAGTGTGGTTTTCTGAATAACTAGCCTAGAAAGCCACCAGAGCACACACACAGTGAGGTGACTCTGTCACCCATGGAGCAGCTAAAATGACATCAATAAATCATAAAATATGCCCAAGAGGGCATTATAAATCATTTAGAGTTGCTATTAATATTTTAGACATGTTCATTTTTAGCACTGTGTTAAATTTTAGCGTTTGCATTCCATTTTAATTCAGCACTTGATAATTGAAATAGGATACTGTTAAAAATGATTTTAGGTTATTATTTTGTTGTTATTGTGTTAATCTTTTAAGGATTAAATGGAATAAGGGAACTGATGGTCCTTAGCTTCATTCTCTCTAAGATTCCTGCCTGGCAGGCTGGGCACAAGTTCTCTTGGAGCGTGGTAGGGTGATAACCATTGGTCTTCCATGGTGACAATGGAGCATTCAGATGCCCTTCTTGATAGGTAATTCCCTTTCCAGGCTGTGGAGCTTTCACTTCTCAGGAAACATAGCCGTGTGGTCGCTGGTAAGGTGACCAGTTCATACCTGAATATCCAGGGCCTTTCTAGTTTTGGCACTGAAAGTCTCAAGTTCCAGGAAACACAGTTTAGGTCAAACTGGGATGGTTGGTTATCCAGGCTTGCCTCCAAATCTAAAGAATATTCTCTGGCAGTACTGGCCCCAGGAAAAACGGTGGATTCTAGTATATTCATCTTTAGAACTTTCTTTCTTTCTGTGAACTGTAGTCCACTCCATTCTTGACTTCTTCAGTGGCTTTTTACCTCCTCTCATTGATCAGGCGTCCTATCAGACTATCCTCCTGAGGGTATCTACTCTTCCACATTATTAAAAGCATCCTAAGGTATTAATAAAGCTACTCTTTACCGAGAATATATTTTGTGCCCAGCAGTGTGCTAAGTATTTTATGTTATAGTATCATAGGTCTTTACAGAAACCCTTTGATGAAGAGAGCATTATCACAAACATAAATAAGCCTTGCATCTCAAGAAAGGTGTATGGTCAACAAAATGTGCTTTCCCCTCTTCAAACTTTATGCTTTATTTAAAAAATAAATATTAATTTTCTTAATACTTACTGCTTATAAGGACACGTAGGCGGAAGATTGAGAAATTAGGCAAAAATCTCGGAACTGATCATTGGAAATTGTATTCTAACACCTATGGGTTTTGCCTAATCAGAATTTGATCCCCTTACAAACTTGCCCACTAATACTTAGGGCCTCAGTGAGTGGATCTCTGCTAATAGATGCTAATATGTTTGTGATAACTCATACTTCATGAATTATGACTTATCAGCCAACTCTTTCTAGAATACTTTTCTTTTAAGCTCTAAAAGGCAATTCAGGTAGCTGCCTTCAGGGGACCAGCGGTGTCTCAGAGTAGGGCTGTATGACCCAGGTGGCTCTACTTTTCCTAGAGTTGGTGAAGAGTAGAGACGGTATATGCTGGAACTCTTGACTGAGAGTGACACAAACTCAACTCCGGCAGGATGAAGGATAAGAGTGGCTTCCTGGGGCGCCTGGGTGGCTCAGTCCATTGAGCATCTGCCTTCGGCTCGGGTCATGATCCCGGGGTCCTGGGAGCGAGCCCCACATCAGGCTCCCTGCTCCGCGGGGAGCCTGCTTCTCCCTCTGACCCTCCCTGCCTCTCCTGCTCTCTCTCTCTCTCAAATAAATAAATAAAATCTTAAAAAAAAATAGAGGCTTACTGGATCTCGTAACTGAAAGGCATAAGGGTATCTCTGGCTTCAGGTGTGGCTGATTCAGGTACAAACAACTTCATCAGAACATGGTGCCCCTCTGTCTCTCAACTCTGCTTTCCTCTGAGTTGGCACAATTAGAGGAAGCCTTTCCTGTCACAGTGATCGCTGGGGCTTTCAGCTTAATGCTTCTTGGTTTACCAACTTCAGGAATAACCCAGAATTTAATCTATGGGGTGGATTTAAGTCATGTGTCTGTCTGTGAACCAGTCCCCATGGCCAGGGAGGTGGACTGCACTGCTTAAGCCCTAGTCACATGCCCACGCTTGGATTTGGGCATGAGGTAAAGTCAGTCTCATGTGAATCACGTGCAAGTGGGAGAGGCACGCCGCATCAAAGGAAAACCGAGGTGTGTTACCAGAGGAAGTGGGAGGAATGGATTCTGAGCACGGAAAAACTAGAGACCGACCCTTGAAATACCTACTTAAATTGAGTAGGTTTGAAGGTGAAATGAGAAAATATAAAAGCATTTTATAAACTAAAAAGTACTGTGCAGTTAAAAAAATACTTCCCTTTTATTAACTGATGTACTGCTGCACTCGGAGTTTAGAAATGAAGGGCTTTAAAAGCCTGCACTTTGATTGGATTAGATCGCTCAGTATAAAGCAATGCAATTAAACCAGCATAGCCTCACTGGGGTAGTAGAGCTGTGGCATATTCTCTGTTTTCTGTTGACCTTACGGAAGAGAGAATCATGGAGACAGTCAGGAGAGGGAAGGGGGGCTGGATAACCTTGCACATCAAGAAAGATCTATGGTCAACTAAATGTGCTTTCCCCTCTTCAAACATCACACTTTATTTAAAAAAGTAAATATTGATTTTTTAAATACAAATGAAGTTTATATGTAATTTAGTGTGGGTGAAATATGCTAAGTATCGTGTAAGTGTCAACTTGAAATGATTACTACTTAATCTCCCCACCCCACCCCTTCTTGGAGAGAACTTTTGTTTTCCGTCAATATTTCTGCTGTTTAAAAACCTACATAGCCACTCCCATGACTCAGGAAGCTTTTGCTCAGATGTTAAAACCCAGGAAGGCAGTTTTTCTCTAATTTTATTACTTTATGGAACTCCTCAGGAAGAAAGCAAGGGATGCCCACATATCCTGAGCATTCCTAGAACCTTCTCTGCTCACTCTACCTGTCCTGAATTCATTTGGCTCCAAGAAAAAAAAAATTCCCTTAGGCCACATGGTTCAGCATTCAGGAGAGAAAGTATCTGTACAATACTTCTCCCTTTCAAATCCTATTTATCCATTCTCCTTCACATTAAATGCTCATCTCCACTGAGAGTGCATTTTAATTAAACCTTGAAACATTTAGAAATGGAAAAACCTGACTCCCAAAAAGACACATACAGAAAAGTGCACAGATATATATATATATATAATTATAAATTTTACAGACATTTTATTATAGAAATGTATGTTCATAAAAATTTTTTTAAAAAGAATTGAAAAGAAGATTTAAAAATCTCCCACATTCTACGACTCAGATATCAGCACTATGAACATTGTGGAGCCTGCTCTTTTAGTTTTGTGGCGAGGAAGGAAAGTCTGGCATTTGCATATTTTTTCATTTCTAAAAAACGAGATCATGTTAAAATGCTCATTTATAATCTGCTTCCTTTCACAAAGCAGTATCTGATTAATATTCTTTTCTACAACAGTTTATTTCTTAAAGGAGTTATGTCTTTTTTTTTTCTTACTTAAACATCTACTTTTAAATATCTTGAACAGAACAGCATTTGCTAAATACAAATGTATAGAGATTTTTCTCTTTGCCTGAATGTGTTTCTGCCCCTGCCAAGAGAGATGTTTGTATTTTAATATTGCTCTTTTGTAGACAATGCCTTAGTACAAGCAAATAAATCTCACAGTTGGTCCCGTGGGGGACATTTTAAAACAGAGTTCACTCATTATTTTCATCATGACACATAGTCTGTCCATCCATTTGCCCGTAAAAGTGACCTTGCTTTTAAAGTGAAACTCACCCTTTCTTTCCTGATGAGTGTTTATGGAGAGAAAGGAGGAATCAGACTCAATATTTGTTTTAAATGGCATTGATTGAAGATCTTCCTCTTTATGCTTGGCATTGTATCAATGTCAACTGCACCATTGAATACAATGGTGAATAACTGGTATACCAGTTAGCCACAATCACGTTTTAAAATGTGTGTTCCTCTATTCAGTTATCTGTGGCACCCAGTGATGTTAGACTTTGGAAAAGGAACAAGGAGCCATCCCCTACTGGCGTTACTTCTGTTACATGTATTTGTCAGAACATTCCTCAATGAACAAATGTTTATTTTTCCTGTGCCAATATCTTTGTGGGGTTGAAATGGCATTTCACCAGCTGGACAACATCATCTTACTTTATTTATTTATTTATTTTAAAGATTTTATTTATTTATTTGACAGAGAGAGAGAGCAAGAGAGGGAACACAAGCAGGGGAAGTGGGAGAGGGAGAAGCAGGCTTCCCGCCGAGCGGGGAGCCCGATGCGGGGCTCGATCCCAGGACCCTGGGATCCTGACCTGAGCCGAAGGCAGACGCTTAACGACTGAGCCACCCAGGCGCCCCAACATCATCTTACTTTAGAATTGAAATATGTATGGTGTTTAACCAGGGAAGGTGTTTGGAGGAAGGAAAGTTGCTGACTGGTAAGAATGGAAATGCCAGATATTGTCAGACTGAATGAAAGTGGGCCAGAAGGCTAACTTTTAAGAGTCAGGGAATGAGGCTGCATCTTAAATCAGAGCAAGGCTGTGGAGTAAGAACCAGAGTGGCCTTGGGGAAGAACCTTTATCTGAATATTCCTTTACATGCCAGGCAGTTTGATTATGGTACCTCACGAGTTGCAGAGGCCATAGCAAAGTAAGATCTGAGATTCAGGCAAGGTGTCAGGAGGCAAATGTGAGCTCCTCATCAGTTCTGACTTCCTACAAACAGCTGCGGCTGTGCTCATTGCTAATGTCTGGGGTGAGTCTCATCTGGGACCAGCAGGTGGAAACGTACGGCAGCAAGCAGTTAGATTAGATATGGCTTCCCGGAAGGATCCTCGGTCGGAGCTAACCGTCAGACCTAACTTTACTCTTAGCACGACCAACAAGCTGTGGATGGAATAATGGACGTCATGCCAAGGGCACGGATCCAGGTGAAAGCTCAAAACATTTTAAGAACTCCTGTTTTGTCGAGAGCATCATATTTGGTGGGGGGTAAGGTGGTAGGCGGTCTCACCAAAAAGGCAGACGGGATCCCATGGTGTATTTTTACGTGTGTATGGTGGGAGAACTGTTGAGTTAATGTAAAGGTGTGACAAGATCAATCCTGCCACGGAGATAGATTATTTGGGCAGAAATACGGGCATCAGAAAGCTGGCAAGGATTAATATGGAAGACAAGGGGGTCCATGGTAAGGCTAGAGCAATTAAGAAAGAAGGACAAAGATATTTTTGCTGCACTATTTATAGGGTGAAACAAACTCAATATCAACGACCGGGAATGGAGCTCTGTAGTTGGGAAAAAGCATAAAGCCGCTCTCGCGACATACTGATGTGGAATATTCTCCAAGATCTGTTAAGTGAAAAGAGCCAGGTACAGACTAGTATGCATACTAGTCCAAATATTTGAATGAAAATAAGAATATACGACTGCACATGAATAAAACTTAGTATCAAGGTTAGCTTTGGAGGGAACTTGGGATCGGAAAGGAGCTTATGATTCACCAAACGGTCTTTCTGTATTGTTTGAATTTTTCATGTGCAAGAATTACAATGCTTAAAAACTTAAAGTGTTAGGAAATAACCTCTATGAGAGAGGATTTTTCCCTGAAGAGATGCATTTCCCTGAAATCAAATCTCTTAATCACAGCTCCTGGGGTTTCTAATTTAGTGTACAGTACCTTGCACCATTTACAGTGTCTCCAGCAACTCAGCTCTGTCCCCCCTGTCTCTTTTCCCGCCCAGGTGGGAAATGGTTCATGAGAGAAATTAGAGGAGTGAATTGGGACAGTGGGCATTCTTGGAAACCTTGCCTCCTTCACTGACAATTCTCTGCCATGACCTCAAATTCCACCTTCTTTCTCCCCTTCGCCACACAAGCTAGCTTTATGGAGATGAGAATAGCTAATAATGTTTAGGCGGCACCGTGTTTTGGATGCCAGTATTTGATGCATACTACAAATTTTATTTAAAAACAGTTGTTATGACAACTGCAGCGAACACTGGGACTTCACGTTGTTAGGGAAAAAAGAAAGAGTGCTCTCCCTCCAACCCCTAAGCCCATCCCTTCAAACCAAGGTTAGTTCTTTGGTGGATTTTAAAATTTTAACTTCTGGATATAATTTGTAAATATGAAACCAAGCTGAGATCTCAGTCCCAGTGGGTTATTCGTGCATTTGTCTTTTGTTCAAGATACTTCAATTTTCTCATGTTGTTCTAAGGCTTTGTAGAAAAAAAATCCTAGAACTCTGTGGTATAGATTTTTCAGTCTCCCTGAAGCACCCAGAATTGTTTTTTTCTCTGCCCTTTTGAATCAAGGAAAACAAGCCCCCTTTTTCTTTTCTTTTCTTTTTTTTGCCCCCTTTTTCTTAATATACTTTTATTCACACATCATTAAGCTGATTTGCCATATTATGCACCACCATAGGCTTAGCAGCCCTGGCTTTCTCTCAAGGAGAGAATGAAACAATTATTCTGAGTCTACCATAATAGAGGGATTTTGCCCAATTCTGAGAGTACACACCACTGGGGATTTTGTTAAAATCCCTGATTTTATTAAAGTCTACATGAAGGGAGGGATAGAAATTAAGTAAATTATAAATGCAACAAATGAAATGCTAAATTGTTAAGTAGGAGTGTGTGGTCCTGAGGGTTCAGTTGGCTAACATGAAACATTTCTGAGGAGGAGTTTTTATCTGGGGTTTCATTGTTCCTTATTTTCCTTTGGGAAGCATATTTTGTTGAATGGGTTTGCTCTTGTGTTTTGGAACTCTGCGATTCCATTTGCTTTCTTAAGACACACACTCAATTTTTGTTTCCCTCAGTAAGTGCTAGAATTTAAAATATTCTATGGTTTTCTCTAACACAACAAACTGAGAAGGATCAAAAGTGATTATCCGCTAATGTTGGCCCCACAGAGGTGGGGTCACACAAAACAATGATCCAGCAACACACAGCACAGTTTGGAGATGAGTAAACAAGAGACCTCCACTGCCTTCAGTGAACAACCACCTGGAAGTTGAGATGGTGGCATGTCCTAATCAGAAAAATAAATGACCAGCTGCAAGGTTAAAAGCTTGTCATTCACAGAGCGTCCTTCATACATTTGAAAGCATCTGGAAAGTAACCAGCATCGACATTAACTACAAACTCATTTGTAAGGCTTGGCAGCATTTCTCCACTTGACACCTCCCTAATCACTCATCTCATGGACCCGGAGTGAGTGGGCCATGCTCATAAAAAGGCAGTAAAAACCGAAAACCAGGAGGATTTCACCAAACGGATGCTTGCCAGTGGATGCAGAGATGTACAGGAGGACCTTAGAATTTTCAGTCTGTGTGTTTTCTTTTCCTGCTCTTTCAGACCCATCCATTTCCAGCCATCTTTTTTTTTTTTTTTTTTAAGATTTTATTTATTTATTTGACAGAGAGAGACACAGCGAGAGAGGGAACACAAGCAGGGGGAGTGGGAGAGGGAGAAGCAGGCTTCCCGCGGAGCAGGGAGCCCGATGCGGGGCTCGATCCCAGGACCCTGGGACCATGACCTGAGCCGAAGGCAAATGCTTAACAACTGAGCCACCCAGGCTCCCCCTCCAGCCATCTTTTGACTGCTTTTTTTGGTTTTGTTTTTGTTGTTTGAGGGGTTTTTTTGGTTAAAGATAATTCTTTTAGAGCAGTTTCGGTTCACAGTAAAACTGAGAGGCAGGTATAGAGATTTCCTGTATACCCTCGGCTCCCACACATTGCACAGCCTCCCCCAAAATCAATATTCCCCACCTGAGTGGTACACTTGTTACAGTTGATAAATCTATCCTGATACATCATAATCACCCAAAGTCCATAGTTTACATTGGGGTTTCCTCTTGGGGTTGTATATCTTACAGGTTTGGGAAATGTATGATGGCATGTATCCAGTATTATAGTATCATACCTAGAAGTTTCACTGCCCTAAGAATCCTCTGTGCTCTGTCCATTCATCCCTTCCTTCCCCTTATCCCTGGCACCCACTCATCTATCTTTGTAGTTTGCCTTGTCCAGAATGTCATATAGCTGGAATCATAGCCTTTTCAGATTGGCTTCTTTTACTTAGTAGTATGCATTTAAGTTTCCTCCATGTCTTTTCATGATTTGATAGCTCATTTGTTTTTAACACTGACTACTAGTCCGTTGTCTGGATGTACCACAGTGTATCTATTCATTCAGCTATTGAAGGACATCTTGGCTGCTTCCAGGGTTTGGCAATTATGAATAAAGCTGCTATAAATATCCTTGTGCAGGTTTTTGTTTGTATGTAAGTCTTCAACTCCTTTGGGTAAATACCAAGGAGTGTGATTGCTGGATCATATGTTAAGTATATGTTTGGTTTTATAAGAAACCACCAAACTGTCTTCCAAAGTGGCCATACCATTTTGCATCCCCAACATCAGTGAATGAGAATTCCTGTTGCTCTGCATCCTCACCAGCATTTGGTGCTGTCAGTGTTGTGGATTTTGGTTGTTCTGATAGGCATGTAATGGTATCTCATTATTGTTTTAATTTGCATTTCCCTGATTGTATATAATGTGGAGTATCTTTTCTTAGGCTTATTTGTCATCAGTTTTTCTTCTTTGTGAAATACCTGTTGAAGTCTTTGGCCCATTATTTAATTAGGTTGTTTGTTTTCTTACTGCTGAAGGTTTTTTTGTTTGTTTTGTTTCTTGTTTCTTTTTGAGAAGGAACCAAGTGAAAGGACTTTTCTAATATTCAAAATGAAATTGAAAAAGCAACATGGATATTTCTGGGAATTAACAACATGAATATTTCCGTGAATTAACTATTTTCTTTAAAAGACTTGATTTAAAATGACAGTACTTATGATACCTAATATTTTCCAGATGCCCCATAGAGGAAAAACTATGGGTTTACAGTTAAATCAGATGTATGCTTCTAAAATGTCCCTTTTGGGGTGGGGGGCTAATCACAAATTGACAATTTACTGTAGAAGAACTTCACATATATTGGAGAAAAAAGCCTTCCTGATGAAGATCGGGAATATCCTGCCTAGCGGAAGGCAGCATGTTAAGGAGCCCATATCATGTTCTGTTGATTCTTTGAGCTTGTTAAACAATGTTAACAATGGGTTCTAAGATGTTACCCTATATAGCTTTCACCGTCCAATGTAGAAGGTAGGAGCTCCTTAATATCTGGCACAGCACTTTGCATCAGGATTGCTCAGCAATTCTAGAAGATAAGCAGCTCTAATGGTCACCTGTGCTTCAGATTTGTTGGAGGCTTGAGTTGTGCGGCTTCCCCAAACTCATGAACCCATGTTGAGCATATTTTAGTGAACAAAAAATCGAAGTGTTCAATGAGGCTTCCAGCACATGACTTGAAACCAGGTAGCAACACTCAGGGACTAGAAATAATATTGTTTTTCAGACTGACTAAATTGAATGTATGACCAACCAGTGCCTGCTTGATATTTGAGAAACCATTTTTTCCAACTGAATAGTATTGACTCTTTCCAGAACAGTTACAGTAGTCCCCTGGCAGCCTGAGCTTCTAATTGTAATGTTTATCAGATGAGAATTGCTAAGAGCTGAAGAAAAACCTATTTACAGTTAGGTGAGGACCAGGGAGCCTGAGAAAAAATATTTTAATTACATACATAAATTCCAAACACAATATTTTTTTCCCTTGAACACACTTTCTGTAACTTTCCAATTAAGATATCTGAAAGAAAGGGATGAAGCTCAAATATGGAGAGCTGAGATACTCTTAGTATTGAGGAACCTCTTGGAGATACTTCCATTCAATCTCATGTTGCTCTCTTCTTTTTGGATACAGAAATTTATCTGTTTGGGTTCAGACATCCCCCAAAGAAGTGATAACATTGCTCAAGTTCATAGAAAAGCAAAAGCCTGAGGTGAGTCAGAAAGGATAAATGTTCATACCAGGGGAGATTTCAGTTCTGCACATGACAGCAGGAGTGGCTCCAGTGTGGCCCATGAGCTTGCTTTATTCTGTTTGGATAAAGAGAACTTGCCTCTTGATTTGAAGATGCAGAGTGTAACTTTTTTTGTGGAAACAGGACAGATGCCTAGGGGAGTGTTACAGTGACACCAAAGAAGAACAGAAGTAATCAATCTTCCTTTGTTAAAGGTGGTACCAAATGATTGCCCAACAATTTCTTGAGATACAGACCCCCAGCTTTATCTCCAGGTGCTGGTAAGCTAGCTGAGTCCAGGGGCCCAGACAGCGGCTCTCTAGAGTTCTTAAAAAGGTAGAAAGGAATGAGTGCCACTCAGTCCTTAAAGCCAGGCGTGGTGTGTTTTGTGAGTGCCAGCTTGATTCTAGTTCAAGTTCAGTAATGACCCTGTCACTGGTAGATACGGTGACCTGATAGCTGAACTGACTTGACCAAAAAGGTACAATATTCGGGCTTGAAGATGAATGAGTTTAGAACAAGTCAGTGAAACTCCCAGATCCTGTACATTATGGATTATAAAACCATGAAACTTATCCCAAGAGGAGAGAAATTGGAACTAAAGATTTTTACAACATTCCCATTCATAATGACAGAGGTAAATGTGTTAGTAAGGGGAACTAAAGTATTTGGGGAGGTGTGCCTTTTGCCTCTCTAATATCAGGGCAGACAATCTTTGCTTTCCATAAGGTTAGAGTCAAAAAATCTGGGGTTGAAAATCTTTTGGGTTAAATCATTCCCTGAGCTGGGTGGTAGGAACCCATCAGGAACTGGAGGAGCGTCTTGCCCCACAGTCCACAGTGATCCCACATCTTTTCCCCATAGATGGTAGCGTGGCTCTAGTTTCTTTGGGACCTCTTTGCACGGAGCATCGCCCTTGAGCATGATCCCTGCTCCATAGCCCCAGAAGGCTGTGTTTGTGGGTACTGATAAGTAAGAGGCATCTCAACAAGGGCTGATGATGGCATTGAGGGTCCTGAATGAGGGTCCAACTCCCTTCTCACATGGCCTCTTCCCATTTGCCTTAAATTCCACTGAAGACATGGGCTCACCCCCGCTACTCTCCTCACTTTGATAGAACTGGACCATTGTGCAATTCTGTGCTCTCCTCTCTTTCCTCAAACACAAGGGTTTATGTGATCAGACCTGAACTTACCCAGTAACACAGGTGTTAAAACCCTCTGTTCAGGGGACAGCTGGGGGAGCACGTAAGTATAAAAGTCTCAGGCTCCAGCAGCACTAATGGTAGGATGTTGATGGCAGCAAGCAAAGTCACCCTTGGACTGAGTCACTTCTCTTTATGTAGGTTTCCTGGGATTAAAATGCATTTGGCAAAACAAGTTTCTAAGCATTGTGGCTCATTTTGGTTACATCAAGCAAATCAATGCTTTTAACATCAGAAACCCTTAAAGACTTTATAATCTCATTTGAAGAAAAGTTTAAAAGTCTACATTTGGGGTCCCTTGTAAGAGTGAGATCTGACCTAACTGGCCTCTGCAAAAAGCCTGGGAAGCTAGACTGGGTGGCTAAGCCCCAGTCTTTTGTGAACACTTAGAAGAGGGAGCAGTAATGATTTAGAGATTTGGCTGCAAGTAACAATGTCCTGAGAAATAATATCTTAAACAAAATAGTTTATATCTCTCTCACATAAAAGAAACTTGGAGATAAGGCAATCCAGGGCTGGCGTGGCAGCAATAGTGCTGGGAAACTGTTCTTGTTTTGCTGTATTCTGTGTGTGTCTTTCATTCTCAGGGCCTCCTCGCAGTCCAGTATGGCTGCCTGGATCTAGCCATTACATCCTCATTCCAAGCAGCAGGGTGGAGGAAGGGGAGAGAAAATATGCACCCCTCCCTTACAAGATTTCCTGACCTTGCAACATAATGCTTCTTCATTCAGTTCGTTGGCCAAGACTCATTATGTCCTAAGCAGACTGAAAAGGAAGCTGGGAACAAATCTCTTAGGTGAAAAGCAATGTATCCTCCTTTTAAAAATTCAGAGTTCAGGGCGCCTGGGTGGCTCAGTTGGTTAAGCGACTACCTTCGGCTCAGGTCATGATCCTGGAGTCCCGGGATCGAGTCCCGCATCGGGCTCCCTGCTCGGCAGGGAGTCTGCTTCTCCCTCTGACCCTCCCCCCTCTCATGTGCTCTCTCTCTCTCTCTCTCAAATAAATAAATAAAATCTTTAAAAAAAAATTCAGAGTTCTTTTATGAGGAGGTAGAGGGGAGTAGATATGGGGAGGTAGCTGGCAGTATTTGCCACAACTAGGTAACTGTCATGTTTCCCTATCTCATGAGCTCTTGGATTACCCTTTTCTTAGGTTTTTGTGTTTTTTGGATTAAAAGGCTCCACCATCGGATGACCAGGCCTTGGCCCTTCCTCATAACAGTCTCAAATTTACCTTCCTTCCCTACCTGGACAACTGGCATCCCTATGCTCTTGCTCTTTTTCTCAGTGTACTTTTCAACCATCGTTTGCTGCTGATCTGATTGCATGTATAGATAGACTTTTAGTCTGTCAAGCCTGATATATTAGAATTGGGATGTCACAGTATCCCACTCTGTGTACCCATCCTCTTACGGAAGTCCCTCTCTGGTTTTCTTTGAGGAACGGCCCAGAGACCTTACCTACTGCCAGCAATTCAAGTAGCCTCTCTGTAGCTGAATGGACAGATACTTCTTCTCCTTCACGTGCTTTGATGCCCCCTGCCACCAGGAGGCTGTGCTGTGAATGGAGTTTCTCTCACTGATCTTGCCTTCATTTAGGGACATGGTCCACCCTGACGTTCACCATCTTGTGAGTTTTAGGTTTTCAGAGGCTGTCCCCAATGCCAGTGAGGTGATGCATCTTTCCATAGTACAATTGTTTTGGTAGAATATCTCGTTTCCTAGGTAGTATTTCCCTGCCCTCTTTGGTCTCTGCTGGCTTTAATAGAGTCAGTTTAACCACCTAGTTCTTTTCATCCCAGTACGTTTGGAGACCAGCAGGAGACTGGGTCAGGAAGAAATAGAGTATTATATGGGAAGGAGAGTGCAGAGTTAGGCCAGAATGCCATAACACGAATGCCATGGAAGTGGGAGTGAGCGCTCAGTGGCTAGCTTCCAGGCACAGATCCAAGCCTCAACTCCAGAAGAGCCAGGTTGCCTGCCAGATCTGTTGTTACATCTCATTGACTTGCTCTTCAATGTGATTTCTTTAATCAGAGCAAGAGGTGGAGTTCTAGCTGTGCTTCAGGGAATTTCACAAAAACTTGAATATGCTCAGGGGATATGACCTGAATGTTATCTGTGAGTGTGATAGGCAAACAAAGAATTGCGAACCATGGGATTAGAGAATTACAGCAGTCTTTATTTGGACTTCACCGAGTCCTTTGATCAGTTTACCCATGACATTCTTTAATTTGACCGAAAAATGTAATATATTTGAACCTGATGAGTTAGCATATCCGATGGGTGCTGATTAATGGAGGTGGGTGTCTAATGGGTGTAACGAGGCTCTGTCCTTGTTTGATGAAGATTCAGAGGCATGCCAATCAAGTTTTCAGGTAGCATTAAATTGGCAGTGATAGATAACATCCTAGATAATAAGTTAGAGAGACTCGGGATCCAAAAACATCTCAGCATCTGAAGTGAGGAAATGAACTTAACAGCATGAAGATGAGTGAGGAATACATGTGCTATCCTCTCTAGAGTCCAAACTACCAACTTTACACATATGTGTTGAAGGGGACATGTTTAGGTCCACTGTATTTGAGCAGCATTTTAACTGTCATTCATTCCTTTATTCATTCATTCAACAAATATTTTTCAATTCCTTCTTGGCTCAGTGATGGGGATTTGAAGATAAGATAAACATAATTCCTTCCCTTATGGAAGCAAGTAAATAAAGAAAAATAAAGGATGACGTATGCAATGGTAGAATAAAAGCAGTATCCTAGGGAATACATAGCTTTAATATTAAGGGAAGTTCACTTTGAGAAAATGACATTAAAGCTGAAATCTGGAGAATGAGTAGGAGTTGGCTTACCAGGCAACAGGGAGAGAAAGAATGATCCAGTAAGAGGGAACAGCATAGGTAATGGCTGGGAGGTAATATGACATAAAACAGTGAGGAAAGGGGAGGAGGTTTATTAAGACTATAACATAAAGGGTGGGAGAAATAATGAGAGATGAAATTGGAGAGGGGGGACTAGGGTAGGTCTGGAAGGGTTTTGCAAATCAGGTAAAAGAACTTGGATAGTTTTTTTTTTTTATTGAAGTTTAGTTGACACACAATGTTGCATTAGTTTCAGGTGTACATCATTGTGATTCAACAACTTTGTGTTATGCTCTGCTGACCACAAGTGTAGCCACCATCTGTCACCATAGAATGCTATTAAAATACCATGGACTGTATTCCCTATGCTGTATTTTTCATCCTTGTGACTTACTCAACTTAGTTTGTATGTGGGGGGTGGGGGGAAGATGAGAAAGCATGGAAAAGGCTGAAGCAAGGAAGTGACTTAATCAGATTTTCATATTGGAAATTTCCCACCAGCTTCAGTGGAAAGAAGGGAAGAAGTGGGAGGGAACACAACTGGGTGCCTAGTGACCTGTTAGGAGGGTGTTGCAGTCATTGAGGTGAGAGATGTTGGTGACCCCCTCTAGTGACAGTTCAGATGGAACCAAGTGGGCAGAGCTGAAAAATAGATGGAAGAGGAATCAGGACTTGGTGTTGGTTTGGGTGTGGAGGCAACAGAAAACTCAAGAGTGACTCTTAGGCTTTTGCCTTGGGAAAACTGAATGCATAGTGAAAGCATTTTCTGATTTGGGGAGCAGAGGGAAAGGAGCATATTTGGGAGAGAAAGTGATGGATTCAGTTTGGACATGTTGAGTTTGAGGTGATAAGGTGTTATCCAAATGGTGATGTCCAGCAAGCAGTTGGATAAAAATCTGGAAGCCAAGAGAGAGATTTGGGTTAATGATATGGATTTAGGAACAAACTCCATCCAAAAAAAGAATTTGGCCTTTGGCCATAGTTCTAAAAGTAGGGAGCCCAAGGAAACAGAAAGTGATAGTTGTGGCCCTGAAGTATAAAATGGCACAGGGGCAAAGAGCTCTGGCTCTGCTCTGTGCAGACTGGGAGAGCCTGAGTGTAGTGACTTAAGTCTCTGAGTTTTGGTTTCTTCATTATAAATTGGGGATTATTGAGATGAGATACAGAAATATGCAACTTTGTCACCCAAGGAACTGTTAAAGAGCGTGGGGCTGGTCAGCTTGAAATACTGGAGGTTTGGGACAGCAATTTACAAATACACAAAGACTTCCAGAAGAAAAAGGAGATAGAATTGCCCATTGGGTTCCTGGAGGATAGAAATAGGATAAACTGACAGGAGTTTCGGGGAGACTGACCTCAGCTCATTATCGTGGGAACCTGTGAATAGTCAGAGTTCTCTAAAGATAGAATAGTTTTTTTCTGGAAGGAGGGCTTCCTCCTTTCTGAATTAGAGACCTTGTGATGACTGCAGCTGGAAGCGTCATAGCTGTCATTGGAGGTGGGGTTGGAATGAGCGCCTCGTTTGAATAGGGTGTTTATTTAGGGCCTGGTGTCCTTAGCTAGCTCATTAAAATTTATTACAACATTCGTTCTCACATTTGTTCTCTAACCATAAAAGAGATTATTTTCTCCACTAGGGCAGGGGCAGGAGTAAGGCAGGGGATGCAGGTGTTTTAGATAGCAACACCTTCCTCACTTGAGCCCCCATTCTACAACTGGCCAGTGTCCATGTCCCAAGTGCACACAGCACGGTGTCATGGATAAAGGGCCCAGAACTGCCCCGGAGTTTTGCTGTGAGGTTTTGTTTTCTTTCTGACCTCTTTTACCCCCTGAATGCTTCATGCTCCTTCCCCAGCCAAGCGGTCTCCCTCCTCTGAGCCCTACCTCCAGGGTACGGCTTCAGGGAAGGCACAGTGATGTGTAATAAATAAGAAGAGGTCGAGATTTTAAATCTCACTGTCCTGGGTTTATTTTCTGATAGTAAAATGGAAGGAAAATAGAGTGAAACCTCCATGATTTATGGGCTCCCCTCCTTTCAGAGGTTTTCCAGTTGCATCTTTGTGCTATGCTTGACATTTATGATATAAGGGATTAATATCTGGAGAGAAGAGCTGCTGGTGCTAATTATTCAGACCTGTTCTGACAGTGAACTGGTGAGCAGCACTCATATGTCAGATCCTATCTATGCATTAAGTCTTTAACTTAAAAGAGGTGGGAATTATGAGGCACTATGGACTTTCTCTGTGTAGATTTCACAGAAAGTCTATAGGATATATTAGTAAATCAGCCATGATAGAGTTGCTGAAAAACAAGCCAATAAGTGTCTGATATATGGAATCTTCAGGAAAGTCTTTGACTTCAGAGATGTGCCAGAGACAATAAAATGCTACAAGGGAGGGAAAATGGAAATGATGGGACTAAATTTTTTTTTTTTTAACTCAGAAAGGAAAGTGTTTGCCTCCTCTTCTAATTCTTTGGGTTGTCAGACGTGCTTGTTTCTAGTAGCTATTTGCAAAATTAATCATTTCAACAGTATCAAACAGACTGGGTTTTTACACTTGAAAAATTTTTGATGTTAAACCTTTGAAAAATGCAGTAATGTGATTTTTTTTTTTCTTTCAACAGTTTCTTCCCAGAAGCTAGTGTTAATTTGCGGATGCCAACACATGACTAATGGTTTTATCTCAAAAGATTAATACACATTAAATCAACATAGGACTAGGGACTCATGACTATATTTCTTGACTTTTGTATGAAGGAGTCCAGATTTTGTGATTCTGACAGATCTATTGGCAGCCGTCTCCTCACTGAGGGAGAATAGTTAATTGTTCAGTTGCCTAGTAGACCCTGTTCTTGCCCATCTAACAGTCAATCCTCTCTTCTTCCTTGTTAAAGAACGCTGATGGTTTTGTTCAGGAAGCAATGGGCTCTGTCTGAGGTAATGAGATAAGATTGCTATAAGCCAATAAAAGTAAACTATGCTTTTGCCCACGACTGATGTAGGGGCAAGGAGGTGACCTATTTCTGGCCAATAAAATGTAAGAGAAGTAGAGGTTGAATGGGTTCGAGGAAGAAGGGATAGCGGTTTCTGGAAAAGAAACGAGAACAGATTATCATGTAGGAGTTAGTCCTTTGTGTCTCTGCTAATTTCCTTCTCAATTTTGGGTGTGGTTGTGAGAAAACTCATGTTGGGATCATGAGTGGAGACCATGGCCAGTGCTGCGGATGGTAGAACAGAAACATGGAAAGAGCTCGGTTCTCTCTGATGTCATCAAGCCACCAAATCACTCTACCTACCTCAGGATCTCTCTTGAAACAAGTTAACAGGTGTCATGATCTAAGCCACTGTTAGTCATGTTTTCTGTATATCGCTAGCAATTCCAGTTAGGTTGGCAGGCTTGGGAATTGTTCTTGCTTTATTTTTTTAATTTATAAAAGTCATACTTGTATGTAATAGGACAAAACGTTGAATAATATATAAAGGCATTAAATAACAAGTGAACGTCTATTATCCCAGCCCCCAGTGCCTTCCTCAGAGGAAGCCACTCCACTTTTAGTAACTCCTGTTTTTAGTCCTTGATGGTTATGACTATAATTTAAAGTAATTTGCCTATTTTTTGTATTCTGAATATACTGTTTAGACAATATCTATTGCCTCCCCATTCTGAAAGATGAAGAATTTATCTTCAACTTCTAGTCTCTCCCATATTTATTACATTTCTCTATTGTTTACATTTGTAGCTTTAAATCAATAAATGCCACTTTTCACATTTTTACTATATAAGTATTATTAAGTGCAAAATAAAGTGAAGTGGTTTAATCCCTAGAAAAGGGAATGCAGTTCTGTCACTGAACTATTCAAGGGAGCGTGTTGAAGGCATTGGATTCTCTTGCTTCACACTCAAATTCTTCAAAATTATACCATACTTTAGTTCATATTTGTACATTGGTTTCTTGCTCTTTTTTTCAAGGTTTTATTTATTTATTTGGCAGAGAGAGACACAGCGAGAGAGGGAACACAAGCAGGGGGAGTGGGAGAGGGAGAGGGAGAGGCAGGCTTCCCACTGAGCAGGGAGCCCGATGCAGGCCCCTATCCCAGGACCCTGGGATCATGACCTGAGCCGAAGGCAGATGCTTAACGACTGAGCCACCCAGGTGCCCCACATTGGTTTCTTGAACAACTGTTTTTGTTTTTCTTTTATCCTAAGTTGCTGATTGCTTTACCTTTTTCTTGAGGAGAATGGAAACACAAATGTTCACATTATACCACTGAGATAACTTCCCCCCCTTTTTTTAGTTTCAGGTGTACAACATAGACAGTCAACATTTATGTACATTACAAAGTGATCACCATGATAAATCTAGCTACCATCTGTCACCATACAGTGCTGTTATAATATTATTAACTATATTCCCTATGCTGTATATTGCATCCCCTTGTCTTATTTGTTTTAGTATATGGGCTGCCGAAGCGAGCACGTCTTATTTGTTTTATAACTAGAAATTTGTGCCTTTTAATCCCCTTTCCCTCTTTCTCCCATCCTCCCACCCTCACCCCTCCGGCAAGCACCAGATCGTTTTCTATATCTATGAGTCTATTTCTGTTTCATTTTGTTTGTTTTGTTTTTTAGATTCCACATATAAGTGAAATTATGTGGTATTTATCTTTCTTTGTGTGACTTATTTCACTGAGCATGATACCCTGTAGGTCTACCCATGTTATTGTGAATGGCAAGATCCCATTCTTTTGTATGGCTGAATTTCAAGTATATATATAACATATATATATAAAACGCTGCAGTAAACATAGGCGTGCATATATATTTTTTTGAATTAGTGTTTTAGGATAAATATCCAAAAGTGGAATTGCTGGATCATATGGTAATTTTATTTTTACTTTTTTGAGGAACCTCCATAGTGGAAGATTAGAGAGGCTGTGCCATTTTGCATTACCACCAATAGTTCATGAGGGTTCCCTTTTTTCCACATCCTTACCAACACCTGTTATTTCTTGTCTTTTTGATACTAGCCATTCTAAAATGTATAAGGTGATACATCATGGTGGTTTTCATTTGCATTTCCCTGATGAACATTTTTCATGTGTCTTTTGGCCATTTGTAAGTCTTCTTTGGAGAAATGTCTATGCAGGTCCTCTGCCCATTTTTTAATTGGATTGGTTTTTTTTGCTATTTTTTGCTATTGTGTGTTCTTTTTTTTTTTAAAGATTTTATTTATTTGACAGAGTGAGACACAGCGAGAGAGGGAACACAAGCAGGGAGAGTGGGAGAGGGAGAAGCAGGCTTCCTGCCGAGCAGGGAGCCCGATGTGGGGCTTGATCCCAGGATGCTGGGATCATGACCTGAGCCGAAGGCAGACGCTTAACGACTGAGCCACCCAGGCGCCCCGCTATTGTGTGTTCTTAATATATTTTGGATATTAACACTTTATCAGTTATATCATCTGCAAATACCTTCTTTCATTACCTTTTCGTTTTGTTGATTGTTTCCTTGGCTGTGAAAAAGCATTTTAGTTTGATGTAGTCCCATTTGTTTATTTTTACTTTTATTGCCCTTGCCCAAGGAAACAGATAAAAAAAAAAATATTGCTAAGATGTATGTCTAAGAGTTTATTACTTGTATTTTCTTCTAGGAGTTTTATGGTTTCTACTCTTACATTTAAGTCTTTAATCCATTTTGAGTTTAATTTTGTATATGGTGTAAGAAAGTTGTCCAGTTTCATTCTTTTGCTTGTGGTTGTCCCAGCACTGAAAAGATGATCTTTTTCCTCCGTATGTTTTTGCCTTTGTCATAGATTAATTGATCATATAAGTATGGGATTTTTCTGGGCTTTCTATCCTGTTCCATTGATCTGTGTGTCTGTTTTTGTGCCAGTATCATACCGTTTTGATTACTGTGGCTTTGTAGTATAGTTTAACACCAAGGAGCTTGATACCTCCAGCTTTGGGTTTTTGTTTTGTTTCGTTTTGTTTTTCCCTCAAGATCACTTTCGCTATTTGGGCTCTTTTGTGGTTCCATGCAAATTTTAGTATTGTTTGCTGTAGTTCTATGAAAAATTCCATTGGTATTGTGATAGGGATTGCATCGAATCTGTAGATTGCTTTGGGTAGTATGGACATTTTAACAATGTTAATTCTGTCAATCCATGAGCATAGTATATATTTCCATTTGTTTATGTTATCTTCAATTTCTTTCATCACTGTCTTACAGTTTTCAGAGTACAAGTATTTCACCTCCTTGGCTAAATTTATTCCTAGGTATTTTATTCTTTTTAATGCACTTGTAAATGGAATTACTTCCTTAATTTCTATTTCTGATAGTTTATTATTAGTGTATAGAAATGTGACAGATTTCTGTTTATTAATTTTGTATACTGCAACTTTACTGAATTCATTTTTTAGGGTTTTTTTGGAGTCTTTAGGATTTTCTTATATAGTATCATATTGTCTGCAAATAGTTAAATTTTTACTTCTTCAGTTTGGGTGCCTTTCTTTTTCTTTTCTGATTGCTGTGGCTGAGACTTCCAATAGTATGCTGAATAAAAGTGGTGAGAGTGGACATCTTTTCCTTGTTTCTGATCTGAGAAGGATAGCTTTTAGCTTTTCACCATTGAGTATGATGTTAGCTGTGTGTTTGTCATATATGGCCTTATTATGTTGAGCTGTGTCCCTTCTAGACGGACTTTGTTGAGAGTTTTTGTAATAAATGGATGTTGAATTTTGTCACATGCTTTTTCTGCATCTACTGAGATGATCATATGATTTTTATCCTTCTTTTTCTTAATGTGTTGTATCACATTGATTTGCAGATGGTGAAACTTCCTTATATCCCTGGCATAAATCCTACTCAATCGTGGTATAGGGTCCATTTAATGTATTGTTGGATTTGGTTTTGGTTTGCTAATATTTTGTTGAGGATTTTTGCATGTATGTTTATTACGGATACTGGCCTGTAATTTGCGTGTGTATGTGTGTAGTCTTTGGTTTTGTTATCAGGGTAATGCTGTCCTCTTGAATGAGTTTGGAAATGTTTCTTCTTCAGTTTTTTGGAATAGTTTGAAAAGGACAGGTATTAATTTTTCTTTAAATGGTTGGTAGAATTTCACTGGTGAAAATGGTTGGCTTTAGACTTTTGCATGTGTGAAACTGATTTAGTTGTGTTATCAGTCTGTCTAGACTTTCTATTTATTTTGATTTATTTGTGGAAGACTCTATGTTTCTAAGAAGTTATCTATTTCTTCTAGGTTGTCCTATTTCTTGGCATGTAATTATAATAGTCTTTTAAGATCCTTTGTATTTCTGTACAGAGATAGGAAATACAACCAATACGTTGTAACTTCTCTTTTGTTTCTGATTTTATTTATTTAGATTCTCTCTTGTTTTTTTAATGAGCCTGGCTATGGGTTTATCAATTTTATGCGTCTTTTCAAAGAACCAGGTCTCACTTTCATTGATCTTTTCCATTTGGAGGGGGTCTTTTTTCATTTATTTCCACTCTAATCTGTATTATTTCCTTCCCTGTATTAACTTTTAGCTTTGTTTGTTCTTTTTTCTAGCTCCTTTAGGTGTAAGGTTAGATTGTTTCTTTGAGATGTTTCTTGTTTTTTTGGTGAGCCTGTATTGCTATGAACTGCTTTTGCTATGTCTAATAGATTTTGGACTGTTATGTTTCCATTTTCGTTTGTCTCAAGGTATTTTTTTTTTAAAGATTTTATTTATTTATTTGACAGAGTGAGACACAGCGAGAGAGGGAACACAAGCAGGGGGAGTGGGAGAGGGAGAAGCAGGCTTCCCGCTGAGCAGGGAGCCTGATGCGGGGCTCGATCCCCGGACCCTGGGATCATGACCTGAGCCGAAGGCAGACGCTTAACGACTGAGCCACCCAGGCGCCCCAAGTTATTTATTTTTTTAATTTCCTCTTTGGTTTTCTTTTTATTGGCCCTTTGGTTTTTATTTTTATTTATTTATTTTTTTGAGAGAGAGAGAGAGGGGAAGGTGTGGGGGGAGGCGGGAGAGAGAATCTTAAGCAGACTCCAAGCCCAGCCTGGTGTGGGGCTCCATCTCACAATTCTGAGATCATGACCTGAGCTGAAATGAAGAGTCGGATGCTTAACCGACTGAGCCACCCAGGTGCACTGGCCCTTTGGTTTTTTTAATAGCATGTTGGTTAGCCTCCATGTGTTTATATTTTTTCCAGTTTTCTCTTGAACTAATTTCATACCATTGTAGTTGGAAAAGGTGCTTGATATGATTTCAGTCTTCTTAAATTTATTGAAAGTTGTTTTGTGGCCTAACATGATCTATGTTGGAGAATGTTCCATATGCACTTGAAAAGAATGTATATTCTGCTGTTTGGGGTTGGAATGCTTTGTATATATCTGTTAAGCTCACCTGTTCTAATGTGTTATTTAAGTCCAATATTTCTTTATTGATTTTCTGTCTGCATGATATGCTCATTGATGTAAGTGGGTTGTCAGAGTCCCCTACTATTATTGTATTATTGTCAATTTCTCCCTTTATGTCTGTTAATATTTGTGTGATGTATTTAGTTGTATTATTTAGATGTATTTAGCCTCTATGTTGGGTACATAGATATTTATATGTGTTATATCCTCTTGTTGGATTGAGCCCTTTATCATTATGTAATGTCCTTTTTTGTCTCTTGTTAAACTCTTTGTTTTAAAGTCTGTTTTTAGAGTCTCATATCAGTATGAGACTCCAACTTTCTTTTTTGTTTCCATTTGCATGGAATATCTTTTCCCATCTTTTCATTTTCTGTCTGTTCGTGTCTAGTTCTGAAGTGAGTCTCTTGTAGGCAGCAAATAAATGTTTCTGCTTTGTTTTGTTTTGTTTTGTTTTTTATCCATTCTGCCACTCTGTGTTTTTTGATTGGAGCTTTCAGTCTGTTTGCACTTAAAGAAATTATTGATAGATATGCACTTATGGTCATTTTGTTGTTTTCTGGTTGTTTTTGTAGTTCTCTGTTCGTTTCTTCTTCTCTTGCTCTCTTGCCTTGATTTTGGGGGGCTATGTTTGTATTCCTTTCTCTTTTGTGTATGTGTATCTCTTATAGATATTGGGTTTGAGGTTACCATGAGGTTCATATATAACTTCCTATGTATATAGCAGTCTGTCATAAATTGATGTTCACTTAAATTCAAGCATGTTCTAAAAGCACTATATTTGTTCTCCCCCACATTTTATGTTTTTAAGATCATATTTTACTTCTTATTAGTTTGTGTATTCCTTGACTAATTATTGTAGGTCTAGATGATTTTACTACTTTGTCTTTGAGCTTGCATACTGGCTACAGGTGGTTGATCCAATACATTTACTATATATGTAGCTTTACCACTGAGATTTTTTTCATAATTTTCTTATTTCTAATTATGGCCTTGTCTTATCCATTTAACGAAGTGCTTTTAACATGTCTTATAATGCCGATTTGGTATTGATGAACTCCTTAAGCTTTTGCTTGTCTAGGATACTGTTTATTTCTCCTTCAATTCTGAGTTATAATCTTGCTGAGTAGAATATTCTTGCTTATAAGTGTCTTCCTTTCATCACTTTGAAAATATGCCACCTCTCTTCTGGTCTGCAGTTCCTGCTGAAAAACCAGCTGATAGTCTTATGGGGAGTTCCCTTGTATATAACTGGTTGTTTTTCTCTTGCTGTTTTTAAGATTCTTTCTTTATCTTTAACTGTTGACACTTTATTATAATGTGTCTTGGTGTGGGTATGTTTGGGTTTATCTTGGGATTCTCTTTGCTTCTTTTTTATTAAATTTTTAGAAATTTTATTGATTTATTTGAGAGAGAGACACAGAGAGAGAATAAGAGAGAAAGCATGAGTGGGGAGAGGGAGAAGGAGAAGCAGACTCTCCACTGAGCAGGGAGTCTGAACAGGGTTCGGGTACCAGGGTCCTGGGATCATGACCTGAGCCAAAGGCAGACACTTAACTGACTGAGCCACCCAGGTAGCCCAGGATTCTCTTTGCTTTTAAGATTTGGATGTCTGTTTCCTTCACCAGGTTAGGGAAAGATTTTAGCCACTATTTCTTCAAGCAGGTTTTTTTGTTCCTTTCTATCTTTTCTTCTTCTGGGATCCCTATAATGTGAATGTTGGTATGCTTGATGTTCTAGAGGTCCCCTAAGCTGTCCTTGCTTTTTAAAATTCCTTTTTCTTTTTGCTTTTCTGATTTGATTATTTCTAGGATCTTGTTTTCAGATTACTGATCCATTTTTCTCCATTATTTTATCTGCTATTGATTCCTTCTAGTGTTTTTTCATTTTATTTGTTACCTTTTTAAACTCTGTCTCTTTTTTATATTTCCTATCTCTGTGTTAAAGTTCTCGCTGTGTTCATTCATTTTTCTCCTGAGGTCAGAGACCATTACTGAATTATGATAATTACTTTAAACTCTTATATATCAACTTATTAATCATACTATTTGTTCAATGGAAAGTACTCTTCTGGAAGATACTCTCATAGGTGTCTGACTTCCTATTCTAATTTTGTCAATAATATATTCTTGCAGAACTATGAAAAGCTGTTGTTCCATTGTCTTCTGGCAGTATTGCAGATGAAAAGTTTGACAATTTTATTTGTTTTTCTGTAAATAACTTTTTCTTGATTTATTTTTATTTTTATTTTTATTTATTTTTCTTCTGGTGTTCAATTCTCTAAGACAGTTTTGGGACTGAGCATTTATATATTTGCTCTACTTAATATTCACGTAAATCTCATTTTTTTTTTGAGTTCTGGGAATTTTTTTACTATTTCTTTTTTAAAAATTATGTCTAATTCACATGCCATAGGATTCACTGTTTTAAAGCACATATAAGTGGTTTTTTGCATATTTACAAAGATATGCAATCATAACCACTATCTAGTTTAGAATATTTACATCATCCTGAAAAGAAACCTCATACCCATTATCCATCATTCCCCATTCATCCTTCCCCCATCCCATGACAACCACCAATCTACTTTATGTTTCTATGACTCTCTGTATTCTGGATATTTCATATAAATGGAATCATACAATATATGGTCTTTTTTGATGGTTTTCTTTCACTTAGTAGAATGTTTTCAAGATTCATCCATATGGTAGCATATATCAGTACCCTATTTCTTTTTATGGCCAGATAATATATTTATGTATAATCCACATTTTATTGTTTTTACTTATCAACTACTCTTTCCTTAATTATTTTTCACCATATGTTTTCTTAGTTCTGTCCTTCAGATTTGTTAGCTGGGTTGTAGGACTTTTTATATTGATCCCCTATGATTTTAACTTTTTCCCCCAAATCTTGATTTCTTTCTTTTTGTTGAACATTTTAAAAGATTTCCTTTATTTTATTTTTCAATATTCTATTACATATAAAAATCTTTAGCAAGCATATTTTAAATTTACAGAATTCTTTCTTATTTTTGTATGTTCCTTTTTTATGCGAAGCCTCTTTTGTTTTTGTTTACATGACCTTTAGTTCCTATTTATTGAGCATCTATCTAGATGTCCTACACTGATGTAAGACATCCCCAAACAGTACTAGCACTGTGTTGTGAATTAAATAAAATAAGGTTCCTTGGACTGTCTGGTACTTGGTTTACATAGGACTTTCTCTCCCTTCTGTTTCTGAGTTAATCAGACGGGTTTACTGCCTTGGCTAAGATGGAGCCAGTCCTTCCATTTGTCACAACTCTGTGCTGTTAGACAAGTTGATAACTGTCCAAGGTAGTTTCAGACCAAGTCATATGTCAACAACTTCAGCCTTCTTTCCTTTCATGGGCTTGTGCTTCTTCTTCTTCTTTTTTTTTTAGGGTTAGGTTTTTGGGGGGCATAATTTACATTTAGCAAGATTCACCCTTTAAAGACATTTAGTTTGATGAGTTTAGATAAGTATATACAGTCTTGTTTCTACCATCATAATCGAGATAGAGAATAGTTTCATCAATCCAAAAATTTCCCTTGGCTTTGGATTTCTTTGAGTGTTAGTAAGCCTCAGTCCTATGGATTACTGTTATTGCTTTCCCCTGCTGCTATGTGGTTCTCCTTCTCTTACAAGTGTCTCTACTAACCAGCAGAACCAGCGGTCGGACTGTGAGCTTCGTGGGTCAGACACGCGGACAGAAAGGTCTTCGTTTAGGGCGTGTGAATCTGGAGTGGGCAACCAGCATTTCTTCAGCTCAAATTCCATAGTATCTAGCCGTTTTGATGCAAAGGGATCGGAGTGGGGTGGGAGGTGCTACCTTGACCCGATATTTCATAAACAGTCCTTTAATTAATTCCATTAATGACTGCTTGGCATCCTATTTCTCCTCCTGTTTCTTGTCATCTACACATTTAGGGGCTCCTAGGACCCTGCCACAGAGAATGGCTCCCACCTCCGTGGTAGCCTTCTTGCAGTTGTGTTCTGGGTCTCAGCTTCCTTCATTCTGGGTTATCCAGTACTACGGCCCCTTCTTCTTCCTTGTTGGCCAAGAAATTTATCAAAATTTATTTCTCACGGCTCTTCTTCCCCCTACTCACAATGGTGTCATAACTCTATTCCAGCTGTATTTCTTTATGATACATGCTGTGTGAATTCCACGAGGGAGTAGAAGTAAACACATAGGCTTGGTGCTCCATTTTGAAGCGCAAGTCTTTGAAAGACCAATTCATAGGAATCTACGGTATATATGAGAGGTCAGCAAGGAGTCAAATTACTTGAATGTCCTCTCAGATGAAACATTTCGGGTACAAGAAATGTGATCTGTACCAGTGAACAGGCTTCATGACTCACATTACTGGTAGCATGTGCTTTGGCTTGCGACATTAGTCATTTATTGATTTATCTTTAAGTAAAAGGAAATAAAGTCCTAATTAAAAGAAAAATGAACAGACTCAGTTTCAAGAAGTACACCAAAGATGTTTAGGTATTGGCATCTTAGAGAAGTAGAGTTTAGTGTTAGCCATACTATAAATATGGGCTTAGAGTAGGTTACTTCACCAGCCCACATAACATGTTTGTGATATAGATGGAAGCTACAATTTAATTTTTACTCATGTGGAACCTGAAACAGGGCAGCTTGACCTAGGTCATAAAGAAATTTAAAAGGGAGTCAAAACATTGTATTGAAATCTACTAGGGTGAATATAAAAATGCAGGATCTGCAATGCCTCGCCTTGATTTCCACTACTTTTTTTAGGGGTGGGGGCCTTTAGAAAAAGGAGAGTTAATTTAAAAACAAAAACAAAGCTCATTCTAAACCATAGATTACCACTGAGCTATCTTTGATTTTTGGTCTTTTCTTTCTCTTCCTTAAAATTATAGGGATCGGAGAAGGGGAACGGTATTAAAAATGTTCTGTGTTTGAGTTGCAGAGAAAGAATCTTCCTGCCAACAAATTTTTCTAGTGGATGGTCTGCAGTCTCCTCACCATGGGCTCATGCACTTATAACATTCTGTCAATAAGGACTCTGTATTCAATGAGGAGGGAGTGGAAGACAGGGAGGCCATAACAGCTTTGACACCTCTTGTGAGAGGTTGCTGCCCAGCATGTTCTGTAGAGGGGAAGGTTGGTCAGGCCCTCCTGTTGATCACCTGTTTTTCTATGGGGCCTTAGTGCTCATCTCTTTCCTTGTCCTTCCCTGGAGTACCTGGACATATTAAAGGGCCATAGTAGGGGCCTAATGTGTTTGGTATTTGAGACGGTGAGAAATCCAATGTTTACCTTGCAAAGCCCTATCAGAGATGCTATCCTACATGATAACTTTGCTCCTGATATGTAATTTTATGCAGGTCAATGACGTTTTGGGTAAAGCCCTCACCCCAGCAGTGGAATCTAACCCAGCTCTGTCATGACCATCTGTCTGATGAGAACAGTCTGTTTACCCCTCACACGGGCTCAGTTTCTAACCTCTCAAGAGGGGATCGTCACAAAGGCCAGTCTTACATGAAGTAACAGGTACACAGAGGTGCCTCAGTTTTGGAAAGCACAAAGCTCACTGCAAATGTCAGACTCTGTTATTGTGGCTTCCCTTTCCCCCTGCTCCAGTTCCATGCCTGGCCCTGCCCACAAAAACCAGCAGTCTTCTGTGACCTGTGGTGGTACCGTGGGCGCTCATGCATCGGGCTGGGTCCGCACCTGCCAGTGATCTCTCGGGTCAGTCTCCTGTTATGCCCTCCCTGCCTGCGGGGCTGGGCAGCTTTCCAGCAGCCAGCCTCTCTGCAATCAGGCTCTGCCTCACAGTCTGCCTTCTTGTCACACACGGAGACCTTGTCAGGGCACAGTCGCCACCTCCCAGTCCCGGCTCACAAGATCTGGGGGCCAGCTCTGAGCTGGAGATGTGGAAAGACAGGGAGGTGCTGAGTGAGTTTGTGTGTAAGCGTGCAAGGGCGAGGCCAGGCTGAGCTCACGTGTAAAGAATTTGAAGAATGGGGTGTAGGGAGAAGACGTAGACCAGGCGTAGAACAGGCTGAGGCCAGGGGAAGCCTGTGTCCCAAGGGTGTGAAGGCAGCTAATGCTGCGTGAGTGAGGAGGAAGCAAGAGGACCAGGATGTGTGATCTGTGAACTTGATGTTGCTTGTTTCTTTTCAAGTCATTCCCACCCCCACCCCCCCCCCCCCCCCCTCCCCGCTGCTCCGGGGCCATGTGTGCACATTTCCCTCCATTGTGTCTCTTCCCCTCTGAGCTTAGCCCAGAGTGGGATGGAAGGAAATGCGAGGCTTCGGGAGGGGAGACAGAGAAAGATAGAGAGTTGCACCGCCCTCCAGCTGCCACAGCAGAAATGACGGTAAGAAGCCTGCTTTCTGTCTGGAAAAAAAAGCCTTTTTTTTTTTTTTTAAGATTTTATTTATTTGACAGACAGAGACACAGCAAGAGAGGGAACATGAGCAGGGGCAGAGGGAGAGGGAGAAGACTCCCCACTGAGCAGAGAGCCCGATGTGGGGCTCCATCTCAGGACCCTGGGATCATGACCTGAGCAGAAGGCAGACGCTTAACCATCTGGGAACAAGAAATCTTTGAAAAACATGCTGTTTGGGGGATTCTATTATTTGGGCTTTTTCCTGAAAGGAAAAAAATGGACAAAGAGAGAAGTTAAAAAAAAAAAAAAAAGAAAAAGAAAGAAAGGCGTCCTTAAAAAAGGACGGGGCTTATTCATTAGTGAATTTTTATGGTGGTTAACATTTTCGCTTTTGTTAACTAAAATTGTGTTGTGGGCAGCACATAAGCCCATCATGCCCATCTCATTCCCTGAGTGTCAGGCAATAGGGCCAGCAGCCGCAAGACGGCCGATGGCTGGCGGGTCAAGGCAGGAGCGGTCCTTCACCAGCAGCCGGAAGCATTCCATCACCCTTTCTTCTCAGACCCAGTTCTCAAAGTCCCATTCATCAGGGAGCGGGTGAGCTAGAGGGCAGGGAAAGGCGAATACGTCCAAGTTAAGCTTGAAACTCTAGGGTTGGTAACCTGGAGCCCACAGGCTTGGAGTTGGCTCTGTTGCCCTCCTCTGGCAATGCCCACCTTCCAGGTGAGAAGTCACAGAGGTCCAGGGCTGAGTGGCTATCACAGAAAGGGACACATGTGAAATTCTGCTCTGAGAATCCCCCGTGTTGGAGATGCTTCACCCTCAGAAAAAGAAAATCCCTGAGTCAAGAGATTCACAAAGTGAAGGTATTGAAAGAAGAGAAGGACCAAGTGTTGCATCTTCCAGGAAAGGAGAACATATGATTACCTGCGCACTAGTATATTCTAGCTGTCTTACATAATGATATTTCTTGTCCCTGACAGTGCCCAGCAAAGTCAGTTTTATAATCCCATTGTGCAGACAAGGAGACTGAGGCCCAGAGAATCTCTTTGCCAAAGTCACATGGTTTTGTGGAGCATTCTGGCTGCTTAATGGAGTCCCCATCCTCTGTTACTCCAAAGTTTGTATTATTCCCCTAATTGGAAGCGAGAAAAGTATATCATGTTCTAATTACCCAAGTGAACTATGATACTGTAGTGCTGAAGAACTATCTGAGGCTGTCTATTCTATCTTGTTCAATATCTGCATTTCTAAGGTGAAGAGACAACATTGCCCAGGGTCAGGCATGGTATGCTCGGAACACTTTCCCATCTCACTAAGGGGAGCCACCATCTATTCAAGCCTTCTAGCCAAAAACCTGGGTGCCATCTTGGTGACTCTCCCCTCACATATGGGATCTATCTCTAAAGTATCCATCCTTCCCCTTTTCTCTCCTGAATTTATACACTAGTCTCCTCATCAATATTTTTAATTCCACATTCTACCCATTAGCCATAGTGATTAAAAAAAAAAAAAAAGGAGTCTGTCACTCCTCTGCTTAAAGTGCATCAAATACTTCCTGTACTCTTAGATTGACATCTAATCTCCTCACTGTGGCTATGAGGCCCTCCATGAGCTAATCTTTTTTTACTGGCCTCACTTAGGGTCACTCTCCATCCTGCAGGCTGTCTCTGGCTACTGTGGCCTCCTTTCTTTGCCTTGGACATAGGAAACTTTCTCATCTCAGGATGAGATGGCTGAAATGCTCTTCCTTGGAATCTGGCCAGTACTTTCACTTCCTCAGGTCTGCTTACATATCAGAAAAGACTTCCCTGAAAGCCATACCCCAAGTACCCCCCAAAAGGCACTATCTGCCACACTTCCCCATGTCTTTTCCTCACAGCATTTTTCAGTATCTGTAATTTTTCCGGTTATCTGTGAATTTATTGTTTTTCTCCATTAGAATATAAGCATCTTGAAGACCAGGAATTTCCTGCCTTGTTCATCCCTGGTTTCTAAGGCTTAACCCAGTGCCCGAAACGTAGAAAATGCTTAAGTTAAACCTATTTGTGGAATGAATAAATGACCAAATAAACTCGGGCTTCTTGATTCTTAGGTCAGAGTTCCTTCCTTCCCTAGCCTTTAATATTTAAAGTTTGTGACACACTCGAGAGACGGAGAACACAAAGTTTGCCACCCAACAGCTAGTAGAGTCAGGAGAGTGGATAACTGGGAAGAAGAGAGCCTGAACACAGGATGGGGAACGTGGGAAGGAGATCAGAGATTGAGCCTTGACTGTGGTCTGTGCCAAGATCACCAGTGAGTCTTTCTTGATTCTTCCACAAACATTTGTGATGGAGTCCTATTACACATAACAGCAAATTCCAAAGCAGCAGTGACAGCAGGAGAGCATGAAAGGCTAAGGAAGCAATTCCTGAGAAGAGAAAGTAGCTTTTGGTAAGCAGTTCCTTCATCTCAGCATTTTTCATGGATTTCACATAAGGATGCGCAGCTTTCTGTGATATTTTCACATTTAGTGTGCTTTCATTTAGATGACATTTAAAAAATCTAAGCAATTGTGTATCACCTGAATGGCTGCCTTAGAAGTGAGTGCTGACAATTGATTTCCGTGCCTGCCCAGGCATTTGTGTTTTAATGGTACCAACAAGGCATTACTATAATTATCAATAGCCTACCCCAAAAAAGAGGGCAGAGGGATTTTGTCTTCCAATATGAGGCATTCGGGACTTATAAAGTTCAACGAAGTCACTGTCTTTTGTTATTTTAACAAAGGTTTTACCTTAGTTTAAATACGTGAAACCATGGCCCCAAAGGTATAAGTTGCTGAATTCAAAAAAACCTGTACTGGGACAGTGAGTCCGATGTTAGGAGTGGAAATCTGTTTCCACATCATTGGTATCATCGGTCACATTGAATATCATTGATTTGAGTGTTGTTGTTTTTGTTAGTTTAAGTTTAATGTATAGATGTTTATACTTGCATAAGAGCTGTAGACGTAAGATGCTCACACATAGTTTTAGTTTTGTACAAATCTAAATAGTAATATGCTAAAGCTATCCAAATGCTACTTCAGGTCTATGCATACTCTTAAAGAGGGCAAGTTTACCACTCAGGTGGTCTAGAGCAGGGTCAGTGAACTTTTCATGTAAAGGGCTGGATAGTAAATACTTTAGGGATTGGTGGCTGTACAGTTTGTCAAAACTACTTAACTCTCATATGGTAGCAGGAGAGCAACAACAGATAATATGTGAACAGATGAGTGTCGCTGTGTCCAATAACACATCGTTTACAAAACCAGCAGCCGGCTGATTGGGACTTCCTGTCTCGTGTGCCGACTCCAGGGCTAGAGGGTACGATCCCAGTTCCTTGGCTTGACATACGGTCTGTTTATCTCTCTCGACTCCTCTCTTACCCGCTCTCCTGAACAGTCGCTGTGCTCCAGCCATGATAGAGCTGTTTAATCTCCCACGCATGTCAGACTCTCCCGTGATTCCATGCCTTAGCTCATGTGCCCTGACACTTCCTTTCCCATCCTCTTAAACCAACTAACTCCTACTCACCCTTGAAGATGAAACTTAAAATGCGCTTCCTCTCAGAAGATGTCTGTGGCCCCTTCTGGCTGAGTTAATGCTTCTGTCTGCCCCTCTGTGCTTCTTTAAATTCACTCTGTGCTCCCATAACATTTTTAAGAAACTCATCTGGATTGTAACTGGGCACTTATTTGACTAATTTTGCTGTCTTCTCCTCTAGGCTGAGCTCCCTCTTCTCTGTAGCAAATGCTGTTCCATCCTTATAATTATTATCCCCAGCCTCCAAATTTAGAGGATTGATGGAAAGAACAGAAGGAAATGAGTGTGAATGTCACATCAACAGTGTATTTACCCAACAAGACTCAGAAGTATCCGAGTTTTCCTTAAATGGGCAAAGTTAGGTATTCTTCCATCTGTGGAAATGGGGGCTTGTGAGCTTTGTCAGTTTTGAAGAAATAAAGGGAGTTTTATGTTTGTACATCTGGGTTTCATGACTGTAAAATCGATGCCTGGGATAAAAGTGAACTTTGACAAATGGAGGAAAACAGTTGAAAAATAAAAGACAAGAAGAAAAAGAAGAAAACCTTTAGTGTATGTTTGGGGTGTAGGTAGGTAGACTGAGTTGGAGAAGTAAGTCTGGATTTTTGAGCAGGGGGAAGGTCAGAGGGGGCTGTTTAGGGAAGCAGGCCTGAGAGTGATGCAGGGAATAGGGGGATGGAAGCAGTAAACCCTAGGTAGGGGGAGATTTGGAGAATCAGGCGCCAGCAATATTGGTTCTGTCCCTTTGCCTCTCCTTACTTCTCCCCGCTGCCTTCCTCTCTTTCTGTTTTCTCTAGATGTTTCTATCCTACCTTGTCTTCTGAACAAGCTATAATATGGTACCAAAGTAAATATTGTATTACTTTTTTAAAATTTTATTTTCTCACAGTATGGAGTTTCCTCAAAAAGTTGAAAATAGAGCTACCCTAAGACCCAGCAATTGCACTACTAGGTATTTACCCCAAAGACACAAATATGATCCGAAGGGGCACCTGCAACCCAATGTTTGTAATAGCGATGTCCACAAGAGCCAAACTATGGAAAGAGCCCAGATGTCCATCGACAGATGAGTGGATAAAGAAGATGTGGTATATATACACAATGGAATATTACTCAGCCATCAAAAAGCATGAAATCTTGCCATTTGCAAAGACATGGATGGAACTAGAGGGTATTATGCTAAGTGAAATAAGCCAATCAGAGAAAGACAATTATCTTATGATCTCACTCATATGTGGAATATAAGAAACAAAACAGAGGATCATAGGGGAAGAGAGGGAAAAATAAAACAAGAGGAAATCAGAGAGGGAGATAAACCATAAGAGACTCTTAATCATAGGAAACAAACTGAGGGTTGCTGGAGGGGAGGGGAGTGGAGGGTTGGGCATTAAGGAGGGCACGTGATATCATGAGTACTGGGTATTATATAAGACTAATGAATCACTGAACTCTACATCTGAAACTATTAATACATTATATATTAATTAATTGAATTTAAATTTAAAAAATTTAAAAAATTTCTCTGTTTGAAAGTGTTGATATAGGTCAGTTGATCTCCTTTTTCTTAAAATAATAGCAACTCAAGTCACTTAACTTTTAGAAGTTTTAATTTTTTTCTACATTACTTGTTAAGGAAAAAAAAGATCTCTACTATGGTCACACATTTTAGGAGAAACTCAAATCCTAAAAATACAAAGTTAAGGATAACTCTTTTGTCCTATTTGATAATATAAATATTACAAGAAAAGTATATTAAAAGAAAAAAGTATATTAAAAATTAAGCCATGAATGACTAGCAGTGAAAATACTATAGGGAAAATAAAGTAATTTTTTCAAAAAAGGGTAATGGGATAAGATCAGGGAGAATGCCTAGGGCTGCCAGGACCAGCACCACCATGCACACAAATATACATAAACAAGATGGTGAAGTAAAGATACTGTGGTTGAATTGCCTAATCAGAAAAATAACTTTGAAATTTGATAAACAAGTTGCAATTTTAAGATTTATGAGTGATCTTAAGACGAGGCTAGATTCTTGAGTAGATCTCTGAGGGCCCTTTTCTGTATGTGATTTAGATCTTGCTGTGGAATGTCAGTATTTATATGTGCTTTCACACCAGACACAGGTCACATATACATCACTAAGGAACAGAAGGTAATCAGATCCTCCACGGGAAATGAGATTGGACACATTTTATTGTTAAGATTATTGCTTATGATTTGAGAAATGTTAACATTTGTCATCTGATTGTTAAATCAAAACTCTTCTGTACTGAGTAGTTCTCATTGATGATGATGTTTGTGATTTTATGCAAACATTATTACATTTTACCAGGTCATATTACTAACAGGGTCCAAATTTCAGATAATATATATTTTTTAAGATTTTACTTATTTGAGAGAGAGAGAGTGAGCATATGAGTGTGTGGGGTGTAGGGGCAGAGGGAGAGGGAGAAGTAGACTCCCCGCTAAGCAGGGACCCCGATGTGGGGCTTGATCCCAGGACCCTGAGATCATGACCTGAGCCAAAGGCAGATGCCTAACTGACTGAGCCACCCAGGTGCCCCTCAGATAATATTTTTTATAAAGAAGACCTGGTGTCTTCCTTTAGTCAACACATGGAGGCCAGTGGTCCTTCACTGGAAGCATCATCATCATCATCCTCACACCTTGTTGTGTTCCAGATATGTGTAGCAGCTCAGTGCTCACGCCAACCATGTAAGATGAGTTCTATGACTTCCCATGTTACAGATGTGCAAGCAGAGACAATCAAGGTAACTCACCCAAGGTCACACAGGTAGGGTAGAGTCGGTTGATGTCCCCTACAGTTTGGCTCATGAGGCTATGGGCTTCACTGCACCCCATGCTTTACTTCTTCTCACGATGCTAATTCCCAAGTATGCCAATTTCCTCTAATCGCTGCAGGATATTCCTTCCCTGTCACTGTCTATTTATGATCTATGTGCACCTTTTGTGAATAAAACCGACAAAGCTTTGTCTTATAAATGACCTGTGTTAATGTCTCTTGACATTAAGATGGCTTGTGGGGAAATAGAAATTATATTTTGCAGTCCTTGTCTGGTTTCCTCAGTAATGGATTATGTCTACAGGATATGAATTCAACCTGTGGAAAAGCTGAAAGAATCATCATTAGTAACGGTACAGCTGACATCATACGGCTCCTGATGTGACACATAGAGAAGGACACAACATTGTCTATGTGCAGGTACTGCCACCATGTTTCACCTGAATCTAATCTTGAGGAAACAATCAGGCAAGCACACGTTTAAGGACACCCTGCACAGGAGCTGGCCTGCACTCTTCAAAGGCATCAATGTCACGGAAGACAGAAAGGCCGAGGAGCTCTTGAAGATTGATGGAGACTAAAGAGACAGGTCAATGAAATGCAATGCGTGGACCTCGCCTGGGTTTTGGATCAGGAGGAAAAGCAGCTGTAGAGGACATTGTTGAGACAAACAGGTAATTGTGAATATGGATCGCGTATTAGATGATGTTAAGTCTCCTGACTGTGGTGATTGTGTAAGAGAATGCCATTGCTCTTAGGAGATAGATCTGATGTGTGTGTATAAATACACACATATCCACACATAGAGACAGGTTAATAAAATGTTAACAGTTAGGGAATCTACCTGAATGACAAATTGGTGATTATTGTACTATTCTCAAAACTTTTTGGAGGGTTTGATATGTTGATCAATTTTTTAAAAACTGGATGTAGGAATGGGGAAGTAAGTGGAGATACATATAGATTAAACAAGATTTGCCTCGAGTTGGACACACTGGAATCTTGGTGTCAAGTTCGTTATGTTATTCTACTTTTTCATATGTTTGGAATTTTCCCTAATGCAGAGTTGTGAAAAACAGAAAGATTCAGTCACATTTCATGATGCTGATTCTCAAGAAAGGATGAGGATAAGCTGCCATGAAGATTCTCTACTTTTCTGTAACTTGCCCTCACCCCTACTCCCATCCCGCAGCTACCATTTCCCCTTGCCTGGATCCTGACTCCACTCCCGCCACCCCACCCCACTCATTTCTTATCCAGCTTGAAGCCAAAGTGATTTTTTTTTTTTTTTTTGGATCTTAACAAAGCCCACTAAAAACCCTTCAAAATCTGCCCACCATTTTCACAGGAAACTGCCCACTTCCGCACAACCTGGGCCTCCTACACTCCACCTCCTGTCCTTGGGTCCTGGCTCAGGTCTCTTTCAGATCTCTGCTTCCTATCCCATTCTTCTCTACACCGGTGGCTCCTCCCTCTCCCTGGAATGCTCTTTTCCCTCTTTACTTACTTAGTGCGTATTCAATTCTTCAAGCATCAATTCTTTGTGAAATCCTTTCCTGGTCTGTCTGCTTAGAGTAAAGCCCCAGTATGGGCTTCTAGGGCAGTAGGCACATTTCTCTGGTAATATTTACCCCAACAGGAATGACAGTTCTCTGTGATTGATTTAATGCTTTCCGTTCTCACTTAGTTGCAAGCTCTCTCGTGTATTTGTTTTGCTTACCATGGTGTCCATAGTCGGATCTCGATACTGATGCATATTTTTAATACACACTTTTTAAAATAGTTTTTTCCACTAAAAAATATTTAGAATTTTTGTCTTTATTGAATTCCATCGTACTTACCTTAAAAAGGATAGGCGATTATCTCCTGTAGCTCTGAATCCAGGTCTTTTTTTTTCCCCCCTTAACTGAGGCTAATTTCAGTTCTTAAGTTGATGTGATCCCCTTTGATAATATAGAAACATTATTGTCATAATGCTCCTTGAAAAATGGGTTAAGTCACTTGGCTTCTGTTTGCTTTCATAATCGATATGACTTCATGCAAAATGATGCAGCAGTTTACATCATTCTGTCAGTCCCTGTGAAGGAAATATTGTTTTCCAAAATTAAAATTGTGAATCAACTCACAGGAGGATGTCGTCAAATAAACAAAGAATCATCGCTTATATTGCACTGCCAAGTTTTTGATAAGCTTAATTCCTCTAAATGCATTTAACTTTAATGAAGAGTAATACAATTTAATAACAACATAAAATGGAATCATTTATCTTCCCAGTCCTGAATATTGGGCAGATGTCTTCTCCTTAATCCATCCTTTCAAATGCAAGCTTTTTTTCCTTCTTGTTCAGATTGTCTCTTCTCATTTCTGTATATGCGGTTTGGGGAGTGATCTATATGCACATGTTTAATTAAATCACTCATCAGGCTATAGTTTTCATGGTTGGAAATCTCTGGGATGCGTTATTATAAATTCTTGAGGCAATGATATTTATATAACCCAATAAAATTTGGTAATTATTAGTATATTAGTCAAAATTGTTTCAGTTGGAAGTGACATAAAACCAAACTCAAACTGACTTAAGCAGAAAGGGGAATTTATTGGCACACATGACTGCGGAGACCAAAGGTGGATGCTGGTTCCACAAGCTCAGATGAGGTGGGTAGAGGTCTCTCCTCATCTCCTGACTTGCTTTCCTCTGTGTTAACTTCATTCTCCGGTAAGGGCTTTACTAACACCTGGCAAGAGAACATGCATGAAGCAACAGGAGGTCATTCATTGATACAGGGTGACCTTCAGATATTTACAAATGAGGAAATGGCCTCCAGCCCAAACTGGGGTTTGGAATCTGCCTGAATATCTGTTAGTATAATCTGCACTCTTTTTTTTTTTTTTGGCTTAAGGAGAGAGGAGGGGTTTTGTTAGACGGCCCCTGCAAGAGGGGCAAGGTAGGGAAAACTCACTAGTTTTTGAGCCTCTGTGAAAAGCGGAATTGTAACAGAAGGTGAAATCATTGTTTTTATAAAGGATTTTGTAAACTGTGAAGGGAATGCAGCACAGTTTTGGGGCTTTAAGGGCATGATAGCTTTGAAATGCCTCCAGAGAACGTTAGTGCAACAGAGGACAGCATCTCACAGAAAACAGTGATGAGCCCAAAAGCTGTAGTTTCATTCCTGAATACCCTCTGGAGACTTTCAGAGCTACTTGAGTCTCTGGGGCACAGAGGCAGAGTAATGTGGGTTACAATAACAATAGATTTAGCCCCGTGTTTTGTGGAGGGTGTTTCTCATTAGTTTTATATGGGTAGATTCCATGACCCCAAAGGTTTTCTACAGAGAGGGAAACAGTGTGGAAGACATTGTGAGAGAGTAAGTACAGGAGAAGATACAAAGGAATAGGTTATTTTGTGTTGATAAATATTACACTTTGATAATTCATGCAATTTTTATAGAAAGCTAGGGGTATTATCCCAGGATGTTTTCCATTTGCTCCCTGTAAGAAAGTTGTATTATTGCTGTATGGGCTTTCAAAAAATAGAATCAATATTAGAAGAGCCCTTTCAGACATGTTGCCACTAACAGAGAAACATGAAGGTTTCCCCACATGGAGAATGCTCTTCCTCTGTAACATCTTCTCTGGTTAAAAGCACTTAAAATGTTTGAGGAGCATATATAATGGGATTGCAGAGATTTATACATTCAAATCAGCCATGTGATCTGCAAAGTTAACTGTAAATTGTTATCTAGGAAAAAGCCTCCATTACTTTTGTTTGTATAAGCTCACATCCTAAATAAAACTGCCGCCGGCAGAATGCTCATTAAAGTGGATTTAAGATTCCAAATGAAAAGTTATTGATTTCAAAAAGGATAAACACCACTAAGCCTCTAGAATCATCTGAAGTTATTAAATTACCAATTTAGTCACTGTCATTATTTTTTTTTTTACTATCTTGGTTATTTATTAAGCAAACTGTATAAGGTATAATGTTTGAAATGAAACTGGAAGATATCAGCCAATAGTTATTTTCCACACACATTTAGAAATTAATGATCTGCTGAAAAATGGTGATGGGTTTAGTCTCCCTCGCCCCAAATTCCTGGCCCTCATAAAAAATATAGCCTACTTCATGTCTATGGGAAGGCAAGATTAGGATGGGTGTCAGATGATAAATTTTTAGCCACCAGCATCTAGCCAAAAGAGCCTGACTTAGCCCTATCACATTTCCCATGTATATTTATGTACTGTACCATTTGGGTATTATAATAAAAATTTTTATCTGTCCCTGGAGGCAGAATTGAGTTATATATTAAATGGCTATTTTCTTTGTTTTCTGCTTAGGTATGCATGTAATGTGGTAGCATAATATATATTCCACACTTGTTTCATTCCTGCAGAGAGATAATATTTTTGCAGCTGACAGAGTGAAGACATCCTGTGCTTCTAGAATAAGAGAGAACATATTGGCAGGATAAAATGCAGATGTTCCCAGGGTTTCTTCTACCTCATGGTTGTATTCAGCAGAGGTTAACTTTCATGGGCATATTTCCCTGTCCTTGTTTGGGCAGTTGGACACAGAAGTCCACAGTAAATTCAAGGTTGTAAAAGGTGGTTTCAAGGAAAGTATTTCAAAATGCTTTTAGTGGTGGGAAAGTAACTTAAGATTTCACCCCACCTTTAGTAAAAATGATGGCATCAAGGTAACTTCCCTGCTTCTCTGTAAGGAAAGAACACGTATAGCCATTTTTTCTCTTAAAGAATTTTACTATTCTTAATATAATACAATACAAATGGAAAATTTGTCCTGTCATGGTCTAAGAAAAATAAATTTCTGGGACAAAGATGATATCCTAATCACATGTTTGATCCCTCCCTTTTTCCCATTTCAGAAAGAAACAATCCAGGGAATATAAAAGGCATATGAAAAGATCATTTGTGTATTTCCTTTGGGAACTTGTTGCTATATCTATGAAGCTGAAGAGTTTTAACTGGAAATGGAACAGGTAGGAGTGAATAAGGGAGCACTGATGGGCCACTATTCACATTTGGCTGTATGTTCTGGAAAAACTAATTCTTCTGTAAGGTTAAGAGAAAAATTTCCAGATAAATTAAGAAATACAGTAGTTCAAATGAGTGGGATCAAATGCGAACATTCAGATCAAATCATCTCTAGTAAAACAGACTTCCCATAGAATAAAGGGAAGAATGTAGGGGTTGGGAAGCTAATTTTCTTAATTAGATTAAAAAGGGTTGTATATTATTTTTTTTAAGTGCAAACTTCTACAAAAAAAGTATAAATCGAGAGGCAAAAACAAGTCTTGGGAATAAAAAGAAGAGTAACTAGGGGACATTCTTTCAGAATGCACAACACAAACTTTTAAGATTTGGGAATTCAAGAGAAAAATAAAGAGGCAGAAAATGTTGAAGCAGGAGAATTAATATCATGATTATATGGGTTCCAGAAGGAGAAAGTAGCAGATGAATGAAAAGCAATAATCAAATAAACAAAAGAAGGCAACTTTTCTGAATTGAAACATTCAGCCTTGTACATGGAGCAGGGTTAGCAAATGATTAGGTGGGTATAATGAAAAGGAATGGTACCCAGGTGGATTTGGCTGAAAGCAGTTAGCTGGAAGAAAAAAGTCACCAAAGGGGGAAAAAAGTCTGAATGGCATTACACTCCTTATTTGCAACACTAGTGTTAGAAAAGCTCAGAGAAAATGTATAGCCTTCTGGGAGAAAAAAGCATTATATTCCAAGAATTGTATTCCAAGCCTAGCTATTATCTAAATGCAAAGGCAAATGAAAGCCTGGCTCAGATTTAAAAGAATTCAGAAATTATATAACTCATGTATGCTTTTTGAAAAATACAACTTAAAGTAGACCTTCAAGCAAAAACTAATCAAAATAAAAAATTTAATAAAGACAAAGACATGTTTTAGGAAAAAAGAGCAGTGAGCAAGAAAAACTTAGATGTAAATCTAGGGAATTGCTTGTAAAGTGGTTGTGAAACTGTGTACAATTTATAACAAAGGATTTTAAAAAGAAAAATGTATATAATTTTAAAAACCTCCTGGAGACGTGGGGTGAAGGGAGAGGTGGAGAAGGAGGGAGTGAAGAGTGATAAAGTTTTTATGTTGAACAAGGAGGGTCAGTATCAGTAACTTCATTCTTGACAGTAATGGAGAATAAATTAAAACATGTTTTAAAAAATTAAAACCAGCTTAAAATGAGGCCACTGGAGAAGAAAGAAAAAAGTGGGAAGTATTATTATTTCAAAGGATGGCAAAGTGTGTGTGTGTGTGTGTGTGTGTGTGTGTGTGTGTGAAAGACAGAGAGAGAGAGGGCGGGGGGGGGGAGAGAGGGAATGAGAGCATAAGAGCAAGAGATAGAGAAATACCAATTAGGGGGGCGCCTGGGTGGCTCAGTCGTTAAGCGTCTGCCTTCGGCTCAGGTCATGATCCCGGGGTCCTGGGATCGAGCCCTGCATTGGGCTCCCTGCTCAGCGGGCAGTCTGCTTCTCCCTCTCCCTCTCCCCCTGCTTGTGTTCCCTCTCTCGCTGTGTCTCTCTCTGTCAAATAAATAAATAAAAATCTTTAAAAAAAAAAAAAAGAAATACCAATTAGGTTTCTCTATTACAAGTGGTTTTTTTATTTTTATTTTATTTTTTTAAAGATTTTATTTATTTATTTGACAGAGAGAGACACACTGAGAGAGGGAACACAAGCAGGGGGAGTGGGAGAGGGAGAAGCAGGCTTCCCACCCAGCAGGGAGCCCGATGCGGGGCTCGATCCCAGGACCCTGGGACCATGACCTGAGCTGAAGGCAGACGCTTAACTGAGCCACCCAGGTGCCCCACAAGTGTTTTTTTTAAAAGATTTTTTTATTTATTTGACAGAGAGAGAGAGAGCACAAGCAGGGGGAGTGGCAGGCAGAAGGAGAGGGAGAAGCAGACTCCCCGCTGAGCAGCAAGCCCTACGTGGGGTTTGATTCCAGGACCCTGGAATCATGACCCCAGCCGAAGGCAGCTGCCCAACCGACTGAGTCACGCAGGCGCCCCTCTCTATTACAAGTTTATTTCAAGGCCGTGATGGAGGAGCTGCTATTGGATTTACCATTCTATAAAACTGAACCAAACATGTGAGGTGACTACTTTTAGGCATTGGAAAATAGGCAGTGCAGGACTGTAGTCTCAGCAAGACAGGAAATAAATGAGGTGAGCACCCTCTTTAACCTGATTTCATGTCTGGGGGCAGTTTCCTGAATGTGGCACAAAGTGGAGCCCAAGTGAAGAACGTCAAGTCAGGCGGAGCTGAGGCAGACATTGCAACAGAAGGGATGAAAAGGCAGGTGGAATTCACAGTGTGGGGCTACAGAGACAAATGAGCTCTACAGAAGGGAAGTCTCCCAAGTCTGTGTAGAGATTCTTCTTAGCTTTTTGGGTGGGAGCTGTTCTGGGCTTTCCTATATAGGTTAAGATTTTGTAAGACCTCATGATTCTGCAAGACAGCAACCACTGTGGTGCTAAGAAATGAATGGAAATGCCAGAAGTTGTGCAGTGCCAAAATAAATTGAAGTTGTGATCCAACTATGGTAGAAAGACTTTACTGAGCCCACCGGACACTCAATTGAGACCACAGAAAGGCCACTCTTTTGGAGTAAGGAATAAGATCATATCCTAGAATTAAGGTCAAAATCAATGTAGATTTACCCAAACAGAGCATAAAATGAAGTCTGAAAGAGGAAGAGAGTGAACGAGTTATGTAGTTGCCGGCCAACTACAAACATTACACCTTCAAATGAGAGACAAGATGATCCAGATGCTCTACAATATATCATCCGTAACAGTCAGCATACAATTAAAAAATTACTACATAGGCAAAGAAGTGGGAAAATGGCATTCATAATCAAGGTTAAAAAAATGCAGATAATCAAGGAGTGCCTGGGTGGTTCTGTCAGTTGAGCGTCGGACTCTTGATCTCAGCTCACATCTTATCTCAGCGTTGTGAGTTCAAGCCACACATTGGGTTCCATGCTGGGCATGGAGCCTACTAAAAAAAAAAGTAAAAAGCAGACAGTCGGGCGCCTGGGTGGCTCAGTTGGTTAAGCGACTGCCTTCGGCTCAGGTCATGATCCTGGAGTCCCAGAATCGAGTCCCACATCAGGCTTCCTGCTCAGCAGGGAGTCTGCTTCTCCCTCTGACCCTCCTCCCTCTCATGCTCTCTGTCTCTCATTCTCTCTGTCTCAAATAAATAAATAAAATCTTTAAAAAAATAAAAAAAAAAGCAGACAATCAAAGGAGATCCTGAGAATGACTCAAATTTTGGAGTTAGAACACATTTTACAAATGGTGATTATAGGGGTGCCTGGCTAGCTCAAACAGTATAGCTTGTGATTCTTGATCTCAGGGTTGTTAAGTTCAAGCCCCATGTTTGGGTGTAAAGATTACTTAAAAATAAGCTCTTTAAAAATGATGATTGTAGGGCGCCTGGGTGGCTCAGTTGGTTGAGTGACTGCCTTCGGCTCAGGTCATGATCCTGGAGTCCCGGGATCGAGTCCCGCATCGGGCTCCCTGCTCGGCAGGGAGTCTGCTTCTCCCTCTGACCCTCCCCCCTCTCATGCTCTCTCTCTCTATCTCCTTCTCTCTCTCAAATAAATAAATAAAATCTTGGGGCTCCTGGGTGGCTCAGTTGTTAAGCGTCTGCCTTCGGCTCAGGTCATGATCCTGGAGTTCCTGGATCGAGTCCCGCATTGGGCTCCCTGCTCAGCAGGGAGTCTGCTTCTCCCTCTGACCCTCCCCCCTCTCGTGCTCTCTCTCCCATTCTCTCTCTCAAATGAATAAATAAAATCTTTAAAAAAAATGATGATTGTAAACATGTTCAAGGATTTAAGGAAAAAAATGGACGTAATGAACGGGTGGGAAATCTCAAAAGAGAAATACAAGCTGTATAAAAGTATCAATTAAAATACTAGAAATGACAATTTCCCTCAGTGGTTTAAGAGGAGACTGGAACTTCAGAATAAAAAGTACAAGAACCTGAAAATAGATTAATTAGAAAATATGAAAACTGAAAAACAGAATAAATTATATTTTGTTTTTTAAAATGAACAGAGCCTCAGTATCATGTGGAATGGTATCATTTTTCCCACATGTAATTGAAACCTTAGAAGAAAAGGAAAAAAAAGAATGGGTCAAAACTATCTGAAGAAATAATAACCCCAAATATTCAACACTTGGCAAAAAAAGAATTCTACAGACTCACAGCAGTATATCTTTCAAAATAATCTTCAAGAATGAAGGTCAAAAAATATTATGAAAGGAGTATAACCTGATAGAATCTTCAAGAACGGAGGTAAAAAAAATATTTTGAAAGGAATATAACCTGATAGTAGTCATGGCACTAAAAGAAATGCCGAAGAAAGTTCATTGGGCTGAAGATAAAATTTAGAATAATAGGATGAAGGAATGAAGATAATTGCGAATGGTAAATATGTGGGTAAATAAGAATTTTATTTTCTTATCTTTGAATTTCCTTAAAACATAATTCACTGGTTCAAGTAAACATAATAATGCACTGTCATATTTTTACATATGTAATGGTAACACATGACCATAGCATTAAGAATTGCAGGGGGTTAAATGGAATTCTACACTTGGGAGTTTCTTATATTCTACATGAAACATTATAATATTAAATTGAAGTAGACTGTGATAAGCTTAGGATGTATACTGGAATCCCTAGAGCAATCACTAATACACACACACAACACACACACACACACACAAGCAACACATACACACACACATACGCACACACAGCGAACCAAAGAAACAATAAAATGGAGTACTAAAAAATATTTTATGGGACCAAGAAAGCAGAAAAGAACTAACAAAGAAACACACATGAGATGGGACAAATTAAAAGCAAATTGCAGGATGGTAGAATTAAAGGCAACCACATTAATAGTTACATTGACTGAGAATGCACTAAATAGTCCAGTTAATAATAAATTTCATAATAAAAAAAGGTCAGTTTATCAAGAAGATACAACAGTCTTAAATGTATATTCATCTAATTACTGTGATTAACATAGCTCCTGGCACATAGAACTATTGTTAATGCAAGGATGACTCAACACAAGGAAATCCATTAATGTAATTCACTATATAAATAGATCAAAGGGGGTAGAACTGATGACATTTCAATATGGGCAAAAATGCATTTGCTAAATTCAATCATCACTCTTAATAACAAACAAGTAAATAATAACTCTTGGCAAGCTAGCAATAGAAGGAAACTTTCTTTTTTTTTTTTTTTAAAGATTTTATTTATTTATTTGAGAGAGAGAGAATGAGAGAGAACACATGAGAGGGGGGAGGGTCAGAGGGAGAAGCAGACTCCCTGACGAGCAGGGAGCCCGATGTGGGACTCGATCCAGGGACTCCAGGATCATGACCTGAGCCAAAGGCAGTCGCTTAACCAACTGAGCCACCCAGGCGCCCAGCAATAGAAGGAAACTTTCTTAAGTTGATAAAGGTTAGCGTAAACCAAGAGCAAATACTTGGTATAAAACATTATAGTCATTCCTCCTAATGTTAGAAATAAGACACATTTGCTCCCAGCATTGGTTGCTATTTAATCTTATAATGGAGAGTCTTACAAATGCAGGAAGACAGAAAAGAATAATATATATAATTATAAAGGAAAGACACAGGTATAGTTATTTGCAAATAAGAAATTGTCTTAGAAATCAGGAAAAAATTACTAGAATCAATAAAGAATTCAATATGAGGATTAGATTCAAAATTAGCATAGCAAAATCAATGCTTTCCTATATATTATCAACAATATATTAAAGAATAAAACAGAGAAAAAAGGAACCTATTCTCAACAAAAAGAAAAATTACCAAATACCTAACAAAAACATAAGATTCATAGGTGGAAAATTATAAAGCTCTAGGAAAAAAATAAATGATCCAGTAAATGCAGATAATCCTTTCCTAAATGGAAAGCCGCTATTTTTGAGATATAAATCTTTTCAAGTTAATTTAGAAATGTAATGCAATTCTAATCATTATATATGAAACTTAACAAGCTGATTCTATAGGTTACATGGTAGAAAAAAAATCACAAGTAATAGCGTAGAAAACTCTGAGAAGAAAAATTGTAGTAACTTCTCTTTCAGAAATTAAAACACATTTGAAAATATAGTTTTAGAAGTATAGGGTTGGTGCAGGTGTAGGCAGAAATAGTGATGAATAAAGATTGTGTAGAATTTAGAAACAGGAGTCTGTACACTGAGATTTGGCATCATGGTTCAGAGCATTGAATCTCAAGCCAAGGCATAGTCGCTGTGCATTCTTGGTTAAGTTACTTAAACTCTCTCTGTCTTAGTTGGCTTATGTGTAAAATAGGGACCATTATACCACCCATATCCTGGGGTTGTTGAGAAGATTAAATAAGTTAATAAAGAAAAAGCACTTAGAAGAGGGCTTGGAATATGGTCAGAACTATGTAAATGTTAACTGCTATTAATAATAAAAATAGTAAGCAAATCAGTAGGAAAAAGATGAATTACTTCTCAAATCAGGGTGAAGTTTGGTTATCAGTTTTGAAAGAAATACACGTGGGGTGATGAGTTGTTCATTTTGAAAGAAATATACTTACACATATATCTTACCCAATATCCAAAACAACTAAACATAAAGATAGTAGATGAAGGTATAAAAAAAATTCATAATTGTGGGATGAAGAAATCCTGTTTCAACAAGATATAAAACATGAGAATCATCAAGGAAAATGGCATATTTAAATACATAAAAATTAAAAAGATATACTAACAACATTAATGGGCAACATGGAGCTTGGGAATATGTTTGCATGATAATAACAAGGGATTAATATCAATATGAATCAATAGGGAACAGACAAACACTCCAATAGGAAAATGAGCAGTGTGGGCACCTGGCTGGCTAGTAGGTGGAGCATGCACCTCTTGATCTCAGGGTTGTGAGTTCAAATCCCACGCTGAACATAGAGTTTACTTTTTAAAAAAATGAGTGATGGATAGGAAAAGTAATATAGAAATTCAACAAGCTCTGCAAAATGTTCAACCTCATTGGTAATCAGAGAAATGTAAATTAATGTGATACCTTTTAAGGAATTTTTACTCATCAAGTTAGCAAAAATCTAAAAGCTTGATAATACCCAGGGTTAGTAAGGATGTGGCAAATGACACTCTGCTGGTAGGAGGGTAAGATGACAAAACATTTTTTGGAGGGCAATTTTTCCAGTATCTACTAACGTAAAAACTGTCCATCTTTGTTGGCTTAGCAATTCCATGTCGAGGACTTTATTCTAAAGAATCAGCATGGACTAAAGATCTGTGTGTGAAAATGATCACAGCAGGATTGTTCATAATAGTGAAAAAGGGGCAACAGCCAAATACTGATCATTAGAAGAACAGTTAAATACATTCTGGTAAAGCCATAATGTTGAATACCACACAACTACTAAAAAGGATGAAGTATGTATATCTCATATATTTTTTAAAGATTTTATTTTTAAGTAATCTCTGCACCCAACATGGGGCTTGAACTCACAACCCCGACATCAAGAGTCGCAAGCTCTGCCAATGGAGCTAGCTATATGTCCCTGTATATTTTATATTTTTAATAATATATAGGTGGAAATTTTCCAAGGAAGGTTAAAAAAAAGTAAATGTTTCAAGACAGTTCCTGGCTTTGTTATTTTGCACGCGCGCGCGCGTGCGCCCACACACACACACACACACACGTTTGTATGTGCACCTGTAAATATGGAAGGGCATAGGAAAAATACTGACACCAAAGTACTAAACTGTTAACCCTGGCTAACTCTGGGCTTATGCTGGAAGAGACACAGCCTCACATTTTCGATCTTTACACTTAAGTACAGTTTTAACTTTTTGTAATGAAAGCATGCTCCTACACATCTTGAATAACAAAGAACAATGAAACATAATAGAACTCTAATGACTGAAGATGTTGAAGAACCAGGAGGCAGAGTATTTTCTGGGAAAATGCTCTTGACTTAGCAGCTAATCCATATTACTTTAAAACTATTATAGAGCAAATGCACGCAATATTTTAATTATTTTAATATGGCTAACATCCTGAAACCAAAGCCAACAAAGACAACCCGTAACAAACCTACAGTTCATACTCATAGACATTTAAAATAAAATACTGGGAAATTCAGTTAGTACACCACAATGAAATAAAGTGTAGTCCATAAATACAAAAGTGGTTAACGGTATGACAAATATTAATGTTTGTCATAGGCTAAAAGAGACGCAGAAGCATCTGATTGTCTAGAGGTGACCTGTCCATCATTGATTGATACACTCATTCAACAAATTTGTAGATCCAGGCATTATTCTCAGTTCTGGGATAAAATCAGACACTCATCCGTACCCTCAGAAACACATTGTGGGGGGAGGGGAACAGACAAGTAAACAGATGCTAATGCTAAGGTATGAAGGAGTATTTAGACAGGGGAAATACTAGAAAGAGAATAAACAGATCAAAGAAATCAATAGAAAATAACATTCATGTTGGGAAACACTACAAGTCTTTTTGTTCCGCTTGAAAGCAATACAACTACTCACTCCATTCTTTTTTTTTTTTCATTTTTTTATTTGAGAGAGAGAGAATGAGAGAGAGAGAACACATGAGAGGGGATAGGGTCAGAGGACGAAGCAGACTCCTTGCTGATCAGGGAGCCCCATACGGGACTCGATCCAGGGACTCCGGGATCATGACCTGAGGCGAAGGCAGTCGCTTAACCAACTGAGCCACCCAGGTGCCCTACTCACTCCATTCTTAAAGCTGCACTCAACAAGTTGGGGGGCCAATGCAATAGAACAGGTGAAACAAATGAGTCCTCTGCACTGGGAAGGGAAATTGTGATATGCAATGGTAATTACTGAAGACAATCAGTTGAAAAAATACTAGAAGAGAAGTGTGCAGTAAGGTGGCAAGTTACAAAAAATATAGAGGGCTTTTTAAAATCTATTAGCAACAGTTACATAATGAAAAAAACTGTCATTCATACTAGCAAAAGATACTATAACATGCCTTGATACAAATGACAGAAAAAGCACAAGACCCATGACAAGAAAATGATAAAACTCTGAGGATAAAGGAAAAAAGCCCTAACCATCTTCCCAGAAAGAAATATTCAGCATTATAAAGATGTTCATTCCTCTCTAAATCATTTATAAACTCAATGGAATTCTAGTGAAAATATTGGTGTAATCTTGGGGGGGTATTTAGAAATTGTTCTTATTTAAAATTTTAGTCTTTATTTTTGTCAAAGTTATACATATTCACTTTAAGTATGATGAGTTTTGCTAGCTTATAACAACAATCCTCAGCTTTACCCTTTCCAGCTTTTGATTCACACTCCCCAAGTCAATAGTAGCCAGCATTTTGAGCGGTTTTTACTGGTGTTTTCATCTTTATTATTTTCCAACAAGAGGATTTTTCTGCTAATTAAGTTTTGTTTTCCCGTTTCAGTTTTGGAGATTATCAATTCTCTTCTTTTTTTTTTTTAAAGATTTTATTTATTTATTTGACACAGAGAGACACAGCGAGAGAGGGAACACAAGCAGGGGGAGTGGGAGAGGGAGAGCAGGCTTCCCGTGGAGCAGGGAGCATGATGCCGGGCTCCATCCCAGGACCCCGGGATCACGACCTGAGCTGAAGGCAGACGCTCAATGACTGAGCCCCCCAGGTGCCCCTATCAATTCTCTTCTTAATGTGAAAGGTAATATTCACTTTTCTGATCCACTTTTCAAACCTCAACCAGACTCCCTCCCACATACGCATCCTACAAATGTGTACGTGGTTCAGCTTCTTTTCACCCTGACAATATTTTTGGTTCTATCAGTGTTCAATGTTAGAAGCAGTACATCTCTCTAGATATTATTATACACAGCTGAGTCTCAGTATTCTATGCTTTCCCTTCATGGACAACTTGCTTTTCTAGAAGTTAATAATGTCTGCTTTTCTCCTCCCCCCAACTTCTTCTTCTTCCTATTATTATTATTAAGTAAACTCTACACTCAAAGTGGGGCTTGAACTCACAATCCTGAGGTCAAGAGTTTCACGCTCTACTGACTGAGTCAGCCAGGTGCCCCAATAATTGTCTACTTTTAAATTTTGCTTTGTTATTGATAAAATGGACAGAATTAAGAGAGCAAGGGAAAGGAGAGAGAGGAGGAAGAAACGAAAGAAAAAAGAACTTCTCACCTCGGTCACATGCTTGAGAAAACCTGAGAATTTCAGTTTTGCTTGAAACTGTGCATTCTGGATCATCCTTCCACTTTACAGTGGATGGGTCCTCTCTGGACTCGCTGCTCAGCTTTGTCAGGATCTCCCCTTCATGGTCATCCCAGGAACATTCCTTTTCCTGTGCTGACGTTGGGAGCTCCTGCTTGCTGAGCACTGTGTCTTCCATTGTCATGGCTTACACCCTTGTTTGGCGGGAGCACTTTCTCTAGTAGATTCCAGGGAACTGTGCCCTGGAACTCACCTAGAGAGGAAATGCTACTACTCTAGGGAGGCGCTAGAGAAAACTGCTGTCACTTTAGCCATTCCACCTCACATGAACCACTGACACCCCATGGGACACCTCTGTGCCCTCCCCTCCCCCCAGTGATGCCCCGAAGCCTCTGTGGCCACCCAGTCCTACTATTTAGAAACTCTGCCTGCCATTGTGTTTGGAAATTAATCTGTTAGACCCTTTTCTTCAAATTCATCTTTACAAGCCCTGTTTCTAAATGTTAAGAAACGTTAATGCCAAGAAAATCTCCTCCATTCCTTCTACACAGGTTGGAATAATTCAACCTACATCAGGTAGTGCCCCAGAGGGTTCATGCTCATTAAGCTGGTGGGTAAAACCAATCTGTTTGACAAATCCAGTTTATAATTTTAAGTAAACATGCACGGTTTTTTATAGCAAACATGATAACCCATAACACATGGTCTAATTGCAAGATTGTAAGCCAACATTTGGTAGAAATATTAAAAATAAACCTTCAAATATTACATGGGAGATTTGTATTTAGCAAACAGACTTAGGCAGAAACTCAAGTTCTTGGTGACAGGATACAGAATAACTATAGTTTTCATTTAAATTTCTTGGTAATAGGTATGTACATAATTGCTAAATATTATTCATCAATTTTTAAAGTTGTAAGAGCTAGCACAAAAAGCAAAAGGACTTTTTAAAAATTCATTGAAAAATTAAGATCTGTTTCTGCTACTCCAGTAACATTTTCAATCAAATGCTTCCCTAAAGAATATCATTAACATAGTGGTGAAATATGAAGATGAAATTATTCTCTGCAAGTCCGTGGGTTTAAATTTGTTTTTTTTTTTTTTAAAGATTCATTTATTCATTTGAGAGAGCGAGAATGAGAGAGAGTACATGAGAGGGAGGAGGGTCAGAGGGAGAAGCAGACTCCTCGCTGAGCGGGGAGCCCGATGCGGGACTCGATCCCGGGACTCTGGGATCATGACCTGAGCCGAAGGCAGTTGCTTAACCAACTGAGCCACCCAGGCGCCCTTAAATTTGTTTTTAATAGAAGGTTGATAACAGGAATCAGAGACCCATCGATCTGATATTTAAGTTTCCTTTTCCAATTGTGTTCAACGTTATTGCTTTGCCCAGCAAATTTTCTTTTCTCTGGAATGCAAACTGGAAAATTTTCTTCATCTCAGTGTAGGGACCAAATGACATTTGTGTTGACATCAATCATCTCTCGTTGGGGTAATCTATGGCAATGTTGAGGAATTGAGATTGGTTTTAAGGGATTGGAACATAAGTGAGGAAGAAGAAAGTTAAGAAACAGGAAGTGAAATCATAATAACAGCTCCTTACAAGCCCTGCACCATTTAAATTCACAAAATTAATCAGAGGAAAGAGTTGTAAGTACGTTCATGTTCCAAGTTAGAGCAACTTGACTTGAATATCGTCCATCAGTAATTCTTAAAAATTTATTCTTTGCTTCAGATTTGGAAAAACAGGACTTTGAAAGACATGCAAGGAAGAAGGGATAGGGTTGCAGGACCAAATTTATGGCCATTTCTCTGAGTTTCTCTTAATTATGTATCAATTTTTTGACATGGAGGGGGGCTGAGGGCCACTGGAGAGTGACCGATGGTCACAGTTCTACAATAAGCCTTCTGGTCAGGGTTGCACCCAAGAGCCCACTGCAATAAAAATTCCATTTGCAAGAGGATGTGAGCCTGAACTCTGAACAGTTGCAGATGAGAGGAGGTAGTGGAAAGAGGACTTGATGAGGCTGATTATGATCCTCCATGATAGTAAGGTTGGTAAATCTGGGATAGGGATGGGAATCAATATAATCATGCTACTCCTGCCACCCACTGGCCAAAGCATGAGTTCTGCATAATTGAAATGTACATGTTTAGGGTTATGATTTTTCTCAACCCATAACTTCTTTCATTTTTCTATGATCCAACAGTCTCTATTTTGAGCTTCCGTCCTCTTTGTTGGTGGGAAACTAACCCAGGCAAAGCATTATCTGTCTCCCAAGGTTTGAAGGCTTTGGGGAGAGGCTTTAAGTTACACTGAAATGTCAAGTGGGGAAGGTGTAACTGCAGGTCATCTTCTAGCCGGTCTGGCATTCGCTGTGATGGAGCAACCTACCTGGGTCCTGGTTGTCATTACCCTCCTGTCATGACATTCACATTCCTACATCGTTTCTGGTTTTACATGGTTCATGCTGCTGTGTCTCCTCTTCTGACTGCAAGGCCCCTCCCGGTCCACCAGCCACCTCTCAGCTAAATTTCTCAGGGTTTGGAGATAACTTTTGGATGATATCTCTTGCCACTCTGGGGCTGTGGGAAGCTGGGGAGTTACTTCAAGCCCTGTCCGCCTAGAGGGGCTGCCACTTCAAGATGTCTCAGTGCATAAATTAAGACGTTTCCAGCTGTAATAGGAAACATCTCAAACTGCCTTGAGACAAGTTATTAGCTCATATAAGGAGTCAAGAGGTGAGGTGAGCTTCAAAGCATGTTGATCCAACAGTTCAAAAATGCAATCAAAGACTTGGGTTCTCTCTGTCTCTCTACCCTGCCGTCTGCCTGTGATCATCACTTTAAAATGGATTTGTGTCTTGGTTGTATGATAGCCGCCTGCAGAAATTATGGCTTTGTCCTTTGTATCTAATTGGCTTCTCAAGCTTCTTTCTTCAGAATGAAGTAGAACATTCCTAGAATTCTCCAGTAAAACCCTTTTCATCTCTTGTTGGTGTGGCTGGATCACATGTGAATTTCCCCCTCCCTTTTTTTTTGATTGAAGTTTTTATTTTAATTCCAGTTAGTTAACATCAAGTGTTATAATCACGTGCTTATTTTTGAATCAATTTTTTAGCAAAAGGAATGGGATTACCGCTAGATCAAAATCAGGTTGAACCCAGAAGCTGAGAGTAGAAATCACTGTCTCCTGAGGTACTTGGCAATGTGGAGAAGGGGTGAGCACCTGAAGAAATTTGGAATTTTTTAGGGAGAGAATGAGGAGGATAGCTGCTCTCTAGGGAATAATATCAGTCAGGATTTAGTTAGGAAAACAAACCCCTCTAGAAATTTCAAGCAGAACAAGATTAACATAGAGAAGTAAGCCACAGAAATCATTGAAAGGGGTAGAAGAGAGAAAAACGAGGGGGTAAGGTGGAGTTAGTCAATGTTCAGGAATTCCAGGAAGCTGCTCCAGCACCTGTAGGAGAGCATACCTGTTTAACCCCGAATTCCTCTGAGCCTGTGGTCTTCTGCCCCTGCAGACTCAGTGCACTTGTCACAAGGTCATGTTGCTGCCCCAGCCAAAGCCTGGTGTGGCTCTGGTTTCCTTCTTCTCTTCAATCTTTAAAAAAAAAACCAGATTATTTATTTATATACCACGCAGTTGAACAATTTTAAGTATGCAAAGTGTATAATTCCCTGACTTTAGTATATTCACAGAGTTGTGCATCCATTTTCATTATTCCTGAAGAAACGCTTTCTCCTCAGACATCACCTGCCCACCCCACTCCCAATCCCTCTAGTCATCCTCATCCACCCACCCTCCCCTCTACTCTACACAAAAACTAACCTCCTTTTTGTCTCTGTAGATTTGCCTCTTCTGGACATTTCATACAGATTTTTATAATGTGTGTTCTTTTGTGATTGGATTCTTTCACTTAGCATAATATTTTCAAGGTTCATTCATGTTGTAGCATGTGTCAGAACTTCATTTGTTTTTATTGCTGAATATTCTTCCACTGCATGAATAGACCACATCTTATTTATCCATTCATTAGTCAATGGACATTTGAGTTGTTTCTACTTTTTAGCTGTTAATTATGCTGCCATGACCATTCATGTACAAGTTTTTGATGGATGTATATATGTTGGACATAGACTTAGGAGTGGAATTGCTAGGTCAGGTGATAAATCTGTTTCACCTTTTGAAGAACTGCTAACCTGTTTTCCAAAGTGGCTGCACTATTTTGTATTCCCTCCAGCAGTGTATGAGGATTCCTTCACTTCTCCACATCCTCACCAGCACTTGTGATTATATGTGTTTGTTTGTTTGTTTGATGATAAGCTTTCCTACTGGATAGGAAGTGGTAGCCTATTGTGGTTTTCATTTGCATTTCCCTGATGGTTAATGATGTTGAGCATCTTTTCTTGTACTTACTGGCCATTTGTGTATCTTTCTGGAGAAATCTCTCTTCAGAGCCTTTGCCCATTTTTAATTGGATTATTTGTCTTTTTATTATTGAGCTGTAGCAGTTTTCAATATATTCTAGATACAAGTCTCTTAATAGATATATGATTTGCAAATGTTTTCACTCATATTGTGGATTATCTTTTCACTTTTTGATAATGCTCATTGGTGCATAAGGGTTTTAAATTTTGATGAAGTCTAATTTATCTGGTTTTTTTTTTTTCCTTTTGCCCCTTGTGCTTTTGGTGTCATATCTAAAAATGCATTATGGAATTTGAGATCATGATGATTTACCCCTATGCAGTCTTCTAATAATTTTATAGTTTTAGTTCATAGACTTATGTCTTACATCCATTTTGAGTTAATTTTGGTATATGGTATGAGGTAGGGGTCCAACTTCATTCTCTTGCATGTGACTACCCAGCTGTCCCAACATTTTACTTTAATCTTGCACAAATTCTTTCTACTAGCAGGTCCTGAACTGAAACCTTCCTACCAGAGGAGACTGGGAAACATAGCCCCTGTGAGAGGGAGAACTTAGAGGGATGGGAACTAACCCATAGTATGCAGCAAATAACTAAACATCAGCCTTTGTAAGGATTTGCTGTCTCTTCGGTGTCTAGATGGAAAGCAGGCTACAAATCTCCTTTTATTCAAAGATCCTAAACCTGTCTAGAATCATTTTGTCACCCATATAACTTGGGAGGTGTAGAGAATATAGGGCCCAAATCACTTTATTCTATTTTTCTCTTCTGTGTTCTTCTTTCTTCCCAGTCCACACAATTCTAAAATTGAGTCTAAGAGAAACTCAGCCGTATATTTTTCCAGATAGTTCTGTTTCATGTGCTTTTGTTCTGAAGAGCTATATCTTGCTTTTTAAAAGAATGAAAAAAATCTTAAAGGTACAAGAGATTATTTTAGATACACTATTAGACCATAGAAAGCAGCATTTTGCCTGACAGATTGGGAATATGGTTTCATGAATGCGATGCAGAGCTCCAGAGACAGGGATGAAACTTTGGGGAAGGGAGACAGATTCTCAAGGAGGAGATGAATAATTATAGATAAGGAGCTAAAATTAATAGGTAAGCAGGACATTGATGCCTTTGCTAGAGATTTCCAGTTATAACCATACAGGTATTAGGGGCAACTTGGCAATGGTTTTACAACTGTACTCTGTAATAAACCATAGTATACTAATATAGACTGAACAGTTTAAACATCTTGGAGACTTTAATTTATTCAGCTTAAGAGCTTAGTTGAAGGGGAAAAAAAATAATGGAAAGTAAGCTGTGGGATTGCTTTTCCTGAATTCTAAATTTAGCTTAAATATATTTCTAATCCTCCATGTCAGGGATATTTTGTTGGAAATTCATTTGAATTGTATAATCTGATCACCTTTATTAATGCACGGATTTAGATGGGCATAAACATACTTACTGTATTTTACTGTGTCTATTTTTAGCCTAGGTAATCCTGTAAATGATTAGCTAATTATATTCTTTCTGATTATCAAGCTACTTAACTTAAATCCAGTATGATTATAAAAAGCGAGTAAATCTTCCGTGCCAATAGAGGAGATTCTACACATGGTTACATTTAAGAAAAAGGAAACTGCACTGTATGACCAAAGCCTGTGCAAGATTAAATCCTCATTATCTGGATGACAGAAACTAGAAAGGAATAGAGTGTGAAGAGCAACACAAATTCACAGCCATCACTTTGAGTCCATCTTACCTTCAAAGACAAATATGATTGCTCCCTGAACTGATTGTCTTATAAAACTAGATGGGTAACATTCCGTCACCTGTTGTAGAAAATGCCCCTCTCGATTTTTAATTAAATTAAAATTAATTTTTAATTAAGGTTCACATTATATCTGGGTATAAATGGAAAACTTTTAAGTGATGGATAGAAAAGGAAAACAGTGTGTGAGGACTCAAGAGTATGACGTCATTTCAGCTCTGGGGAAATTTAAAAATGGGAACTAGCACATTCAGAATGTCTCTCCCATGCATATCACAGTATCTCATCTAGTCTTCATGACAGGCCTGAGAGGAAGGCATAATTATCCCAGTATCTATAGATGTAGACACTGGATCACAGATATATTAGAATCCAGTTTGTCTGATTCCAGAATCTGTGCTCTCTTGGTTGTTAAATTTTGACAGCACCCCTTCAGGTACAAAACACAGAAAGAAATATTCTAACTGGAATAGGAAAACCAAGGAATTTATCAGCTTATAAAACTGACACATAGAGACCGGATCCTCCTCATTCAGCATTGTCTGCTGTAGGCATGGTTGGTTCCAGGGGCCAAGCGGAACTCTCTCTCTAAATCTCATTTCTACTTTTTTCTGTGTTATACTTGCTTTCAGGCAGGCTCTCAGGAGCTCCAGCTTCAATCTTTAAAGCTTTAATCCTGTGGGAAAAGAGATCTTTCTTCTAAGTTGGAATAAGAGTTCCAGGACTGAATTTTACTGTCCTTGTTTCATCTAACCAATCTTAACCACATACTATAAACAATTTGAAAGGAAAGTGAATGTACAAGGTTGGTTATATCAGGAAATGTGACTTGTAACTCTTAAGCTTATGTATATATGTTAAAGATACAGATACAGATGGTAGAATGACTCCACTATATGAGATTTTTTAAAATGTGGATCATGAATATAACCAGATAACTATAGCAATTGGTGCTGATCATGAAGCTTCCTGAGGTGAACAAAGGCCTTTACTTCTCTGCTATTGAAAAGGTTTTAGTCACACTAAAGTCAAACATACAGTCTCATTCAAGTCTATATGAAAATATATTACATAGCATGTTCAAAAGTATGTATTTGAAAGGGAGGAAGACCAATATTTATCAAATACCTGCTATGTACAGGCAGAACATAGGTACATTGTATCTACTTTTTTTTTTTAGAGATTTATTTATTTATTTTAGAGAGAGGGTGTGGGGGGAGGGCAGAGGGAGATGGAGAGAGAAACCCAAGCAGACTCTGTGCTTGATCTCATGACCATGAGATCAGACCTGAGCCAAAATCAAGAGTCAGATGCCCAACTGACTGTGTCACCCGGGTGCCCCGTGTTATATCCACTTTTATGTTAGACATATGATTCAGTGGGTACTAGCCACATGTGGCTACTTAAATTTAAAACTTAAAGTAATTAAATTAAATTAAAATTTAGTTCCTCCATCACAGGAGCTGTACTTCCGGTGCTGAATAACCATGTGACAGTGGTTTCCATGATGAACAGCATAGCCATAGAACATGTCCATCGTTGTAGGAAGTTCTGTTAGATAGCTCTGGATATCTGTCTCAATTTTCCCGTTTTTGTCAGAATAGAAACTAACAATCTTAAGTAATATGAGATAAGACTATAAAGAAATAATCAGTGTAGAATGTGTATCTTCTATAAGAAAACCACTCTGAACTCTTAGAAAAGTTGGTGTCATGGGCCAAAAAAGTAGGGGGAGAGATATTAGGTACTAGATATTAAATGACATAATGGAATTATTATCAATTATCAATTTTGTTAGGTGTGATCAACACTCTTTGGGGATGTGTGCTGAAGCATTTAGAAGGAAAATCTTGCCGTTTTTCATTTACTCTGGAATGAAAGAATAAAAAACAGAGAGATGAAGTAACAATGGCACAATGTAAACAATAGCTAAATCTAGCTAATCAGTGCTGTTGTTTCTAATTTTGATGTATTTTAAAGCTCACAAAATGAAAATAGTTTTGAAAAACCTAACTTTCTTTTAGCAGTTTTTCCTTTGATGTCACACTCAGAAAATGTTTTCTTAAACTAGACTTTTAAAAAATAGCTACTGAGACAACCTTCTAGAATCTTAATGGGTCATTTCTTTTAACGCTTAAATCTTTTATCTGTTTGTAATTTGTTTTGGTGTAATGGACACATTAAAGATTACTTTTATTTTTAAGTACTTAAATGGTAGTGAATATTTGCTTCCCTAAATTCATTCACAAATTTTTTCTAGAAAGAGCCCTTGATTTTCATTTAGAGATCCACCTCCCTTTCACTTTCTGCTCCTGTGTTTGGGGTAGTGCAGAAACAGAACATTAAAAGCCTGGGATTCTTTAATTTACTCTCAGCTAAAAAGCCCCTGGGGCAGAAACCATAGTCCTTTTGGTAGTATCATAGGCAATTTAAATAATGGGAGCCTGTTAAAATGTGAGCCGAGAACACTTTGCTAGCCATTACATCGTATTTAATAGATCAGAGAAAAGTTTAGAGAATATTAACATACCTGTTACCATAAAACAAAAGTGAAAGTTGTATGTTTGTTAAATGTCTTCTATCAAAAAGTGGAGTTTCTAAATTTATTTCCTCAGGAGAATGTTTCATTGACGGCTCAGACAAGAACATAAAACGGTGTATTACGAGGTCTTAATACAAGGACTCAGGTGCTCACAGCCCCATTACAGGGGCTGAAGAAGGGTTAGGCAAGGGACCACCACTAACTTTTTGGCACATCACCATGGAAGATCAGAGAGCCTCTGTTTGCCAGTCATGAACATGCAGGAAACTCCTATACATCTCCTGGTACTTCATAGCTCCAAGATGGGGAGAATGGGAAGGGAAGCAGAAGCCACTTCAGAAACTCACATTTGAAAGGCCCGTGCTATGCCTTCTACAGCTCCCAGAGAAAGAAGAAAAATGACTTGGGCCTCCCCACTGTCTTTCAGGTATTATGTGAGTTTATCTGTAAGACGGAGCCTAAACATGCATTCAGAACTCTGCTGTCTAGGGTGTCAGAGAAATCTACCTCTGAGGCTTCCAGCTTCTGCAATATAAGGGAGATAGAAAAGTTTTTAAAGCTGGGTGGTGGGCTGAGTGTCACCAGATATAAATACCGCAGAAGAGGTGAGAAGCTTTCCCACAAGATTCAAATATTTTTTTCAAAATTCAAAGGATTGTTGATTTGAAAGTTTGAGACGAGGGTATGTTTGTTAGAGTATCTGGTGAAAGAAACAATTTGAAGTTGTAACCCGTGTCTATCATAGAAGATTGGTTTCACCTACCATTGCTAAGAATTGACTTCCTTTGATATCATGTTGAGCAGTAGAGCTCCCCACCCAGTGGGTCACCCGATGCCCTAAGGGTGGCTGAGCAGGCTGGGTCACCAGAGGAGCCTTGCAAAGGGCTCCGATTCCCTTGTTGGTCCCAAAATGTCATATAAACATAACTATCCTCTTAATGTATTATGAAAAAAAGCTTTGAAGCGCTGCATTTTAGTGAAACCATCTTCTCTTGATTTAATGTGAATGTTGTTCCCAATGTGAAAGCTCCAAAGTGAATTAGTGTACAAGAAGTACAAGAGTATCTTCTTGGAGAAGCAGGCTCTCCACTGAGCAGGGAACCTGATGTGGGGCTTGATCCCAGGACCCTGAGATCATGACCTGAGCTGAAGGCAGACGCTTAACCAACTGAGCCACCCAGGTGCTCCAAAATATGGAGCATTTTAAAGGGGATTAGTTATGTTGGGGGAGCAGAGATGAGTTGCAATATTTGATAGGAAGTCTCACTGAGAAGGCACTATTTGAGTTAGAAATGAAAGAGATGAAAGAGAGAAGCTGTACATGCCAAGGAGAGGGAATAGCATGGAACCTAAGGGAGAATAATCCCTGGTGTTTTTGAAGAAAAGAAAGGAGATCAGTATGTCTGGAGTGGAGTGAGCAAGAGGACAGCAGAATATATAAAGAACTCTCATAACTTAACAAGAACAATCAAATTAAAAAAAAAATGGTGAAGAACTTGAATAGACATTTCTCCAAAGAAGATACGAATTACCAACAGCACATGAAGAGATGCCCAATGTCAAAAAAATGCAAATCAAAACCACAATGACAAACTACCTCACACCTATAGAATAGCTCCTAGCAAAAAATGGGTGGGGCAGGAATACCAAGTGTCAGCAGGATGTGGAGATATTTGAAGCCTTGTGGACCATTGGTGGGAGTGTAAAATGGTGCAGTCACATGGAAAACAGTATTGCTGTTCTTAGAAAAAGTAAAAACATAATTACCGTATAATTTAGCAATTCCACCTTTGGATATTTATCCTGAAAAATTGAAAGCAGAGTCTCTAAAAAATATGTGTAAACCTATGCTCATAGTAGTGTTATATAAAAGAGCTAAAAGGCGGAATTCATCCAAGTTTCCATCCACAGATGAATGGTTATCAAGGTATGGATATACATACAGTGCAATACCATTCAACCTTAAAAAGGAAGGAAATCCTGACACATCCCACAATATGGATGAACCTTGAGGACATTATGCTAAGTGAAATACACCAGTCCCCAAGAGAAAAGTACTGTATGATTCCACCTGTGTATCGAGAATGGTTACATTCATAGAGAGAAAATAGAATGGTGGTTGCCAGAGGCTAGGAGAAAGGGCAATGGGGGAGTTAATATTTAATGGGTACAGAGTCTCACTTTTGCAAGATGAAGAGTTCTCATGATGGATGGTGGCTAAAATAGCTAGGGGCACCTAGGTGGCTCCGTTAGTTAAGCCTCCAACAATCAGGTCATGATCTCAGAGTTGTGAGATGGAGCCCTGCGTGGAGCCCTGCTTGCGCTGCGTGTGGAGCCTGCTTAAGATTCTCTCTCTCTCTGCCTCTCACCCCCTACCCCTCACTCGTACACACTTTCTCTCTAAAAAAAGTAAATAAGAAAAATAAAATAGCTGGAAACTCTCAGTAGTGTTAGAGTGTTAGTGAGCCACTTTCCTACCTACACAGCTCTCCACTGGGTGATTCCCAACAAGATACAAAAACAGTAATACCTCCCACCTTAGAAAACCTTTCTTTGATCCTCCATGATTACGGTCTCATTTTTCTGTTGCAGTTTAGAACAGAATTTGGAAAAGTTGTCAATACTCTGTGTTAAATGCCTTTTTCCATTCTGCCTTCACTTGTCTCCAAATAGACTTTCAATCTACTACTCCACTGTAGAAGGATACTCCAGACATAGTATGTGTAAAATCTACCAACCTAGCAGCACTCACTGTGTAATACATGCATGTGGAATTGATCTGATGTAGGAGGGTTTTATTGAATCACATCTACTTCCCCCTGGCCTGACTAATCAGTATGGAATGATCTGATCAATTTGCTTATCTTTACTATTTCTACAATTTTCAGGATAAAAATAGGAATAACTTAAGAGTGTCTACTTTTAATTTCATAATGGAACTTGGCCAAAAAGTTTTTATATAGATTATTATACAGTATTAAAATAATACATACCTTTTCTTTCAGATACTTAATTTGTTTTAACATGAAAATATATAACTTTTCCCCATAAATCTTCTCCTCTTTTGTTAAGCATGAGATAGTCATTTCATGAACCAGGAGGGGAGTTGATGTCAATATACTATACCGATTTAAATTTTTAATGGTCCCAAGTAATTGTGCATGATGATTCAGATATGCCCACCCTGGGCCAATATCACTTTGTGTTTCCATTCATTGGAGGCTAAATTCCATACGTGGTGAAGAGAGACTCTCCTAGTGATGGTGATTCAATTTCACATTAAGTGATGACTTACCACAGTCCAAGTTTTGCCTAGCTTTCCTCACTTGCCTTGGTTTCATGAGAGCATTTCTCCACTGGTCTTTATCAAGCTACATGCACATTACCAGTTAACCATATTTCTAAGCTGGATATCTTCCTTAATATACACCCCCTTTCTGTGTTGGATAAACATTCACCTTAATAGCAGGGCTACTGCATACAGCTGTTGGATGTGTGCTCTGCACAAAGACTCCAGCAGAGTGGTCCGGTGGAGCTAAAAGTTAAGCATGCTCTGCCCCCAAATCCTGACAGTGGCCTGGAATCACTGGAAGAGGGAAAGACTAATTTTGTCAACCAGAGGTGGGCATTTCCCTCAGTTGCACAAAGCATCAGAGATGCTAATAGTAATCCTGCTTGGGAGACTTGATTACAGGAAGAGGCTTCCTTTCAAGATAGAAATACAAAGGACAACCACTTACTGTTTCAGACACTTTTGCAACTGGGCCTTGGACATGTGACTTTAGGCTCAGCCAATGAGGTACATGTGCCCTAGTCTTTGATTTGGGAACTGGGACAATAGAGATTTCTTTTTGCAGCTCAGGGGAGTGGTAGTTGCCTGGTCAGGATCCAGGGCTGGAGGTGTTTGTGCTAAGACCTCCAGCATCTGGTTATCCACGGTGGAGCAGGGCTTCCCCAGACCAGCTCTGAGGAGTGATTTTCGCTCTGGGTGCAGAACCTCACTCCGTCCCTACATCCCTTCCCTACCTTTCCCTCCAGCCTTCCTAGTGTTTTACTGTGAACACCCAGTAGCTTCTCAGTGAATTCCCTTTCTATTTAAACTACTCCAAGTCTGTTTCTTTTATTGGAGAGTCTGAACTCAGCAGGATACTATCATGAAACCCTTCTATTTTATTTTTCCAACACTGTTTTCAGGCATGCTTTGATGAAGAGCTGTTTTCTGCCCCTTCACAACATCTTGGGTAGCTCTTGTCGCATCCCAGATGCTTTGAGGTTTCACAATATCAAGGCCAAATTGATCCAGTTTACAGCTTGAATCTCAAATCCATTGTGACGCCCTTCCCCTCACCCGGCCCAGGTCTGACCAGTAGGGCAAATGGTCCTGCCTTGAAGAATTTGGTGTGCTTTGCTTTCTTCTTCCTCCTCTACTTTTTCTTCCTTCATCTTTAGGGTCCATCTTTTCTATCTTGTCTAGAGTGTTGGGGTCCCGAAGGAGGAATGAGGTAAGGACCAACATATCCTGCGGCTGCTGCTGGGTTCCACGCTGGATGGCCAATCCTGCCTGAAGAGGGGATATGTGCCTGCTGCTGAGGGGCACAGCAAGGGTGGGCTCTTCCGGAGGCCTTGCTGGGGCCCCAGTTGCTCAGGCCTCTGACATTTGGTCTCACAGTTTCCCATCTGTTTTGGACCCTCTTAGTGGCCTCCCCCAGTTTCGTTTTATGAGGTTAGTCAGAGTTGACTTTTATTGCTCGAGGACAAGAACCTTGTCTGACACAGCAAGCATTCATATTGCAGACAAAAGGAGATCACACCACAGGAAATGGTGGGTTTTTAAAAAATACTTCTATCATTGCCACAGTCCCTTCTGGTCATCTTCTCTAACTTTCCTTTTGCACACAGTGATGAGAGTCCTCATTATGCAGATTGCGTAGATTTATTTATTCCGGATTAGGTGTATTTATTGTGTCAAATGTTACAATTTTAAAAAGCAAGGTCAGAAAGATATCCATGTCTTCTAACATTTTCTGATCTTGGTGTGTGAAAGGTGAAGCCGATTTCCTGTTGAACTGCTTCCAAGCACGATACCATCCCACACGAAGTCTACTTTTACAATATCCCAGATAGGTAAGTCGTTGTTTTAAGAGCTTCTGCAAGCGTAGTATTACACCAGGAAATAGGCCAGCACTGCTTTCAGAAACAGACAGTGCAGATACATCCAAGAGTCATAAAAGTAATTTCACATTTAAATAAAATGAAATCGAATTTTGCTGCTCAAGGTGTGTCTGAGAAACAGAAACATCCACATAGGAGTTGGTTAAAATGTAGACCTCGCCCCAAATACTGAATCAGAATCATATATTAACAGAACCTTTAGCTGATTAAAATGCACATTAAAGTTTGAGAAGCACTAGAATCGAGAATATCAGAGGAACTTACATACAGTAAGAGTCACTGATGTTTCATGAAACTTGTTCCAAGTATATATAAAATATGAATTTGGGGGCGCCTGGGTGGCTCAGTCGTTAAGCGTCTGCCTTCGGCTCAGGTCATGATCCCGGGGTCCTGGGATCGAGTCCCACATCGGGCTCCCTGCTCTGCGGGAAGCCTGCTTCTCGCTCTCCCACTCCCCCTGCTTGTGTTCCTGCTCTCACTATCTCTCTCTCTGTCAAATAAATAAATAAAATCTTTAAAAAAAATATGAATTTGATCATGATGAAAAATGTATTTCTGACTGTGGGTCATGGGATTGTCAGCAAGAGGGCCAAATATGACCCTCCTCATTATGTGCCCACCACCAACAAAAACTTGGCATCAATCCATGGAAAAAAGTGACTTTGGAGAAGCTGTAGGATCCACACCATATTGCAAAGGACGGATGAAGGGTCTCACCCACCTGTGCATCAGGTAATAGGCAGACCTTGGCCCTGAATGCGGACGCTCAGGTGACCCATGAACTTGTATTAGCCCCACATAGCCACGGTCCAGGATCCTCTGGAGAACACCGACTTAGACAGTCACCCATAGATGAGAGAGTCCTTGGATAAGTCCAGAAGTACACTGGAGAAGTTCCAGCATACTGTTAGAGAAAAAATATATACATAAAGATTAGATGTATTACAGATAGTAAGAGGAACAGTTTGACTTCACCCAGGTCACCCCTCCCTCAAGGCAGCTCAGTTCACTACCAAGAGAGACTTTCTCAGATGATCATTTCTCCTTCAGGGAAAATGCAAGCATATGAGGAAGCACCCGGTTTTCCCAGCTATGCATAATGAGGTCAAAGAGAACCATTTTTTGAAAAGGTATAAAGTAGCTGAATGGATTTATTTTGTTTTATTTTTTAATTTTATTTTTACAATTTTATGTTAGTCACCATACAGTACATCATTAGTTTTTGATGTAGTGTTCCATGATTCATTGTTTTCAGTGCTCCATGCAATACATGCCCTCCTTAATACCCATAACCAGGCTAACCCATCCCCCACCCACCCCTCCCCTCTAAAACCCTCAGTTTGTTTCTTGGGGTCCATAGTCTCTCATGGTTCATCTCCCCCTCCAATTTCCCCCCCTTCATTTTTCCCTTCCTTCCCCTAATGTTCTCGATTATATTCCTTATGTTCCACAAATAAGTGAAACCATATGATAATTGACTTTCTCGGCTTGACTTATTTCACTTAGCACAATCTCCTCCAGTCCCATCCATGTTGATGTAAAAGTTGGGTATTCATCCTTTCTGATGGCTGAGGATTATTCCATTGTATATATGGACCACATATTCTTTACCCATTTGTCTGTTGAAGGGCATCTCGGCTCTTTCCACAGTTTAGCTATTGCGGACATTGCTGCTATGAACAGTGGGGTGCATATGGCCCTTCTTTTCACTACATCTGTGTTGTTGGGGTAAATACCCAGTAGTGCAATTGCTGGGTCATAGGGTAGCTCTCTTTTTAATTTTTTGAGGCACCTCCACACTGTTTTCCAAAGTAGCTGTACCAACTTGCATTCACACCAACAGTGTAAGAGGGTTCCCCTTTCCCCACAACCTCTCCAACATTTGTTGTTTCTTTCCCTGTCCATTTTTGCCATTCTAACTGGTATAAGATGGTATCTCAATGTGGTTTTGATCCGAATTTCCCTGATGGTTAATGATGATGAACATTTTTTCATGTGTCTGTTAGCTATTTGTATGTCTTCTTTTGAGAAGAGTCTGTTTACGTCTTCTGCCCATTTTTTGACTTGATTATTTGTTTTTTGGGTGTTGAGTTTGAGAAGTTCTTTATAGATCTTGAATAGCAGCCCTTTGTAGTGTCATTTGCAAACATCTTCTCCCATTCTGTGGGTTGCCTCTTTGTTTTGTTGACTGTTTCCTTTGCTGCGCAGAAGATTTTTATCTTAATGAAGTCCCAAAAGTTCGTTTTTGCTTTTGTTTCACTTGTCTTTGGAGATGTATCTTGAAAGAAGTTGCTGTGGCCGATGTCGAAGAGGTTATTGCCTATGCTCTCCTCTAGGATTTTGATGGATTCCTGTCTCACATTGAGGTCTTTCATCCATTTTGACTTTATCTTTGTGTATGGTGTTAGAGAATGATCAAGTTTCATTCTTCTTGATATAGCTGTCCAATTTTCGCAGCACGATTTATTGAAGAGACTGTCTTTTCTCCATTGCATATTTTTTTCTGCTTTGTCAAAGATTATTTGACCATAGAGTTGAGGATCCAAATCTGAGCTCTCTATTCTCTTCCATTGGTCTATATGTCTGTTTTCGTGCCAGTACCATGCTGTCTTGGTGATCACTGCTTTGTAAGATAGCTTGAAATCAGGCAGCGTGATGCCCCCAGCTTTGTTTTTCTTTTTCAACATTTCCTTTCCAATTCAGGGTCTTTTCTGATTCCATACAAATTTTAGGATTATTTGTTCCAGCACTTTGAAAAATGTCATTGGAATTTTGATCGGGATGGCGTTGAAGGTATAGTTTGCTCTGGGTAGCATAGACATTTTAACAATGTTTATGCTACCGATCCATGAGCATGGCATGTTTTTCCATCCTTTTGTGTCTTCTTCAATTTCTTTCATGAGTGTCCTGTACTTCCTAGGGTATAGATCCTTTACCTCTTTGGTTAGGTTTATTCCGAGGTATCTTATGGTTTTTGGTGTTATTGTAAATGGAATTGATTCTCTAATTTCTCTTTCTACAGTTGCCTTGTTAGTGTATAAGAAAGCAACTGATTTCTGTGCATTGATTTTGTATCCTGCCACATTACTGAATTGCTGTATGAGTTCTAGTAATTTGGGGGTGAAGTCTTTTGGGTTTTCCACAGAAGAAGAGAGAGAGTTTGACTTCTTTTTTGCCAATTTGAATACCTTTTATTTCTTTTTGTTGTCTGATTGCGGTTGCTAGGACTTCTAGTACTATGTTGAACCATAGTGGCAAGAATGGGCATCCTTGTCGTGTTCCTGATCTTAAGGGAAAGGCTCTTAGCTTTTCCCCATTGAGGATGATATTTGTTATGGGTTTTTCATAGATGGATTTTATGAAATTGAGGAATGTTCCCTCCATCCCTATACTCTGAAGAGTTTTAATCAGGAAAGGATGCTGTATGTTGTCAAATGCTTTTTCTGCATCAATTTAGAGGACCATATGGTTCTTCTCTCTCCTCTTATTAATGTGTTCTATCACATTGATTGATTTGTGAATGTTGAACCACCCTTGCACCCCGGGGATAAATCCCACTTGGTCGTGGTGGATGATCCTTTAATGTATTGTTGGGTCCTATTAGCTAAGATTTTGTTGAGAATTTTGGAATCCATATTCATCAGGGATATCAGTCTGAAATTCTCCTTTTTGATGGGGTCTTTGCCTGGTTTAGGGATTAAGGTAATGCTGGCTTCAAAGATTGAGTCTGGAAGCTCTCCTTCTTTTTCAATTTTTTGAAACAGCTTCAGGAGAATAGGTATTATTTCTTCTTTGAATGTTTGGTAGAATTCCCCAGGGAATCCATCAGGCCTTGGACTCTTGTTTTTTGGGAGTTTTTTGATCACTGCTTCAATCTTGTTACTGGTTATTGGCCTATTCATGTTGTCAGTTTCTTCCTATTTCAGTCTTGGTAGTTTATAGGTTTCCAGGAAGGCATCCATTTCTTTCAGGTTGCTTAATTTATTGGCATGTAGTTGTTGATGATAATTTCTAATAATTGTTTCTATTTTGTTGGTGTTAGTTGTGGTTTCTCCCCTTTCATTCATAATTTTATTAATTTTAGTCCTTTCTCTTTTCTTTTGGATAAGTCTGGCCAGTGGTTTATCGATCTTATTAATTCTTTCAAAGAACCAGCTTCCAGTTTCGTTGATCTGGTCTGTGTTTCTGGTTTCTAATTCATTGATCTCTGCTCTAATCTTAATTATTTCTCTTCTAATTCATGGCTTAGGCATCATTTGTTGCCTTTTCTCCAGTTCTTTAAGGTATAAAGTTAGTTGGTGAATTTGGGACTTTTCTATTTTTTTGAGTGAGGCTTGGATGGCTATGTATTTCCCCCTTAGGACTGCCTTTGTAGTATCCCTTAGGTTTTGGACCAATGTGTTTTCATTCTCATTGGTTTCCACGAATTGTTTAAGTTCTTCTTTGATTTCCTGGTTGACCCAAACATTCTTCAGCAGAGTGGTCTTTAGCTTCCAAGAGTTTGAATTTCTTCCAAATTTTTTCTTGTGATTGAGTTCCAGCTTTAAAGCATTATGGTCTGAGAATATGCAGGGAATAATCTCAATCTTTTGCTATCAGTTGAGACCTGATTTGTGTCCCAGTATGTGGTCTATTCTGGAGAAAGTTCCATGTGCACTCAAGAAGAATGAGTATTCTGTTGTTTTACGGTGGAATGTTCTGTATATATCTATGAAGTCCATCTGGTCCAGTGTGTCATTCAAAGCTCTTGTTTCTTTGTTGATTTTCTGCTTAGATGATCTGTCTATTGCTGAGAGTGGAGTATCTCCTACAATTAACGTATTATCAATATGACTCTTTATTTTGGTTAACAGTTGGCTTATGTAGTTGGCTGCTCCCATGTTGGGGGCGTAGATATTTACAATTGTTAGATCTTCTTGTTGGATAGACCGTTTAAGAATGATATAGTGTCCTTCTGTGTTTCTAACTACAGTCTTTAGCTTAAAATCTAATTTGTCTGATATAATAATTGCTACCCCAGCTTTCTTTTGAGGTCTGTTGGCATGGAAGATGGATCTCCATCCCTTCACTTTCAGTCTGGATGTATCTTTAGGTTCCAAATGAGTCTCTTGTAGACAGCATATGGATGGGTCCTGTCTTTTTATCCAATCTGCAACCCTGTGCCGTTTTATGGGAGCATTTAGGCCATTCCCATTGAGAGTGATTATTGAAAGATATGAATTTATTGTCATCATGTTGCCCGTGAAGTCCTTGTTTCTATAGATTGTCTCTGTAAATTTCTGTTGTATATCACTCTTGGGTCTTTCTCCTTTTATAGAGGCCCCTCTTAATATTTCTTGCAGGGCTGGCTTAATGGTCATATATTCTTTCAGTTTCTGCTGGTCTTGGAAGCTCTGTATCTCTCTGTCCATTCTAGATGACAGCCTTGCTAGATAGAGTGTTCTTGGCTACATGTTCTTCTCATTTAGTACCCTGACTATGTCTTGCCAGGCCTTTCTGGCTTGCCAGGTCTCTGTGGATAGGTCTGACGTTATTCTGATGTTCCTCCCTCTCTACGTAAGGAATCTCTTCCCCCTAACTGCCCTTAAGATGGTTTCCTTGGTTCTAAGGTTTGCAAATTTTATTATTACATGCTGGGGCATTGGTCTGTTTTCCTTGATCTTGGGAGGGGTCCTCTCTGCCTCTAGGACATGAATGTTTGTCTCATTCCCCAGATTAGGGAAGTTCTCAGCTATGATTTGCTCAAATATATCTTCTAGTCCTCTCTCTCTCTCCACCCCCTCAGGGATCCCAATAATTCTGACATTGGAACGTTTCATGGTGTCACTTACTTCTCTAATTCTGTTTTCATGGATTTTAAGCTGTTTCTCCCAAGCATCCCCTTTTTCCTTCTTTTCTATCAATTGGTCTTCTAGATCACTAATTCATTCTTCTGCCTCGTTTACCCTAGCTGTTAGAGTATCTAGATTAGATTGGATCTCACTGAAGCATTTTAAAGTTCTGCCAGTTCAGCTTTCATTTCTGCCCTTAGAGACTCTATGTTGCCATTAATCTTTTTCTCAATCCTATCTATTGTCTTCATAACTGTTACCCTGAAGTCCATTTCCAACATCTTGGTTATATCTGTATCCATTTGTAAATCTGTGGCAGAAGTCACAGTCTCTGAGTCTTTCCTATTTTGGGGGTTCCTCTTCCTAGTCATTCTGTTGAGGGGTGGTTGAGGGAATGTACAGAGTCCAAATTATTGACCATAACCCAAGCAAGATGCACCTGTTTTATAAGGACCTTAGGGTTGCCGGCCTCTTATTCTCCCAACCTCTCTTATGGGGGAGGGGCCTGCCACGCTGTTACTCAGGCAACCCTGTTTGGGCAGAGTTGCCCTGCTTGCTGTGTGTGTGGGGGGATGGGCTCAGTGAAAACTGGTTTTGGGGGGTTTTTGTTCTCTGGTGGCTTTCCCTGGCAGCTTTCCATGTCTCTTCCGAAAGTCAGAGCAGAAAAGACCGTTTCCAACCCTCTGCCTCAGAGCACAGAGATCGCAGTCTGTTCTTCAGTGAGCTCTCCAGACCACACTATCTCCATTTCTGTCTGTGCTGTTATAAACTGCAGCATCCTGGGGTTGTGCGCCCCTCAGCAGGGCTCCCAGTCCTCGCCCCCAGGTTGGGGCACATCTCTGCCCTTTGTGCTTCTAAAACGGCCAGCCGCCCCCAGTTCACATGCAGGCCCCGCCACTGAAGGTTTCAGTCTGGGGGGCTGCCCTAAAGTCCTTTCCCTGTTGCTACCAGTCTGCGAGTCTATGCCCTGTCCCCAGCATGGGAGGCTATTGCTCACAGGCGGTGCAGAATCCCCATGGCTCCCTCCCCTTTCCTTTTATCTTCTGATATGTGCCTGCGGAATCATGGCTCCCCGCTTCATACCTTGAAACCAACCACTTGCAATATTCTGTTTGTAGAGATCCAGATCTATCTTCTTACATCTCAGGCTGATTTCGTGGGTGTTCATAGTGGTCTGGTAGATATCCAGCTCAATTCCAGGGACCAGTTGGAATAGGGTCCCCTACTCCTCCACCATCTTTTCCCCAATCTGGCTGAATGGATTTAAAAGAAAAAAGAAGACCTAACTACATGCTGCCTACAGGTGACTCACTTCATTTTTAGGGACACACATAGGCTGAAAGTGAAGGGATGGAGAAAGATATTCAGTGCAAGTAGAAACTGAAAGAAAGCAGAGGTGGTTGTACTTATGTCAGACAAACTAGACATTAAGCCAAAAACTGTAACAAGAGACAAAGTCATTATATAATGATAAACAGATCAGTTCATCAAAAGGATAAAACACTTGTAAATATATGTGTTCCCAACATTGGGGCACCTACATATATTAGGCAAATACAGATCTGAAAGGAGAAATAATAACACAGTAATATTTGGGACATCAATACCCCCACCTTCAACAATGGATAGATCATCCAGACAGAAAATCATAAGGAAACATTGGACTTGAATTATACTTTAGATCAAATAGACCTAATAGACACATGTATAGAACATACTATCCAATAGCAATGAATACATATTTTTCTTAAGTGCACACGGATCATATGATGGGTAACAAAGCAAGTCTTAGCAAATTTAAGAAGATTGAAATCATAGAAAATATCTTTTTCTACCACAGTGGCTTGAAACTGGAAATCAGTAACAGGAGGAAAACTAGAAAATTCACATGTGTGTGGAAATCAAACAACACACTCCTGAATAACCAATGGGTCAAAGAAGAAATCAAAAGGGAAATAAAAAAAATATATCTTGAAACACAAAAATGGAAACACAGCATACTAAACTTTATGGGATGCAGCAAAAGCAACCCTAAAGGGAAATTTATAGTGATAGATGCTTGCATTAAGAAAAAAGAAAAATCTCAATCTAACTTTTCATCTCAAGGAACTGGAAAAAAGAACAAACTGAGCCCAAAGTTAATGGAAAAAAGGAAATGACAAATATCAGAGCAGAAATAAATAAAATAGAGACCAGAAAACAATAGAAGAGATCAATGAAACTAGGAGCTAGCTTTTCAAAAAGATAAAATTGAACAAGCTTTTAGTTAGCATACTGTGTAAAAATGAGAGAAGACTTAATTAAAATTAGAAATAAAAGAGGAGATATTACAACTGATACCACAAAAATACAGAGGATCGTAAGAGGGTACTATGAACAATTACATGCCAACAATTGGGATTACCTGAAAAAAAAATGGATAAATTCCTAAAATGTACAACCTACCTAGATTGAATCATGAAGAAATAACCCCGAACAGACCAATACCCTGTAAGGAGATTGATTTAGTAATCAAAACTTCCAAACAAAGAAAAGCCCAGGGCTATCTTGTGAGTTCTTCTAAACATTTTTTTTTAAAAGATTTTATTTATTTATTTGAGAGAGAGTCCTTGTGGATCAGATGAAGAAAGTGGGCTGGATATAATAGAGTTGTAGTGTTTATAAGTGGTTGAATGACCATACTACAAGATGAGAATAAATATAAAGAGAATAACGTCTCTGTTAGAATATGTCTTTGACTTTTAGCTGCTTCCATATGTTTAATAAGTATTTACTGAAGGGTATTGTGGTTTGCTGATTAAATTTCAAATTTCGTGATTTTGAGCTGGCTAGCTAACATACTAGGACAATAATTAGCTCCAGCAAGATCTTGAATTCTAAAGATTGACAGCATATATAAAAATGGAATTTCAAAGGACTAAATGAATAGTCTTGTAAAATTACTACGGAAGTTCCAACTAATTGTATAAATAATATTTTTAAAAGTCAGGCTTAATAGCAAATATGAATAGTAATTGGAGTTTTAGTAGATTATAAATTCTATGTTAACAGAATAGTATAGTTACCACCACCACCACTAACAAAAGCCTGTTAAACCTTATATTAATAATGCTATAGAGTTCAGAATAAAGGTTAGTAAAAGTCTCGCTATAAATCCAGGTTGTTCGAGGCTTGATCTGAAATGCTTTGTGTGTTCATTCTGGGTACTGCATGTGTATCATTCGAAGGTCTTTGGATGAAAGCAGCAAAAACCAATTCTATCCAACTCAAGCAAAATAAGTAAAAACATAGAAAGGAAAAACATAGAAAACATATGGAGGAATTTTTTTTTTTTCCCAGGAATCACTCCCTTTTCTGGCTATAAAGGAGTAACTAGCCTGGACTTATGCTCCAGCTTTAAATAAATAAAAATTAGACACGATACATGAAAAAAACCTCTTTTCAGACACTGGGCCAGAGGACTGTGATCCCTGAGAAAAGGTAAGCAAATGCAGTGAACCCCAGAATCACTATGGCTTTCTGACTAGAGCTACTTCCTGGCCTATAGTGCAGGGGAGCACAAGAGAGACAGTGGAATTCGGGGATGCTGACATGGCTGGATTTTGGAGGGTAGTGCACCAAAGAGGAGAGATTTATATAAGGGAAGACTTCCAGAAATTTGCGTAGGGTCCTTCTATTGCTGAATAATAAACCATGATGAATGGGATGAAACTGTGTAAGAGTAGGCACATACCAATCAGGAAACTGAAAGCTGATCAATTCCCAGAGCCCTTGCTGGACTGATAAGCAGAGTGAAGAGTGGATAGTCTTCAGTGAACATCTGGGGTCTTTCAATAGAGACCCAAAAAGTCATGCCTTATGACAGTGCATCAGTCTGGGTCCGATCCGAAGATAGGAACCACACTGTCGGTTAAACAGGGGCATTTTGATATAGAGGATTATTGACTCTGATGAAAGGCAATGGATAATATGACAGTTCTGCATGTGACTCTAGGGCCAGGAAAGTGCTTAAGAAAGGATAAAACTGGAAAGGGTTTAGACCTCACTGGAGAAGGTATAGTTCAGTATATACTGTATAGCAAAGAAGTTTGCTGGTTTGCCTAGGCTCGAGCTGCTCTGAAGTCTCTTAGCCATCAGGAAGCAACCCTCTGGAGTGCAGGCAAAACACTGGTGACTAGTAACAGGTAGTGTGAGCATGCAGAGAGAGTAATAGCTTGGTGTGAATTCTCTGGACCACAGATGAGCCACAGAGGGGCCTGGGGAAGGAGCAGAGTCTCAGTAGACAACCTCTAGCTCACAAGCAAGCTGGGTGGGGAGTTGCAGAGGGTGCAGAGACTCAACGGGAAACCTCTAGGCTGCAGACAAGCTATGGCCGAGGTAGTAAAAAGGGACCTGGAATGCCACTGTAGGCAGGAGACTTTGGAGTGATGATTTGGGCCGAAGATCTTCAGGGCACTAGTTTCTTTGTTGAGAGGATTGCAAATTCCTTAGATAGATGGGAAAAAAAATTAATGAAACTTATGCCAGACAAAGTGATCATGGGAAAATAATAATCCAGACCAATATTCCGCCATTAGTCATCAGGGACATGCAAATTAAAACCATAATGAGATACCACTGTATATCCAGGAGAATGGCTAAAATAAAAAGACCGATGGTACCAACTGTTGATGTGAAACAATTGTCGTACATTGTTAGTGTGAATCTAAGGTGATACATTTACTTTGGATAACTATTATGTAATTATACGCTTACTGTATAAACCAGTAATTCCAATACCGTGAAATAAGGAAAAGAGCATATGTCCACAAGAGGACTTGTACAGCAGTGTTCCTAGCAGCTTTATTCATAATGAGCCTAAACTTGAAACAATGCAAACATCCATCAACATTTGGTGAGTGGAATGATGCTCAGCAATAAACAGAAACAATCTGCTGATTTAATCAGGATCAATGAATCTCAGAAACATTATGCTCTGTGAAAGAAGCCAGACACAAAGAAATACATATTATGTGATTCCATTTTAGAAACTCTAGAAAAGACAGATTTAACATGTAGTTACAGAAAGCAGCTCAGGGGGCCGAGATGATGTGGTGCATGGGAAACTGACTTCAAAAGGGTGCAAAGGAACATTCTGGCATTAGGGAATCATTCATTATCTTGATTGGGGTAGTGGTTCCATGCATGTACACATTGCTCCAAACTCATCAAACCACATACTTAATATGAGCGCAACACATTGAATGTAAATCATATCTCAATATAGTTGATTAAAAAAAAATGAGAGGCAGTGGAGCAATGAGGTTTCATAAAACATAAAGCAGGGTAGCTTTGGGGATTAAGTGACTTGAGCTAATGGCCAATCTTTAGAACCGTGTCATCTAGTCCATCAGCTCTAGATTTATTGGTCCTTGTGCTGCTCTGATCAAAGTTCACATTCCTGGCAGAGAAGGTCTAAAGGGACCAGCTTAGGTCAGGTGCCTGCCCTTGGACCTGGAAAAGCTGGACCATTCTGACAGACCTTCCCATCCAGACTGAACTAAGTGGCAGGAATGGTCCCCCAAAGGAAAAATGGAGGTGCTGTTAACCAGAAGATGGGGCAATGATATCTGAAAAACAATCAAGTAAATGCACTCTTCCCCTGGGAATTTCCAGGGGTGACCTGGGAGGAGGGTGATCTACGCTTATTCATTTCATTCACTCAAGCCTAATTTTGAGTATGGACTATTTGCAGACGCTGTTACTGACTGGAGACACATATACATTTGAGATGTCTCCAAAAAGAAAGAGTTCATATTCATGTAAGCAAGAGAAACCTGGTAAGAGAGGATCATCTGGCGTGGGTATGGAGCACAAGGCTTTTTTGGAGGGGTGGTGGTGGTGGGAGGTGATAGAATCCACCTGAATATAAACTGTCCAGCAGTTTGAGGTTTGTGTCCTTGCGTTGTTCGGAAGCCTGGAAATTCTTAGGTAGGGAAGAAGAAAGTGGACAGTTGGAGAAGCAGATTGCAGAATTCACCTCTGGGCCAACCCACAAATGGGGAAAAACCTTTTCATCATTCTTTCTGTGATTTGTCTCCCGGGGCCTCCTTGGCTAGTCGGCAGAGGGAGCCCTTCCCCAAGAAATCTCCGCGCGAGGCCTGGCCCAGGGCCGGGGAGGATTCTCTTGCGGGTCCCAGGAGTTCTCTTTGCCCCGCCTCTGAAAAGCAGGCTCCCTCACTACCCCCCCCCCCCGCCCCGCGCCCCGCGAGTTCCTCGCTCCACCTCCCCAACCACTTTGTTGCGGCATCTCACACTTTGGCACGCCTAGGTCACCCACCCCTTCTCCGTCCCACATTTGCGCTCCTTCTCTGGCACCACTGGGGACGTGCCGTCCATCCAGCGGGCCGCCCGGCGCTGTCCCCAGTACCCCAAGTCCTTAGAGAGGGTCTAGAACACCTCCCAGGGACTTTGGCGCGGGGGCGCTCACTAAAGGCAGACGGGCACTCTCTCTACTACCCCCTTGGTTCATTTCTTGCGGTGACCCCACGGTCCGCCAACTTCGCGACCGGACTATTTGCTGGGGTCACTCCTGGGCGGTGGAAGCCGCTCCGGGCAGCGGCGACCCGCGATCGGGACTCAGGAGCCGGGCCGGTGGCACTAGGGAGTGCGCGGCGCCAAGCGACACCCCCCTGCGGTCACTGCCCCGGCGGCAGCAGCTGCAGCAGCGGCAACTGCTCGCATCCCAGCCCGGGCTCGGGTTACTCCCCTCCTCCTCCAGCATCTCGGGCCAGACCGGGAAAACCTTGTTCAAGTTTGCGGCGAGTACTTTCCCCGTGCGCAAAACTAGGGGTCTGGAAACGCGCCGAGACCGGCCTCCTTTCCCGCGCGTCCACTTTGGAGCCTGAACGGAGACCCCCAGGTATCGCTCTTTTCTGGACGCTACTTTGGAGGCTAACTGCGCTGTTGGAACAAATTTTGCTTCTGGGCTGGCTGGCGTGGGGGGTGAAAACCGGTCAGAAAGGGTTGTGCTGCAAATCTCAGGATCCCGGGACCTGGGTAAGAGTGGGGCAAACTCCGTTCGGCAGCCGTTGGACCTTGGCCGGATGCTGGCTGGTTTGTTTTGGGTTGGGAGACGCGGGGGCAGCTTGAGGTGGGGCGGGATGGGTTCAGGCTTGGGTTGTTTACGTTGTCTCAAGGGTTTATTGTCACTGTTCACATTTGGTTTTGTTATTTGGGACCCAATAGGAACTTCCTGGAGTGTTTTTCCTGGAGAGACACCTCCGTTACGCGTTTTATTTTGCGTAATTTCGGCCCTTGCATTGCCTTGTCTGTGTTTGTTCTCTGTTGACGGGTGTCAAAGCTGGATGTAGGGAGGTTTGGGGAGTTGAATCAGACTGAGAATGAAAAAGCGGTTTCAGCAGGACCCTTTCTTCCAGACTAGCTTTACTTCTCTGGGATCTTGACTTGTTTTCCAAACTTTTCTTTTTCCAGTACTTGATACTCACATTGTGCACAGACTTGGGATGCTCCCTCTTCCTGTGTTCTCAGCGTCCTTTCGGGGTTTCAGAATCACAGCCTGGTGATTTAGATCAGATGGGGTCTCTTCCTGGTTGCAATGCCAGGCTCCTCAGGGAATGTTGGGATGGGCCATTCTTCAAGACATAGAAAGATCCATCTTGTGTTAGTCCTTTAAATAACTTTGATCTAGGGCTGTTAGCCCTGGCTTAAGAGAAACCTTTTGTCTTTATATTTCTTTCTGGAATTAAGGATGGTACCCCTGAGTACATGAAGTGTTGTGATTTATTTGATGTTTCTTTAGATAATATCCTCATAGGAGGACCCAAATTCTTAGGAGAAAGTTTAAGTTTGGGGTTTTATTAGCCAACAAGTTCTTAGGCAGTGAAATCCATGCTGTTCCTAGGCAGAGGAGAATGACATTCCTTGCTGATTCTTCTTGCCTTTCTCCTTTATATCCTGGGTCTCACTTTGTATATGGTCTTCTCAACTAAAGATGATCCTTCATTCCTTAGGGATGAAGATTAGAATCCAACCTTTTTATACATAAGTGCCATCTTCCTGACACGACTGCTCCAAAGGGTCAGCTTACAGAGTATTTTTTGTTTTGCAGCTCTGAGATCAAAGAGTTTTGCAGAGGGTGAGCTCTGGGACCAGGCAACCTGAGGTCAACTCTCAACCCTGCCACTTTCCAGTTGTGTGGTTTGGGGCAAGTCACTTGATCTCTCTCTGCAGCTATAAAATCTGAATGATAATAATAATCCTTCTTATTGTTAGAATTGTGAAAAGGATTCAATGAGTCAATGCCCGTGGACTGCTAAGCCTGGCAGGTAATTAGCTATTACTATGATGAGGATATAGCTAACATTATTAACCATTGTATCACCACCATGTTATAGCTAAGTGTTAGCTGTTATTTGTGTTGGGATGAGCTTTGGAGGCTGTGCTCACGTGGGCCCCAGTCCCACCTAGGACTAGATGTGTTGCCAGATTAATCTCACACACCATCTTTATATTGCTTTCTGCTAGGACCCTTCCAGAGGAAAGAAAGGTGCATGTGGCCGGACTGGGATTTTACAGGAGGGGTGATGGTTGGGTGCCAAAGGGTGCTTGGGACAGGTTGGCAGGTGGGAAATCTACACTCACTTTACACCCTGCATACTGCCTTAGAAACACCACATATTAATATACGTCCTTTAACCTATTTCTTAGAGGTCCATCATTCATTTGTTCAATAAATATTTATTAAGCATCTGTGGCATTTCAAGCTCTGGTCTAGGTTCCATATTATTTAAGTTCGTTGGCTTCATTTTTAAAATGCATGAGTGTTTGCCTTATGTCCCCCTTCCCCTGCCCACTCCAAGCATTTGAGGGCATCGCATGACGCTAGCTCTCCATGAACTAAATCCCAAATACTTTTTAGCTATAATGATTTCAAGATCTGTTGAAATGAGGAGGACATACCACTGAGGAATTGAACAAAATATTCAGTATAACCTCCAGCATGTTACTTCTCCCATCAGCTTCATCATATGTAAATTTGTGGGGAGGGAAGTGGGGAAAGAGCTGGATAATCTCCAGGGTTCCTTCTGTCTCTACAATCGTTAGATTAGCTGCTTTTCTTCATCAGTCGTTGCTTTTGAACTTTTTTTTTTTTAAAACATTTGTCTTAGGTACATAAATTCTGCCACTTCCATTATTGCATGTTAATCAAATGAGTAATGGCACTGATAATTAGTAAAAAAGGAAAAGTATTTAGCTCTGCTTATATTTCATTATTATCCGCTAAATTAAACTGTGAGAAATTGACAAAATTTGACCATTTTCGACCTACATAAAATGGCAATTTCATACAGCTCAGCCTGATATAAATCCTGGCTCCCTCCACTTTGATTCAGATACAGGAAGTCTTGGGGGATATGGGAAAGTGTGCAGTTTGGCAAGTTCCCTATTGCAAACCCAAGTCACACGCTCACGTAGCAGCAGTGAATTTACCTTCCTTGTGATTGTTTGGTCTAACAGCATCTTTCTAAAATACAAATCTGATCATGTCTTTACCTTGTTTAAACATCTTTGGCAGCTCTCCAGGTTGCAAGCATCAGTGTCACGGGGTGCTTATTAAAAATGTGGAATTCACGGTTTCACCCGAGATGCAAGGGCCACTCATCTGCATTGGAGCAGATCCCTAAATGAATCTGGTGGAGGTGACCTAAGATCACAATTGGACTAAGAGCGTAAAGCCTAACGTCTTTAATGTGATGCACAAGACCAGCCTAGCACGTCTTCTCTGGGTTGTGTCTTCTGCTCTCCTCTTCCTCTGGCCTCCAGCCCCGCTAACCTTGATCTGGTTTCTCTTCCTAAAAGCATGCATTGCCTGTCTTTACTTCCTCTGTGTATGCTGTTTTCTCTGCCAGAGATATCTTTGCTCCTCTTTTCAGTCCAGTCAACTTACTACCCATTTATCCTCCAAGATACGTTCAAGTAAGACCCACCCTCTGAGGCTTTTCCTAATTCTCTCTGATAAACTTAGTGATAGCTCTTGTGATTGCTAGTCTACTTTGCAGATGACTTTCATATGGCATCTATTATGTTATGTTAGCTGTATTTGTGATCTGGATGTTTGTGCAACTGATTGGTGAATTTACCATTCCTTATTTTAAACCTTTATCCTCATGACTGGCACATCACAGTTACATGATAAATGCCTAAAGAATGTGGGGGAAGGGGCGCCTGGGTGGCTCAGATGGTTAAGCGTCTGCCTTCGGCTCAGGTCATGATCCCAGGGTCCTGGGATCGAGTCCCGCATCGGGCTCCTGCTCCTTGGGAACCTGCTTCTCTCTCTCTCTCTCTCTGTCTCTCATGAATAAATAAATAAAATCTTTAAAAAAAAAAAAAAGAATGTGGGGAAAGATGGAATGAATGAATGCTAGTTGACTTTCCTTAGCACACGAAGTGTTTGGGATAGTCCCTATGTGTGCACTCAGGGCAGTGGAGAAGCCAGTCAAGAATTTATAATTTGGCTAGACACTGTGTACAAAGTTAGTAACCTGGAGAGCTAAATGGGCAAGATAGAATATCCTAAGACTTATGAAACACCATGTGCCACCAAATTAATGTTACATGTTCAACATTATGGCAGCACCATGATCCAAGAGCTGATTTTATTATACCTTTGGGATGGTTCTGGTTGTGCATGACAGTGTCGGGGCCCCGGGATGGAAGTGCCAATGTTAATAAAAATAAAGAACTTTTGCCCTGTGCTTGTCAATTTATATATACCGTTGTATTTGTTTTTATATTTGATCGTAAACGTGGTGACTAGCTTAGTACTGTTTTTCCTACTTTAGTACAGGATGCACTCTTAAAAACAGGTCCAAATATTGATGGTGCAAAAGCCTACATTTTATAAGGGATGCTGGCCCTATGAGCTATGTATATTACGAAATACCTCATTATATCTAGCCATTTATACACTGCATTCAATGTTCACTCCTTTCTTTAATTTTTCTTTCTTTGAAATTTCTGTAATTTTGGTGATTTCCTTCTCATTTGAACAACAGTTGATCTGCTTAAGTTCAATAAATGTCTTGATTCAGATTAAAGATTTGCCATTTTTGGCATGCCTAATAACCTGCTTTTTTGTCTAACTTACATTAAGTTTTATGAGACCCAAAACTTCTCTTTATTACTTGAAGTTTTTAGTTGTTTCATTTCCCACTCATTTTTGTGATAATAGAAACAGGCAATAACATTTGAATGAGTGAACAAACATCACTGGATAACAACAAAGATGGTCATGTTGCAAAATTGAACTTTTAGCTCACGGACAACTTCACCATAACATAAACCACGAAAAGTATTCATTCATAGGCTGATGCATGAAAGTTCCAGCGACATAGGGCAGGAAGGTAGCAACATCAGCACGTGGAGTACAAACATCCAGATTGTTTGGACTTCAGATAAAGCAATATTAAGAACTGCCCGTGCTCTCCATTTCTCAAGGATGTATACCCAGTACTCTGTATTCAAAATTAGCTTAATTTTAAGAGTGAGCTAAAAATCACTGGATGTTGTTGATGTGTCTTCTTTTTCAGTTCTATTTCCAAAGTGAACTTTTTCAACCTGAGTTTAAGCTTGCGACTGGGTATACTTCTGTAAGTCTTTTAGCTGGTCCCTTGATCTCTTCATTCATTCGATCTGAATTTCCCAACATTTTGTATTTATCTCTAGTCTCTCCTTTCCTCACAATTTAAGATGATTTTTCACGGTGGTTGTTCTAACTCTTCTAAAAACCATTATTCGTTAATAACACTTGATGAGAGGATTTCTCATACGATGGGGAAAAAATAAGTACAAACCAGTGTTGTTTTACTTTATACAACTTTATTTGCAAAACTCTGGGTCGTCATGTGGATGTCATTTGATAATGCATTCTCTGCCATTAGCTTGTCTGGAAAGTGTGAATGTGATCACATATCCTGCTTACGGAGCTTCATTTCTAGTGATTTCCTCTCTTGTTTCGTTTCTAGTGATTTATGCTCTTAGATAAAGAAACTATGTAAAGCATTTTAACCACCTCAATTGCCAACTCAGAGGGCAATAAATTGTACCCTTCTCCCCCACCTTTGAAGACAAAGAAAACACTATTTCAGCATGGGAAGCCTCATCTTGATAGGTACATGTGCAGGATATTAGCATCTGTTAAAAACATTTTATCTTTGAGAGCAAGGAGGCCCCATCCTACAGGGTGACTGAGTGCCTTGTCATGAACATCCTGGCCAATCTGGATGAGCTGCACAGATCTGGTTAGTTCTCAGACCTCACCACAGGTGATCATCCCACGATGTACCTTTTAAATACCTTCTGGTAAAAAATCCTGTTTGTCTTCTTTAAAAAAATTTTTTTGAATGGCAAATTGAAAACCAAAGCACAAATTTACTTTTTCCCTTTTGGAGCAAAACGGAAGTATAAAATCTTTGTTTGGGGCCCAGGGGATTAATTCTGCAATGAAAATGAAAAATTTAAAATATCTACCTCCACTGTGATCTTCAGAAGGGTAATTTATGTTTTTGGACAAGGAATTAATGACAAGATGTGACTTTGGTGTTCTTTAAAAAGGAAATGGGTTTGAGTTTATTTTTGGCCATCCGTTATAGGGGCAATTATTATGTGGAATTACCAAAATCCTTGCCTTAAAAAATAAAGATAAAAAAATACAACTGACTGGGTAAGGCTGGGTGTAGTAAGGGCCAGTGGGCGGTTCTGAGAGCTTCTTCGAGAATTCAGTTGAGAGAGAGGGCTCGGTGTGCTCACCAAAGGTTTCCTGGCATGGTGAGGCCTCGAAGAGAGAAGATTTGGATTATGGCACATTTTAGGCAGGGAAATGAGCTCTGCAAACATGTGGCTGAAGGCATTTGCAAGACATCTTCAAGCAATAGTGGCTAAAGCATTGTACAGGAGTGGTAAGGTAACATTTGAGAATCATTTCATGATAACCACACAGGGGCTCCAGGATGAGATTTGGCCTGCTCCCATAGCACAAGGTACGAGAGGAGCCCCTCAGGTTACCATGTTACCATTTCATTATATAAATCAGATGTGCTTTAGGGCATCCATTGGGTTTCACATAAAAACGGAGCCCCGTTCCACGAGAAGGTGTGAAATAAGGAAACGGTTAATTCAGTCAACATCTCTGGGGCTTCTTGGGGGTGGGGTGTGGGGTCAGGGGCCATGGTTTTTCTAGCATCATCTGGATCTGAATTCATAGCTTCCCTTAAGATCTTCAGTTTAGAGATTATCTTGTCCCATTGCTGTACTGTCTCTTTGGACTTGAAGTTGTCCACTGACGCACAGATATCACTTCTTCTTTCTTTCACTTTGTAAAATATCATCCAACGTGTAGCTCTGAGTGGCTGGCTTTTAAGGCTTGGGACTGTGGAGGAAGTTCACATCTTAAAACTTAAAGCTATTGAACCATTTATGTTATTAATTATTGTTATAATTATTATATATTACCTATGATCATTTCATATATATATATTTTTAAAGATTTTATTTATTTATTTGACACAGAGAGAGAAAGCACAAGTAGGCAGAGAGGCATGCAGAGAGAGAGGGAGAAGCAGGCTCTCCACTGAGCAGGAAGCCAGATGTGGGGCTCGATCCCAGGACCCAGGGATCATGACCTGAGCCGAAGGCAGCCGCTTAACCGACTGAGCCACCCAGGCGCCCCTCATATATTTTTTAATGGTTACTATTTAATAATTAAATTATTTAAAATGAAAAATATGAAACCCATGTGTTTTTTAAAAGCCATCTGTCCACACCACCCCTGGAGCTTTCTTCCTGTCCATCTTTTTCTAAAGGCTCCAGTCTCTGCTAGATTACTTCTGAGTCTTCCTGCAACTTTTTCTGCACCTCCCTCTTTGTTCTTGTTGCTGGCCCAACCCTCAAATTCCTTTTCCCTTTTGACCAGCAATTTTTTTTAAATTTCCAGACTCATTCTCCATGTTCCTTGGTGCCCTGATCATTCTGATCATTCTCACCTGTCTTCTCCTGGTGTTTCCCCCACACTGGGATCTGGTACCCATGGTATCAACTATCCCCCATCTCCTGTGCCTTTCTTGAACAGAGAGATGTGCACACTCAGGCCATGAGTGAGCCTGGCAAGGCTTGAGGACTCCGTGTAGCCTGTTTTCAAACAGAGGCCTGAGAATCACCAGCAGATCCTGGCTCCCTTCTCATGATTTGGACTCAGTAGGTGTGTTGTGGGGCCCTGGGATGTGTATTTTTGACAAGGTATTCTGAAGCAGGTGGTCCATGGATGCACTGTAATCCTCTGTAGGGCTCTGTTGCTCCATTCAGAAGGCACAACTCTTTTTGCTTTTTCTTTCTTCTTCTTGTAAAATATTTTAGTGACTTGGTCAGAGGGGGTCAGGGAGAATAGCTAGTCTGTGAGAACCCGTGCCTCTCCCTCTCTGCTTGCAGGGACAATGGCTGTAACACAACGCTGTTCATGTGACAGCAGAGAAAGGGGCCCATTGTTCCGGGGTTGGCTGATGCTCTGGCTAGCCATCCAACTGAGCTTGGTAGCCCCAAGGAAACAGACACACTTGAATCGGAGAGACAAAGAAAGGAGGTCAAGGCCTTTCACAGTTAAACTACTTGCAGCAATGTGTCCGAGGTAGGATTTGGGAAGGAGGAAAGTAATTCTGTGGAAGCATCATTAATCTGGTTTGGGAGCGTGAGATGTGGCGTTAGGGAAACAAGTCTGTTAGAACTCCCAGTTGATCTTGGGCTGATGAAGAATTATTTCCGAGTATGTTTCACTGACTTATTGCAGGGTTTTATTATTGATTTGAAAAATAAAAAATACCTCTCTGTCCATGGGAAGGCACATTTTCTCTGCCTCTTTTCCCTAGGTTCATCAAAGTCAGGTGTTTGATCCGAAAGTATAAACCAAGGCCTATGACCTCATAGAATGATTCCTCGTTCCAGGGTATGGTTACTGCGTATATCATGATGTGTTCATAATCTTTCCAAATCTAGATTTAGATCTAAGATTTGAAACTGAGAAGTTTTTTTTAAGATTGAAATACAATTAATTCCATTAGAAAATTATGGATCTATTTAACAGTTATGATGTTGGGGGATTCCCTAGAAATCATTTCCATATCACCCCTCAACCCCAACTTCCAAACTGGATTCTAGCCCTGAGGAAAAGGCTTGCAAACTTCCTGTAAAGATCTAATCCAGAGCTCAACAATTGGCTACATTCTTTGTGTCCCAGGATTCAAATTCAAGGTCATAGCCTCAGCAAAGGTCACAGACTTTTCGCACAGGATTGCACATTTAGCCTGATTACTCCCTTTATGAAAAAATATGTCATTCATTCAGCCTTTGACTCTGAGTTTCCTTCAAAAGGAAACTTAGTCCCTGGTTCCTGTGGATATTTGTAGGTGGCTATTTTTTCTTTTTCTTTTTTTTTTAGTTAGGCCCAGAATACAGCCTTGAGTGGGGTAAAACGGGGAAAGTCTTTTCTGGATGTAGAAAGCCCATTTACAAAGAGTGTTCAGGCAGCTGGTGCTCATTTGCCAGTAGGAATCTTTTTGTCTCTGAGATAAGAGGTTTCCTAACTGGGAGGATTAGGCTGAAGGAGGATTGTACCCAGGAGAGGGCAATATATGATTTTCTCGAGGTCACTTAGAGCTCCTTGTAATTAAGTCTGTCATTGCACCTTGATGATAGACTATCATTGTAAATCCATTAAAGAAGGAGAAGCAAGTGGATTTCAGAAAGGCAAGTGGCTTTATTTTCTTCATCAGACCTCCGCTTCCCCCTGCCCCTTGCCATTTGTTTATACTTTACTGAGTGGATATTTGCTTTTACCAGTGATGTAGGTGCCTTTGAAGTGGAGAAGGGGAAGACAAGCCTATTCTTTGCAGGTGGCAAAAGGATTGTGTTAAACATGCTCCTGATGAGTTAATTAATTTTCACTTCGTTGTCATTAGGCTGTTCATTTGGCTCCATTCCTGTGATTTGGAGAGGCTCGTTGCTCAGTGCTATGAGGGATGAGTACCGCGCTCGGCTTGAACTTCTGGGTGGATGCAGCTTTTGTTGAAAAAATAGGGAAGTGATATGTTGTCTTTTATTGTGGTTATGTCCTCAGTAGCACTAAATGCTTTTTTAAGGCACAGGGTGTTTGTGGGGACTTCGTTTTGTGTCAGAATTAGAGCCCTGCCCCGAGGAGGGCTCCTGAAAGGCAGACATGGTTCTGTTTAATCTGGGCGTCAGTTACATGTGTGTGTTCATTTGGTGGAAAATGTGTTGAGCTGTCCAATTCTGTTTGTGTCCTTTTTTGTATGGATTTTATACTTAAAACGCTCGAAAAAATTTTAAAGCATAATGTTTAGTATAGAATTTAAGCTGTAGCAGTGATAGAGAACAGTAAACTTTGGGAACCCCAAATGTCATATAATTTGGATCTTGGTGGAGCTGGGATAGCCTAGAGCTTTAAATATCCATGAATTTGCCCTTCCTTCCATAGTTGGTAGAGCCCAGGGTCAGAAAGCAATGGACCAGCCCCAGCATAGGTGATTGTGTTTACTTTTCTGGGCAGCACATCCAGTGCCTAAGAAATCCACAGTGTCAGCAGAACCCCACTCTTGAGGATCTAAAACACAAGCATCCCTCCAAGTTGGCCAACTAGCAAATCTCATTCCCATTACTCACCTCCTTCATTGCAATCTGTCAGGAAAAATCAGAGAAAGACTCTATACATTATTTATTTTTTTCTGAGTCTTTAGGTAACATCTTTCCTGAAGTCTAATATTGGAATGCTTTTATTTTTTTTTCTCCCATTTTGCTAACTGCGACTTAGCGGTAGGAGGTGTGGGGCCTTGGGCTCCTCTCTCTTGCTTATTTTAGTTGTCACTTCCTGAGCACCACAGTGAGCTCCAGGAGCAATACCATAAGCAAGAGGATGCTTCCGGCACGAGTGCAGCCTGTGATCTTTTTCTATCTAGAGGACATCAGCCATCACAGTGTGGGTCATCATACCTGCAGAACATTCTAGCTTGCTGTTACAATGTGGAGCTGGTAGACTCAAACAGAGAAAACAGGAGGGTTTGTTTTGTTTTTAAGGAGAACTTGGAGTTCTTGGCTTTGAAATTGCTCTAGGACATCCGTGAGACATCTGTGTATCCATTCTGTACACTTCGTTTAGGTATTGGACTAGAAGGTTAATTGTTGATTTACACAAACATGGGATTAAAGTCATGAGTTAAGAGACAAGACTTTGATGGTCTGGGTTTAGTCCTGGCTGGTCTTCTCATTTACCATATGACATGTGACAACCTGGCTCAGGATCCCATGTCCACCCCTTGAACCTTCGTGACCTTGGGCAGGCTACTTAAGTTCTCCAAGCCTCCTTCCATCACCTGGGAAATGCGAACAGTATGTACTTTGAAGAGAGTTACGTTTAGCATAGTGGTAGGCACATAGTATGCTCCCAACCAATATCAGTTATCATTACTGAACACCAAATAATCTTAAACGAGGGAAGAATAATTAACAGGAATAAGGTTTGCTTATGCCTTTTTTTTTTTTTTTTTTTTTTTTTTTTTTTTTTTTTATTTTTTT
>NC_058409.1:19529774-19768537 GCF_002201575.2 Neomonachus schauinslandi
GGGGGAGTGGGAGAGGGAGAAGCAGGCTTCCCGCAGAGCAGGGAGCCCGATGCGGGGCTCGATCCCAGGACCCCGGGATCATGACCTGAGCCGAAGGCAGACGCTTAACGACTGAGCCACCCAGGCGCCCCGCCTTTTTTTTTTTTTAAGATTTTATTTATCTATTTGACAGAGAGAGACACAGCGAGAGAGGGAACACAAGCAGGGGGAGTGGGAGAGGGAGAAGCAGGCTTCCCGCTGAGCAGGGAGCCCGATGTGGGGCTTGATCCCAGGACCCTGGGACCATGACCCGAGCTGAAGGCTGACGCCTAACGACTGAGCCACCCGGGTGCCCCATTGCTTATGCCTTTTATGAAAAAATCATCCAAGGGCTTAAGTAAGATCCCATTAATTAAACACGGACTTTAGAAATAGTTTCTGACACAAAATATAAGCTATAAGAAATTTATATAAGCTATAAAAAATACTCTGGAATACAACAGTTAAATTTACACACAGGCATCAATGTTTTTTCATGAAGATAGTATTATACTAAAAGGAAAGTTTTATACCTACTATAGAATCAGGATGAGGCTTTTAGTTAATAAATTTGTTCTTTCCTAGTAGGATATCAGCAGAATGAAAGTGTTCCAGGGGCACCTAGATGGCAGAGGCGGTTGAGCATCTGACTCTTGGTTTCAGCTCAGGTTGTGATCTCAGGGTTATGAGGGATCTGCTTCAGATTCTCTGTCCCTCTCCTTTTGCCCCTCCCCATAGCGCACACTCTCTCTCTAAAATAAATACATAAATCTTTAAAAAAAAAAAAAGTGTTCCATAGCAGCAATGTCCACAATAACTAAACTGTGGAAAGAGCCAAGATGTCCATCAACAGATGAATGGATAAAGAAGATGTGGTATATATATACAATGGAATATTATGCAGCCATCAAAAGGAATGAGATCTTGCCATTTGCAATGACGTGGATGGAACTGGAGGGTATTATGTTGAGCGAAATAAGTCAAACAGAGAAAGACATGTATCATATGATCTCACTGATATGAGGAATTCTTAATCGCAGGAAACAAACTGAGGGTTGCTGGAGTGGGGGGTGGGGTGGGAGGGATGGGGTGACTGGGTGATAGACACTGGGGAGGGTATGTGCTCTGGTAAGCGCTGTGAATCGTGCAAGACTGTTGAATCTCAGATCTGTACCTCTGAAACAAATAATGCAATATATGTTAAGAAAAAAAAAAGAAGAAGAAGGTAGCAGGAGGGGAAGAATGAAGCGGGGGAAATCGGAGGGGTAGACGAACCATGAGAGACGATGGACTCTGAAAAACAAACAGGGTTCTGGAGGGGAGGGGGGTGGGAGGATGGGTTAGCCTGGTGGTGGGTATTGAGGAGGGCACATTCTGCATGGAGCACTGGGTGTTATGCACAAACAATGAATCATGGAACACTACATCTAAAACTAATGATGTAATGTAGGGGATTAACATAAGAATAAAAAAAAGTGTTCCAACAAAAACTTGTGCACTAATGTTCATATCATCATTATTCACAGTAACTATAAAATGAAAACAACCCAAATCTCCACTGACTATTAACTGGAGACTAGATGAACAAAATGTCATATACGCATACAGTGGAATGTTACTCATTCCTTTAAGAGGAATGAAATATGATACATGCTATCAAGGACATGGATGAACCTTGAAAACATGATGCTAAGTGAAAGACACGAGACACAAATGACCACATACGGTATAATCCTATTTATATGAAATGTCCAGAATTGGCAAATCCATAGAGACAGAAAGTAAGTTAGTGGTTGCAAGGGGCCCAGGGAAGAGGAAATGGGCAGTGATTTTATTATGGGCATGGGGTTTTCTTCTGGGGTGATGAAAATATTCTGGAACTAGGTAATGGTCATATTTGCACAGTGTGGTTAGAATGATGAATTCTATGCTGTGTGTATTTTACCTCAATGAAATCTTTTGACCTTTATTTATTTACATCAGTAGGTGTTTTGCATTTAGATGAGATGTATCTGCATCAGTCTCTGCTCTTGATGTGTCTGAGCCAAGCCTTTTTTTTTTTTTTTTTAGAATTTTTATCTATTTATTTGTCAGACACAGAGAGAGAGAGAGCACAAGCAGGGGAAGCGGCAGGCAGAGGGAGAGGGAGAAGCAGACTCACCACTGAGCAGGGAGCCTGATGTGGGGCTCGATCCCAGGACCCTGGGATCAAGACCTGAGCCGAAGGCTGACGCTTAACTGACTGAGCCACCCAGGCGTACCTGGGCCAAATGACAAGGCGTGGCCCCTGCCCTCCATCTCTTTGTGAAGACAGGAAAGGTTGAAGAAGCAGGTGATATGTTCCAAGTATCCTTCTTAGGAGAGGGAGAGATCACTGTGACTTTGGTGATGAGAGACGGCTTCTTAGAAGAGACTGGACTTTGAAAGATAAGGGAGCTTCATATAATTGGCGAAGACTGAGAGAGTACCCCAGTTGGTAGAAATGCACACGGCCAGGGTGAGAGTGGGAGGGGCAGGGGTGAGGGCTGGCGGAGGTGCCCAGAGGGGAGTGTTTTATAACGGAGTATCAGCACATGAGGTCAGAGGTGTACGTTGGAGCCAAGTTGGAAAATCTTTGAAAGCTGCTTAAATTTACCTGGCAGTGGATAGCAAAAGGTTACCAGTGATGATAGGAGTAGAAAATCATATAAAAATGGAAGACAATGAGGAGAATAGTGCAGTAATTTCATGAAATCTCACATAATCTGTTTTTCATTTATTCAGTAAATATTTATTGAACACCTATTTCCTTCCATGTGATTTCCCTTGGTCGGAATGGGATGATACCGAAGATAAACAAGGTCCTTGCCCTCTTGGATTTGCATTCTGGTACACATTTTAAGCCCTGACTGCTATGTCCAGTGGACGAATGTACTTGGAAATTTGATGCCCAGGTGTGCTCTCATGCTGTGGTTTAGAGTGTGGGTTCTAGAACCAGACTCCCTGGACTTAAATCCTGGTTTGTCCCAATGTGTGCTAGATGTATGACCCTGAACCAGTTACTCCAGACTTCAGTTTCTTTATCAGTTAAGTGGGGGTAATAATGGTAGCTGTCTCATAGACCTGTTATGAGGATTATTTAGTATAATGAATGTAAAGGACACTATCTGGCATATAGTAAATGCTCAGTAAGTTTTATTTGTTTATTTGTATCTGATTAGTTTCAACTCAAGGATTTGTTGAGGTCACTTCTCTTTTTAATTCCAGGGGGGCTCCTGCAGAGACCTGCTATGGGGCATCTCAGGTCTAAGGTCTTTAAGATGCCATACTATTTTGGATGTTGACCTTGTCAAATTACTTAGCGTACAAACTCTGCCTTCATACTTCAAGAAAACAACAAAGTTCCTCTCTCTAACAAACTACAATCCTGACCTTGGCTTGGGCACAAGCTTCCAGATAATGCTCCTCCTACATTCTGAACCAGGAAACCTTTATAAACATGCTGGTCTGAGAAGTACTGCCCTGTCAGCGTTAGGAATCTGGTGATGAGGAATGTGGTCTACGTTGCAGACCTTAGCACCTCAGGTCTCCCTTTGGAGACTCAGCCAGAGTTTGAATTTAATTTCACAAGTGCCACAGACAACCTCAAATGTCTGTGACTCTGGGTCCCCTTCCGTGAAGCAGTGACATAGCCAATCACCTCTTCAGGAGGCACATTTTTGGAATGTGCGTGGAAGGAATCCTTGGAGCTTATGGGAAGAGACTGCATAGACCTTGAGGGCCCTTCTATTTCTAGAATAAATGGGTTCTAGCTTTTAAGCTCCTTGAGCCCATAGGACCTGTATTAATTAATTACCTTCCAGTCTCCAAATGGTCAAACATATTGCTATGGACTGAGTTGTATCTCCCAAAATTCATATATGGAAGCCCTGTCCTTCATTGTGACCATCTTTGGACATAGGGCCTGTGAGGAGGCGATAAAGGGCTAAATGGGGTCATAATGTGGGGCCCTCATCCAATAGAGCTGATGGCCTTAGAGGAAGAGACACCAGAGCTTGCTCTTTCCATCCTCTAAGAACCCAGGGAAGAGGCCATCCGTGAGTCAGAGGGGAGCTCTCACCAGAAACTGAACTGGCCAGCACCTTCTCGTTGTACTTCCCAGCCTGCACAACTGTGAGAAATATATTTCTGTTAAGTCACCCAGTCTGTGGTGTTTTGTTAAGGCAGTCTGAGCAGACTCAGGACATGCTGACTTTTTCTATTTTCTTCTTTAAAAAAAAAAAAAGACAAAGAACTTAAATCCTCGTAGACCTGATCAATTTCAAGATTATTCGGAATTACAGGGATATAAGAATCACATGAAAAAGTGAACCCCACCCTCAGTCGTAATCTTCACTCCAATGGATTATCTTGACCGTGTCACCTGCCATATACCAGCAAGACCGCAAGGGAGCATCACTGCCTGATTCAAACTTCCCCAAGACACCCAATCTTTCCTCTAGTGGAGGTGCTTATGAGCAGTGAAATAGTCAACGGGGAGTGCAAGCTATTGTTAGGAGGACAGGAGGCAAAGGAAGAGCTCGCACAGTTTCTCCTTTGGATTTTCGGGTTTTGAACCACTGATGCCCTAGCTACTCCTTCATAGAATGCAGGACTGAAGGGGAGAGACTCTGAGGGAGGGTGAGTAACGGGAGGCCATGCCAGCAAGGCAGCCCCTGTCCTCGGCTAGGAGAGGCGAGATGGTTCCTCACACCAAGGAGGGGAGGTCCTCCTCCAGGAAGGGCCATGATTGCCTCTGAGCCCAGCCATGGATTCAGGTGCAGAGGGTTCCTCAGGAGAGCTGGCTAGATGGCCTACTTTTATTTTGGTAAAGACCCGCCTGGGGCAAAGGCACTTTCCTTCCACCGTTCAAAAGCAAGAACAAAAAAGCTTATAATGTGGAACTCTGCCAAGCTAGAGCTGGGGGAAAAAAAACCCCTTGCCTTTCTTTCAAGGCAGTATGTAAATGACGCTTTGTAGTTTTGTTTGTACAGCCTCTGGGGACCATTCAGAGGGCCTCCCCGCAGCCCATCACTTCTGGAGAGTTTAATTTTTATGATCGTGCTCATCCCATAAGCTAACCGTCTAGGTCCGATTGTCACCTCCCAACATAACTATCTTCAGTTGAGGATATCGTATGGTTACGAAGTCCAGAGATCTTCTGAAAGCGATCCCCTAAATTTGCTTTTAGAATTTCAAACATGTGCTTATGTGTAGCCGTCTTCCTAGAGGACCAAACTCTGATCTTTCTCACCTTGTCCGGAGTTCAGGTGTTCAGACAGAGACATAATAACTCTCTATCCAAGAAGGATTTCTCATAGCTTGACCTAGGGAAACGCCTGTCTAGCCAGAGAATTTGGAAGAGCGTTCTTCATTTTTTTTTGGCCAGGTTGTAACTGTTTGGAAAAAGGGAACCACGAGATTAGGGTCCAGCGGCATGTAGATTCATTCACTGGCACATACGGGATACCACAGTGTTTTTCTGTGTTAAGGGCCGACATGTCCTCTCTCTTTCCTTTGATGGCAAGTGCAACAGGCTCTGCTGCTGAGAAGGGGGGCAACCAAGGCCTGACAGGCAGATTTTCAGAACAAAGTGTCCGTGAGTAAAGAAAGGGCTGTGGAAGCCAGGCAAGTTTTGTCATTGACTTCTAAGAGCGATTCTTTAAAACAAAGGCTGCTGCCCAATCTCTGTCTAGGAGTTGGACCCATCACAAGTCAGACCCCAGGCAGAGCAAACCGCCTTCAGTGTGTACTGTGGCCATTTCTTCCACGGTGTGCTCCCCGAGACGTGGGGAGATGACCGGGCCTCTGCCTGGTTCTGGCCATCATGCCCACAGAAAATGAGGCGTGTGCAATGGCTGTCCACCCATTCTTTTTTAGGCCCAGCTGTTGTTGGCAGCTGAGCCATGGGGGAAAGTGAAGGTGCTTGTGGGCGGTCAGTGTCAGACCTCAGAGGGATCCCCGAGGGCCCAGTGGGGAGCCCACGGTTAGAGGAAAGAGGTCCAGATGAAGAAAATGACTTAAGGAGAGATTGACTTTTGGGATGTTTTACTCCATTGAGTCAGTTCAAGGCTTTTTGTTGTTGTTGTTTTTAAGATCTTAATTATTTATTAGAGAGAGAGAGCATAGAGGCAGAGGGAGAGGGAGAAGCAGGCTCCTCGCTGAGCAGGGAGCCCGATGCGGGGCTCAGTCCCACAACCCTAGGATCATGACCTGAGCCGAAGGCAGACGCTTAATGACTGAGCCATGCAGGTTCCCCTGATTCAGCTCAAGTTTTACCTTCAATGTGCTTTATGCTGAGTTGTGGGAGGTCAGTGGAAGGCCCCAAGTAAGAAATTCCAGTGCTACCCATGAGTGTAGCTGCCTACTTTTAGAATTTTATCAGTGTGAGGTAAATGTCTGTGTTTTCTAATCTTGGTGCCGATGAAAAGCATGAAAAGTGATGCAGACGTTAAAGTCAGTGTCACTAATCTGTTAAATTTTTAATTTTTTTAACGTGCCCCTCAGTGAAACAAATAAACGTTTCTTGAGTGAGGGAGCATACCTTCCCCACTAGAACTCTGTTAGGTAGCCTCAAGTGGTAGAATGAGTATCTCATCTGGAGATTAAAGATCTTGTCTTGAGATCTAGCTGTTCCTCGGTTTGATCTTCAGCAGCTAAAAAAAAACCCTCTTTTGTGTGTGTTTCCTAATTTATAAGACGAGGAAGTTAGAAAGGCCTGTTCCGACCACATGAACTTGACTAGGAAGTCTCTGGGGCCATGTCTGGAGTGTGTGGGTGCCGCTGAGTGGGCAGGTAAGAATAGGGTAGGTGAGTGATGCAGGCAGGCTGGGTCCGGGAACCCAGGGGAGGGTCCCCCAAGACCAGCCAGGAGGGTCCTTGGCTTCACGCAGGATGGAAATCAGATGCAAGCCAGAGAAAATGGAAACAGAGTTTATTGAATAGTGTCAGTGACAGATAGAGAACAGCAGACGCTGTGTCTGGGAGACTCAGAAAGGAAAAGAGAATGAGTCTTGTCCCTGCTTGAGGTTCAGGGTTTATATTAGAGAAGGATTTAGGGTACACGGTCCTCCAAGCATCCACGGTAGGGTCCAATCAAAGGTGAGTGTCCGGTGAACAATAGGTGTTATTCTGTGAATTACCGAAGGTAGGGGTCTTGATGCCAGTGTGCTAGAACATATTTGGGATCTGGCTCTTGGACGTTACCAGGTGTTTGCGGCCTAGGACAAAACTCCGAGAATAATTAACTTTCACGCATCCCCTTGAAATGGGAGAACTTTCTAAAATGGATTCCCTTCAGTGTTCCTGCGTCCTGAGGGCTGACTGCTCACCTCCCCTAGAGCAGAGCCACAGCCCTGCCCCGGAGCTAGACACCAAATGCAAGGAGCACAGCTGTGTGACAGAGAGAGCTTATTCTTTCTGCGCCCTTCTGTGGACTGCAGGAGCTGAGGACAAGCTTTGGGGACAGCTATTTTCCTGAGGGCTCTTCCTCTGTGTCGGCTCCTGGTCAGGGCACAGCCTGCGACCAACGTGTGGGACGCTTGCCACTTAGAGCGTAACTTCAGGGAAGTCCCAAAATTTAGCTAACTTCAGACCGAGTCCAAACCTTCTCCTACGGATACATTTGCTTCCGCTCCATTATGACAGATCTTTGGGAAAACGGGTAGAAATGAACTGTTCTCTCTCTCTCTTTTTAAAACTTAACATACAGGGGCGCCTGGGTGGCTCAGTCGTTAAGCGTCTGCCTTCGGCTCAGGTCATGATCCCAGGGTCCTGGGATCGAATCCCACATCGGGCTCCCTGCTCAGCGGAAAGCCTGCTTCTCCCTCTCCCACTCCCCCTGCTTGTGTTCCTGCTCTCACTATCTCTCTCTGTCAAATAAATAAAGTCTAAAAAAATAAAAATAAATAAATAAAAATAAAAAATAAAACCACACACGTTAAAAAAATAAAAATAAAAAAAGAAAGAAAGAAATGGTTAGCTTTTACACACTTCGTGACGTCTGGTATCTGCTCCTGTTCCCCAAGAGACCCCGAAGAGAGTCAGGTGATGGCACAGAGCCGTGGCTGGGGAGGGTTCTGGCCCGCTGGGTAGCAGAGGACAGGGACTCTCTAATCCGCGCCACATGCAGTGACCTGATCGGACCCTGCAGGACAACAGAGGTCTTGCTGTCTCCTCGCAGAGCAGTTGCTCAGAAGCCGGGGTACAGCTGTGGCCTGCTTTGTGGGGAAGTGCAGTGTGACTTGATCTTTTAAGCCCCTTTCTCCCTATAGGTCTTGTAAATAACAACTGGTCCGTAGGACTACCTGCCCTGGTGGGGATTGAGAGCTGCATTCTGTACTCAAGAAGGCATTGTTTTGTGTAACCGTAACTTCCTCAGCAGGGAGAGGGGTGGGAGACCCAAACCCCAAAGCAAAGCCATTTTGCTGTCACCCAGAAAATCCAAGGTGAGGAATTCAGAATTGAAATCAAGGAAGGCAAGTTCCTCCCAAACCTCAAATTCCTTAAAACTTCTCTAGGAAAGTAAGAAGCACACCCAAGTCAAGCCCTCTACGTGCCTTTGTTCCAAGTCAAACAATCGACTCCGAATTCGGGCCAACAAGTAGCAGAGAGCCAGAATTCTGACCTGGCACAGTGGCTTTGGAATGTGTGATGCCCTTTGGTTTCCATGTGCTTCAAGTTGAGGGATAGTCAGATGGCGCTTTGTTGGGTTTCTGGGTCTGGGTTCTGGAGGAATTGTCGTCTGTGTTACAGCTCTCTGGGAGAGCAGGAGAGGTGACATTCTGGCCCCCAGGAGGAGGCAGTGATGCGTCTGGGGCCAACGGAGGATTACGTTGTTGTTATTACGCTTGCTGACATTTGCCTCGGGTTCTCGCTACCAGATTACAGGTCCATGCATGCGCCGTGGAAGAATGTGTGAATGTTTGTTTTAATCATGCAGATGGGTAATAAAAAGAAGCAAACAGGAGTCCCCTGTCTCATGGGCAGACATCTGTTACTTCTTAGAACTTGACTTACTGTAGATATTTTTCTTTCTTTCTTTCTTTCTTTCTTTCTTTCTTTCTTCTTTCTTTTTCTTTCTTTTTTTATTGTGGTAAATTAACATGTAACCCTTTTTTAAGGGTAGGGTTTTGCGGTATTAAATATATTCACACGGTGTGCAACCATCACCACCCTCCCTCTCCAGAACTTTTTCATCTTCCCAAACTGAAACTCTGTACCCAGCAGAAAGCAACTCTCCATTTTCCGCTTTGCTTCCCACCCCTGGCAACCACCCTTCCATTTTCTGACTCTGTGAATCCGACCATTCTAGATACCTCGTATAAGTAGAATCATACGATGTTTGTCGGGGTTTTTTTTTTTTTTTTTTTTAAGATTTTATTTATTTATTTTGAGAGAGAGAGAGCATGAGCAGGTGGGAGAGCAGAGGGAGAGGGAGAATCTCAAGCAGACTCCACCCCCAGCACAGAGCCTGCCGCTGGGCTCCCTCTCATGGCCTTGAGATCATGACCTGAGCTGAAATCAAGAGTTAGTGGCTCAATTGAGCCACCCAGGGGCACCACAATATTTGTGGTTTAGACTTAGTTCACTTAGCATAATGTCTTCAGGGTCCATCCATGTTGCAGCACATGTCAGAATCTCCTTCCCTCTTAAGATTCAATAATATTGCCTCATCTGTATATACCGCATTTTATTTATCCATTTATCCATTAATAGACATTTGTGTTGTTTCCACTTTGGGGGTATTAGGAATAATGCTGCTGTGAACCTTGATGTACAAATCTGTTCGAGTCCTTGCTTTCCATTCTTTGTGAATATATGCCCAGAAGTAGAATTGTTGCATCATGTGGTAATTCCATGTTTTAAGTTTTTTGGGGACCTGCCATACTGTTTTCCGCAGCAGCTGTTTGTTCACCAGCAAAGCACAGGGTTCCAATTCTCCACATTCTCACCAACACCTGTCATTTTGGGGGTTTTGTTTGCTTTGTGTTTTGATAATAGCCATACGAATGGGAGTGCCGTGCTGTCTCGTTGTAATTTTGGTTGCCTTTCCCTAATGATTAGTGATGCCGGACATCTTTTTCTGTGTATGTTGGCCATTCATATATCTTCTTTAAAGAAATTCTGTTCAAGTCCTTTGCCCATTTTTTTTTTAAGATTTTATTTATTTATTTAAGAGAGAGAGAGTGAGAGGGAGAGCGCAAGAGGGGGTAAGGTTAGAGGGAGAAGCAGACTCCCCGCCGGGCAGGGAGCCCGATGTGGGACTCGATCCCGGGACTCCGGGATCATGACCTGAGCCGAAGGCAGTCGCTTAACCAACTGAGCCACCCAGGCACCCTGCCCATTTTTTTTAATTAGGTCACTTATTTTATTGTTGTTGAGTATAGGTGTCTTTTTTTTTTAATGTTCTGGATTTTTATCAGATATATGATTGGCAAATATGGATTCGCACTGTGTGGGTTGCCCCTTCACTCCGTTGATAGTGTCCTTTGACACACAAAGGTTTTTATTTTTATGAAGCCTGATGTATCTGGTGTTTTTTTTCCCTTTTGTTGCTTGTGCTTTTGGTATCCTACCCAAGAGATTGTTGCCAATTTGCTTTTAAATATTTTAACATATAGCTCCTTTCTCTCCAATACCACAAAAACCGTGACTTGTGGAAATGTTTCTTTTGAGGGAATTTTGCTATGAAATGGCTCTTTTTTTTTGTTTGCAGAGGGCCTTAATATAATTTCAGAATTGGTTGACTTCACTTTCGCCATGCTCTACCCATCTTTCTTCTCTTCTCAAGATCACAAAGGCTCATTTGTGGATAAAGAAAAAAGAGAGAGTGAGGGAAAGGCTTAGTTTGAAAAGAGCCTCAATCATGTACGTTATATGGGCCGAGGAGAGAAAGGCCAGACTGAAGAAGTCTGGGGAATATGAGAGGGCCCTGTGGTGACATGGCTGGCTGGAAGTATCTGACACTGAACTGGACGGCCATTTGTCTGAGAAGGCTGACATCTGTTTCCTAAAGCTCTTTTCTCCCCTCCTCAGGCTGGAAAGATTCGTGAAAATGAGGCAGGCTCTAGGGACAAAACCTCTAGGGAACTGCCGTCCAGTCTGCATCCCAAGGACTGAAAGACTTATTCCATAGACCCTTCTCCAAGTGTATAGATAATGGCTTTTCTCAATGTTCATTCCTCTTTAGAAAACACCGTATGTTCCTTTCATTTTTATTAAATGCTGGTAAGACTTTTCTCATTGCTCAGATAAATCCTTTCCCTGCTTGCTCATTTCTCGCACTTGGCTCGTTATGATTTCGGGATTCTATTCTGTGCATAAATCACCCTTAACAGGAGCCACGCATCCAAAACGCCACTGATCTTGCTTGGTAGAAAATAGCCACTGAGGACTACATCGTACATGTATACAATCTCATCCTCGGGGAGCAAATTCCATCCAGAGAGAGAACGCCTCCAGGACCTTCTCCTTTTCACTGGACTGTTCCAGAAGAATGTATTTACAGGGTATCTGTGTTTTAGTATTTTCCCCTGACTTCTGCTGCCCCTGCGTGTCACACCTTCTGGAGCCCTGGGCTGTTGTTTACTTTAGGAGATGGTTGTGTGTCGCTACCTGGCGTATGCTCAGGGTTGAGCTTGTGCTGACATTCCTGGCTATGCGGTGGGTCTGGTCTGAAGAGTGGTTCCCTATACCAGTCACTGTCCCCACGCTGCTGGCTGCACTGTCACTCGAGTTGGGGGTGTCTGGATTTTTGCCCCGTTAAAAAGTGGAACGGTGGCTTACTTTATAAAGGCAACCCTTCTCAAAGGAGCTGTGGCTTCATGCATAGATCCACACTTGCCTGCATGCCCAGGCTGGAAGATGTCCGTGATGAGCTTTCCTGGGGACAAGGAAGGAGGGCAGTGAGTTTCTCTGACATGCATGCTACAGAACGAGATGCTACGTTCCTAAAAGTCAAGTCTGGTGGTTTGTTCCTAGGGCCCAGGATCCTGAGAAACCCGCTCCTTGGTGTTGCCTGTTCGCTGGGTGTTTTAACGTCATCATGACCTCAGAAGCTGGGAAATGCTTTCCACCTGCAACAAAACTCATTGATCATCCCCAGTTTAGTGTCTGCAAGTAGGCATCCCAACAAAACCACAGCCCAGCCCCTGATTGCCTCCCCTTGCTCCTTTGCCTCCCCAACGGTGCCCCGTATGTCACGGGCTGCAGGGAAGTGGGGTGGAGGGAAGGAGGGCGAGGAGCAGAAGTCAGAGCAAGCTGACCAGGCCCTGCAACCGGCTTCCCTGGCACCAGGAGAAAGTGCCTTCAGCTGGCACAGCTTTGCTTGTTTGCCATGGAAATCGTGGTGGTAACAGAGACCAGTGTCATTCAGGCAGCGAGCGGGAAGCTGCTTTCATGGGGACGCTTTTTTGGCACCGAGTCCGACATACACTGCAGTCAATCACGGTAAAGTGCCTAATAACAGATGTGGTAATTAAGCCTGAAGAACTCTGTCTCTATTTTTCCGTTTTTATTGCAGGGAATAACAAAGTGCCTCATTAAACCTCCAATCACGCTGATTTTTGAATTGGGCCCACCGGTATTGTCAAAAATGACATTGCTGTAAGGGCTTTCTTCCTAAGTCCTTATCAGCCAACGGTGCCCCCAGGGGAAAGGTGGAGCAGTGTGGGGGAGGACGATTCCGTTCTTTCTGTAGTGCCCTGTGCACTCCAGTACCAAAGCATATGAAGATTCCAGGGGCACAATCAGATTCCTTTAAGTAACTCCCATATAAACAGTTTTAGCGTCTACGTGCTTGTGTGAATATAAAATGCTCCCTGATTCTCTTAGGTTCAAATTATACTGCTTACAGCAAGAAATTAACTTCAGTTTTCAACCCTAGAAAGGTTTCAGATAACCTGAAACCATGGTAAATTACCATATTTTAATAGGATAAATTATCTGGGAAAAAACATTTAATTACATCTGAAAAGGTCTGTCTTTGATTGTGACAGTTTCTAAGGCAAATGTCTTCATTAAGGTTGTTTTTCCTTCTTTCTTTTTTAATGATGAACATGAGTCTGGCTCATCATTAGAGAAAATGAATCTAAGAGTTTAATGACCTGGGACAGGTAGAAAAAATATATGTCCTTAAGAGTAAGAGAACATGGCTCGAAACTTTCTCTTGAGCTCTTCTGAATAGTTCAGAGCTGGTTCTGTGTGATTGTGGTGCTCTTGGGAAAGAGCCAAGTGCTCTGCCCATTTCTGCCTTGGCTCTATTGGATAGTGTCAGTTTGGAAGCTGTATTTATATCATGGAGATAATTTTTTTTGTTTCTAATCCAGGGTGGCCGTAGGCATGGAGGTTTGGGCAGACATTTTGTTTTGAATATTTTGAAAAGGCTCTGGATCCCTTTATAAAGTTATCGATTCATTTCCTTGTCTCCTAATGCATAATTTTGAGTTTTTCAGGATATTTCCAAGAGAATTTCTAGTTGACTATATTCTTAAATGTGGCTCTTACTCTGACTCACATGAAACAGGTGATTTGTAGAGCATAATCAAGATTTAATCTCAATTCTTATATTCATGGAGCATAAACTTGTCCTACTTGTAATTTGTATGTATTTAACATTTGGACATACACATGTGTGTAAAGGTGTACCAACCTTAATGTTACTCCCTATTTGTTGACTCATCTGACACCTAATATTTGTAATTTACTTTTTACCACCTTTATCCACATAGGCAATATTTTCCATCATTGGTGTCAAACATGTTCTTGCCAAATATGAAAGCAGGCATGTTTAGACTCAGATTTTTACCATGTTAAAATTTGTTTTAAGAAACAAAGATACAGGACGCCTGGGTGGCTCAGTCATTTGGGCATGGGACTCTTGATTTCAGCTCAAGTCATGATATCGGGGTGGTGAGATCAGGCCCCACCTCAGACTCTGCACTCAGCTCCAAGTCTGCTTGAGATTCTCTCTTTCCCTCTCCCTGCTCCTGTGTTCTCTCTGTCTCTCTCTAAATAAATAAATAAAAATCTAAAAACAAACAAACAAACAAAAAAACCCCCAAAGAAGCAACAAAGATACAGTAGGAAAGACCTGCGGTTCAAACAAAGACGCTATGGTCGGATTATTCAGTTGCAGGCCAAGCTAAGCTTTTCTTTACATAAGATTCAGATTAGTTTTCTTCTGTTTTTCCTAAGAACAGCAAGATCTTCTGGGATAATACAGCTCATGTGTTAGTTTCAGTTCTCTTGTTGGGGAAATATTTCTATAACTTAATGGATAGACCTTTTAGATGAAATGGTGACTTGGCCAAGCCAGAGCAGCCCTGGGCAGAAGCACCATCTCTTGGTGGCATGGTTTCTCAAAGTCACCCGGGCTCCCAATGAGGTGTTTGTTGCCCATCCTACTCTCAGTTATCAATCTCTCACCTCAAGCCTTTGGACTCATGTCAACTACCCATGATTCATAGAGTGCGATCATGGATTGCCCTTCACTCTCTCACATCACTGCCCGCCATGATGTGAGTCTTCTATGCACTGTAGCCCCAAGTTTTGATCTACCTCAGTTAACAACCATTTATTGAGCATCTGTTATATTCTTACAAATGTGGAGAGAAGTGGTAATCAGGGACAAGTACAGGGGAAGACTAGAGCAAGACGCGGGCTTTGCTTTCAAGGCGTTTCTAGTCGAGTTGAGGAGGTGGGATGGGCCACGCCGAAAGACGAACCCGCAGTCTCAGGTAACAAATACGTATCAGATGAAGGGTGTGCGGCGTTGGCTCCAGCAGAGGTTTCTATGCAGTTTTTAGTGAGAAGACTAAAGGATATTTTTACTTAGGTCCCAACACATCATTAACTAGATATTTAATGAGAACATAAATTATTGCAGAGAGAGAAATAAGTTGACAGGAAGCTTATGTAATGGTTTGAATTTCAAACACTTAGTGAGGCTTACATGTTGACCCGAGGGAATTACAGAAATGAATCATAAACCCTTGAAAATTAGCAGGGCAGGAAAAATATAAGCTGTGCAGGAAATCATTTCCATCCTCCACAGATTCTTCAATTGAGATGGTCTTCATGGGCAGTTTAAATCCATTAGGTTTTAGTTTTCCTTTTTAAATGAAATGATTAGAGAGTTTAAAACCTTGAACAAATGACAGTGTACAGTTTATAGGAACTGATTCTTCATAAGAAGGAAATGAATGTATTCAGTGTGATGGGGTCAGCCTCAATTGGATTGCTTTCTGCTATCTGTAGTTTCCATTATTTATGATAAAGTGAAGATTAGAGATTTTGAAATTTAAAAAAAAAGTGTCAAGGAAGAGGATTTATAATAAAAGCAAAAGGAAAATGACATTTTAAAAAGAGCAAGAATGGAAGAAAGAAAGAAATTAAACAAAATGTCGTAAATTGGGCCTGTGTCCCTGCAGACTTCAGAGCTCATGTCTTTAGTTCAAATACCTTTAGCTTCTTTGGTTCAGATTGCCCTTAAAGAGTTATCAGGATTTGCTTTTAAAAGCAGAGGTGTTATTCACCATGAAACCTGTAATTACTTTAATATTAATGTTGTAAATAATTAATATTATTTTAACATTAATGTTTACTATTTAACATTAATGTTTAATATTTAATGTTAATGTTATTTATTTATTTATTCTTAACATTATACTTTGTGTGTATTTATGCCCACCTGTGCTTTTCATTTCCTTGCCTTATTTAGGTAATGTACAGATGCTTATGTACATTTGGGGTCCATTGAAATCTTCTTTCACTTGCAGTCACGTTGTGACCTTCATCAAAGACCATCAGAGACCTTAGTTGCTTCTCAAAATTAAGCCTTAAAATTATATGAACCCCTTCCTTTTCCTTTTGTCTATATTTCAAATGTATATTTTAAATCACCTTATATATTCTTTGTTCTTTTCTAGCTTGTATTTATATGAACACATGAAGCAGGGCAGTCCTGTAGTTACTGTAGACTATAATAATCTGCTAACGAGTGGGGGTTCATTCTAGGGTATTCCCGGACATTGTTTTACTGGTGAAGTTTGCTGAGATGGGTCCTTATACCAGGATATACAGTGCACCCTAGGAATTGTGCTTTTCAGCCATGAGGACTCAAGTGTTCTTCTCAGCATAGTAAAAGGTTACCATTGAGAGGTTTGTTCCATTGCTCCTTTACCCCTGACTCCTGTACCTTCATTACTTCTTTTGCCTGACTCCCAGCCCATCCTGGCCCATCCCTTTGCTGCTTCCAGTGTATGCTCATGGTCACTTCATTGTGTCTGTAGCTGAGATGAATACCAGGTCCATAAGAATCATGACTAAATGTAGCCATGTCAGAGCGGAGCCACTTACTAAGAATACAGGAATGCCAGTGAAAAGAAAACTTTAACCTTTCAATGAATTTACAGAATAACTACTAATTAAGCCCTTGAAAGTATCCATAGAATTCTCTTTACAAAACAACATAAATTTATTCTCTAACTGAACCACATATTTTTCCAGCAAAGCTTTCATTGTTTTTCTGTATTTATAATCCCTAGTATTGTAATCATTTTGTTTCAACTCTGGGATTTTCCTTTGCAGTGGTAGAGTTTAGCAATTAAACGGGACAATCTTGACCTTCCATTTCTTCCTCTATATATTGAGAAAAATATTTCAAAATCCAGAACAACTGATTTACATATTCTGAGCTTTGTCTTTTCCATGGGTCATTCATTCATTCATTCAGTCAGTCAATCAGTAGTCAAGAGATGTTATTGAGCCCCTCATATGTGACAGGAACATGTAGAGGTGAACAATGGATTGTTTTGACATGAGGGAATTTACCAGCTGGTAGAGACTAAGACAATGGTGAATAAAATAGCGTGCCTTTCTAGTTTGCAAAAGTCCACGTCATCTACTCCCAGGATGCACCAGGAGGATGGGAACAAGGAAGGATGTTTAGATTGGCCTGGGAGCACTTCTAAGAGGAAGTAGCATTTGCTTCTTGAAGGATAACCGGTGAAGTCAGGTAGCAGCCACTGCTCAGGTGATAGAAATGATACATACATGCGAGAACTTTCTAGATGATAAGGTTGGACTCAGATTATCTTGAGTGAAGGAATGCCAGTTTGGACTTTACTGAAAAGGAAAGCTCTCAAAAACTTTTAAGTATAGGGGCACCTGGGTGGCATAGTCAGTTAAGCATCCGACTCTTGGTTTCAGCTCAGATCATGATCTCATGGTCGGGAGATTGAGCCCCTCGTTGGGTTCTGTGCTCAGTGTGGGTCTGCTTGAGATTCTTTCTTCCTCTGCCTTTCTAGCCCTCCACCCCTGCTCTTGCTGTCTCTCTAAAATAAATAAATAAATTAAAAAAAAAAACTTTTAAGTATAGATGTGTGATATTCTGATTTGTGTTTTGACAGAATTGGGGGCAGCATGGAGGACCAGTTGGAAGTTGATTGGTAAAAAGAATAAATCGATCAAACTGAAAAGCTATTCAAAAGTTAGTGTTTCTAGACTTTGGTTTTAAATTTGCTATTAGTAAAAACTACTTTATCTTTACAATAAGAAGTCAAACTAAAGGACCAATACTACCTCCCTGCTTACTGCTGTAGTTAGAACCGGGAATAAAGTAGATGAATGCTAAATGACAGAGGCATATTATTTCTCAACTTTTTATTTTGTATTTCCGTGTTAAAATGAAATTTAAAACTTAATGACCCTTTCAGGAATAGTCAACCAAAAATTGGCCGTTTCTTCATTCCTAATAGAAGTTTTTGCTAAAATATAATGGTGATAATTTAAAGGGATGCGATCATACTTAGTAGGTACAGTTGGCATCACTGACTGAAAATGATTTTAAAAGTACTTTTGAAAGCAGATAAAGTGGTCAAATGATATGTCCAAAAAAGTAAAATCATCCTAGAATATACAAAGCTTATAAATGCATGAGGTAAGAGGGTGGCTCAGTTAGTTAAATGGTTGACTCTTAATTTTGGCTCAGGTCATAATCTCAGGGTCATGGGATCGAGCCCCTTGTCGGGCTCTATGCTCATCAAGGAGTCTCTTTGAGATTCTCTCTCTCCCTCTCTTTCTGGCCCTAACCTCACTCTCTTTCTCTCTCTAAAGTGGACTAACAAATCTTTAAAATAAGTAAATAAATAAATGAGATAGGAGATGACAGCTCTTGCAATAATTTTGCCACTGGAGCATTGACTGATGCCTGAAAAATTATGAAAAATAAATTAATGAAAAACATTTCCAATAAGCAGATCAAGCATAATTGTCTGAGAATAAGAGAGAAAAAGCTAAAATGCCCGTAAAAGTTGTAAAACTTGCCCTATTTCAAACTAACAAGGTCAAAGTCCTCCCACCCCAAAACTTTTAAAAAACAAAAAAGACAAGTATTTTTAGGGTAATTTAAGGTACATAGGGATGCACAACCACCTCATGGTACATAAAAATTATTAATTCTTGGAAAACTCATGACTTGAAATACCTATTTTTCACCAGATTTTTATTTGTCCCATTTACCATTCTGGATTTTGCTAGACTCAAGAGAGGTCTTACTAGATCTAAGATTTTTTTTAAATTCTTCATTCAAATCCACATATTTGGGGTGCCTGGGTGGCTCAGTCAGTTAAATATCTGCCTTCGGCTCAGGCCATGATCCCAGGGTCCTGGGATCAAGCCCTGCATCGGGCTCCCTGCTCAGCAGGGAGTCTGCTTCTCCCTCTGCCCCTCTCCCCCACCCAGCTTGTGCTTTCTCTCTCACTCATTCCCCCCCCAAATAGATAAATAAAATCTTTTAAAAAATCCTCATATTTGACTCTCTTTATACTTTATTCATTAAATTCATTCATTCATCCATTCAGTCACCCTCCTCTTTGCTAGGTGCTGCTCTAGGTACAAAAGATACCACAGAAAACCGAAAAGCATCATTGCAGTGAAGAAATTGGGGGTGTCCATTTATCTTTCATCAGCTCCTTTGTGACAGCCATTAGCAAAACTTCTATAGGCTCATGTCTAATTTTCTCCTTCAATGCACAGATTGAGTAGACATAATTCGTTGTGAGCTCCTCCTCCTTGATATGAAAAGGAGCATTCACAAGTTGCCTTATGAAAGTCTTGGACATTTCATCAATATTTTAGTGTTAAACTTTTATAAGAGCCCTAGGACTTATAATTTGTGTATTTATATTCTATTAAGACTGGCATCAGCCACAGGAAAAAAAATGTAGTTTTGTCTTGATTATCTTTGTGTGCAGCAATTCATAATATTGTACTAGACACACAGACAGGATCTTGAATTTTGGGCCAATATTAGCCTAAGGAGAATCTATTTATGAAAGAGTTTTGTGACCTTGGGCATACACTGAATTTCTCTGGATCACGGTAACACCACTTGTAAAATTAAGAGTCTTGGACCAACTTCCTGCTACAGGCTATGTTCATACAAAAGCTGACGAATCTTAGGCATTCTGGAAGTTTATAAGAAAGACAAATGGAAACTATAACTCTCTTTGTAAGTTTGCTTGCCATTCAAGCTGCTTTCCTGGCTGATATTTATGAAAGAGAAGTAAAGCAGAGAGAAGATAAGTGACTTGACAGTGATCAGAGTCTGATGCCGAGCCACACTAGAATTTTCCTTGGTTGCCGTCCTTTCCTGTCCCCATGGCATGCGGATCCTGAATTACCCTAAAAATGGCAGAGGAAGACAAGTACAGAGATGCAGGGACATCAGAAGAGAGAATGATGGATAATGTGAATGAAGGAAGTAGAATGGAGAATGGCCCTTAATTTCCTATCAATATGAGATTGTTCTTGAACCATTATTCAGGGTCAGACAGGGTCACGTCGTGAATAAAAGATCTGTCTAGATACCACAGGAAGTGATATTGCTACTTCAGCATGTGGTACTTTATCTACTAAAACAAAGCCCTATTTTAAGAGTCATAAAGTTGGGGTTTGGGCTGTGGCTTCTTATATTTGCATATATATGCAGTTGGTGAGGAAGCGGAGGTGGGAGGGAAGGCTGCCCAAGTATTTTCTCCTTAATGTCCTGGCCAAATGCAACATCAAATAATTATGTTCTTCCGCTTACTTATATTCCTTCAGCAATTTCCTCACATTTTGCCTCAAATCTTCAAAGCCTTTGACCATGTGGGCTTAAAACCATGAGGATGAAAGTGTCCAGACTCTTTTGTGGCCATGCCTGCTTCGAGCCATGTCTGTGGTCACTCTGCATCCTGGTCTGGATTAGTGGTTCCAAACTGAGCAACCCTGGGAAGAATGGCATTTGAGTCCCGCTGTCCCTGATTATTTGAAACATCTGTACAGTATAAATATGGAAATACCTTTTGCTCTTTCTTTCTTTCTTTCTTTTTTTTTTTATTAGGCGACATGCCCAGCACGGAGCCCAACATGGGGCTTGAACTCATGACCCTGAGATCAAGACCTGAACTGAGATCAAGGGTCAGACACTTAACCGACTGAGCCACCCAGGTGCCCCTACGTTTTGTACATTCTAATTCAGATTCTCAGTTTTGGCCAGGACATACCTTAGTTACTTGGAGAATCTAGCTTTTAATGAATTTGCATTTCAAAAAGCATTTCTTGCTCCATTATAGAGGTGGAATGTTATTTTAGAAAGACTATGGCTTTTTCACTGGGTGAAGATGATTTGCGTGAAATTAGGAGCCCTGACTTCTGGGTTCTAGTGTTGACCATTCACAAACTCGCTCTGTGGTATCACTGAGCCACCGTAACTTGGGGCTCCAGTTATTTCTTCCATAAAAATGAAAGGATTTTGATTAGACCTCATAACGCCTTAAACTCTAACTTTCTGTTCTGTTTTTTAGTATAAAAGCTCTCTGGATCCCAAGATATGTGTCGTGCCCTGGAAACTTTTAGGAACCAAATGAGTGTTATAAACCTAAATTATATGGCCTGTTATGAAGTATTAAAAAATAGAGGAACGCTCTGTGTGTGTGTGTGTGTGTGTGTGTGTGTGTGTGTGAGTCCTTCATAGAATCTGGACAGATACAGTTGATAGGAAAATTTTCTAAAGTCTTGGTCCCCTAGAAATTCTTTCCCCCATAGGATCTTTGTTCTTCTGTGTTTTCTTAAGTAAGAGATAATCTTCAGGGAAAGGAAAGCTTGAGTTGGATTGCTCAGCTGTGCCCTAGTAGTAAGTATCTCAGAAACTGAGGGTTAGTGCAATGACCGAGTTAAGAGAACAGGTGACATATGGGTGGCCCTTGTCATGCCAGTGGTGGGGGCAGAATGAGTGTCATCATCCTTCCTACTTATAGCAGTATGCACCACTGCAAAGGATCTTCCTGAGAAAGAGACCGTGCAAATACATAGGCTTCCCATTCCTGTCCCTGTCCGCCTCTGACCCCATGTGTAAGGAAAGACTTAAGATTCTGACGGTACCCATGTATCCTGCTGTATGTCAGAAAGATATATTTTCTCCTTTTCCACTGTAGTATAATTTGACTTTTTTTTGTCTAAAGAAAATTGCCTTCTTTTGTCATTTATTTTATTTCAACTGGATTTTTTTCCTGCTGGTATTGTGTCAGGGGATTGGTCAAATCTGACCCATCAGCTTCTTCAATCAGTACTGTTGGTTAAAAGAAAGAAAAAGGCAGTAGGTCTCCCTTTCTTCTTGGGCTGATCAAGTCCTATTTTCTAGTTCATTTTTCTCAAATCCATCCATTCTTTGCCTGAGGTCTCATGAGGTGTTTGGATATTTTACCTCGAGTCAATCATACACCATGATATTCAGCACCCAGTCCTGACATGGCTCTAAAACTCCTCTTCACTCACTCGGTTTTCCACTCTGTGTTCCAGACAGTTTTGCCCATTTGCCTTTCCCTCTGCAAAGTTTCTTTCTCTGCCTTTGCTCCCAGTGGTTCCTCTGGGTACAACCTCCCCTGCTCCATCTACCCAACAAAATCTGCAACAGTGCGATCTTTTATGCCCACTCACCAGTTGGGAAGATTTTCTCAACTCTCAAACTTATTTGGTAACCCTCTTTTGACCTTAATCCCATTTTACATTGCTTTGTCATTACCATAGACACAATACCACTCTCACGTTCGACTGTAAACTCTTTGAGGGCAAAGACTGCCTTCTCCAGGGTTTGCTGATTGAAAGAACAGTTGTTTGTTTTTCAGCAAAGCCTTTGAAAAATTTCTATGTAAAAGATGGTTAAAATAAGGACATGATTAGGACAGGTGATGAAATTTGAATCAGGTCTCTAGATTAGATAGTAATATTGCATCAATGTTAAATTTTTTCATTTTGGTAATTGTACTATAGTTACATATGTGAATGTCCCTGTTCTTAGGAAATGCACATTAAAGTATTTAAAGGCATAGGGGCATAATTTTATGTACACATTACTCTCAAATGGATAAATGTGTGTGTGTGTGTTTGTAAATGGATAGTGGTAAAGTCCACATTACTCTCAAATGGTTAAAGGGTGTATGTGTACGTAAGTGGATAGTGATAAAGTAAATGTGGCAAAATGTTAGCAGCTAGTGAGTCTGGGTGAAAGTCATTCTTTGTTGTATATTTATAGCTTTCAAATAACTTCAAAATTATTTCAAAATAGTTAAAAGCAAAAAAATAATTAAATTTTATTTATTTTACATATAAATTTTATTTCTATCAGTAAATTTTTATGTATTTATTTCATATACAATTTATATATATTTTCAGAGATCATCATAGAAATCTAGTTCAAAGGCAGGAAAGGAAAAGGAGCATTTATTTGTAAATGAGAAAGCAACCCAGAGAAAAGTTTAGAATCCACCCATTTAGTATTTTGTAAGTGACCAGCAGGCCCCGAGCACATGAGAACTCTCCAGGTTATCACGAGGCAGCTCAGTTACCTCAGAACTTTGTGGCTTAAGACAGCAAACGTGCGTTACCTCAGTTTTGGTCCGTGTCAGGAATTTGGGAGAAGCTCAGCTGGTGGCTCTGGCTCAGGAGCTCAGTACGTCAGCAGGGGCTGCGGTGCCCTGAAGGCTTGACAGGGCTGGAGGATCCACTCCCATGGCTGTTGGCGGGAAGCCTCCCCTGAGGCTTCACTTTGCTGCTTGAGTGTCCTAATGGTATGGCAGCCGGCTGCCTGCAAGAAGGGTGGTCCAAAAAGCAAGATGGGAACTGTGTTGCCTCTGATGACGTAGCTCTCGAAGTTACACTCTGTCATTTTTGCCGTATCCTGTTGGTTGCACAGTCTACTCATCGAGAAGGGGGCTGACACGAGGCAGGGATCGTTGGAGGTCAGCCTGGAGGTTGGCTACAACCCTAGGGTATAATTAGGGCTGCCAGAGCATAGTTGTTGAAAAAAGAAAGAAAGAAAGGGTAAATTTTATAAAAGGGATAATAGAGCTTTTTTTTTTGGTGGAGGCCAAATAAATTAGGACTCCAGATGGAGAAGAATGAGTGGGAATGTTATTGAGGAATATGAAGTCATGAGAAGTTTAGGAAGATCAAGATGATTATATTCACTGAACCCTGGAATGAGAAGTGGTGCTTGAAGTTTCTTTTTCTTATAAAAAAGAGAGGTATTGTTTCCCCAAAAGGAGATAAGTAGACTGAACCGAGCAAATAAAACTGCAATTCATAATGTTTTAAGCCACAACAGCTGTTCTTTTTTTTTTTTAGAGAAAGAGAGCTGAGCTGGGAGGTGGGGAGGAGCAGAGAGAGAGAGAGAGAATCTTAAGCAGGCTCTATGCTCAGCACAAAGTGCAGAGCCTGATGTGGGGCTTGATCCCAGGACCCTGGGATCATGACCTGAGCTGAAATCAGGAGTCAGTCACTTACCTGACTGAGCCACCCAGGCACCCCAAACATCCCTTATGAGTCTGTTCTTATGTCTCTCTCTTTGTTTTTCTGATATTGGGTGTTTTCACTTTCTTATTTTCATGATCAACATCAGAAGTTTGTTTTCTTAGTTTTTTAATTTTGTGTTCTTTTATTTTACTATTATTCTTTTTTTAAGTAGGCTCCACACCCAGCCTGGGGGAGAACATGGGGCTTGATTGAACTCACAACCCTGAGATCAAGACCTGAGCTGGGATCAAGAGTTGGATGCTTAACTGATTGAGGCCCCCGGGTGCAGCAGCTGTCTTTGATATTGACCCTATATTCTATTATTTCTCCCAGTCTTGGCCAATTCTTACTTTCCCTTACACTTCCCGGATACTTCCCTTAGTCTATCCCCCCTCCAAGGGCAGATCCACCCCAAACCTGAATGCATGAACCTCCACCCCCTTCTTTGCCCCCAGTCCCTGTTCCCTTCGTTGGATTTTGCACACCCTCTCTGTGTTAATCTCCAAAACACCTCTTTCATCTAATAAAGCACACTGCTCGAAAACTTCAGTGTATCCCACGGCAGGCAAGATAAAACCATATGTACTCCTTAGCCTGGTGCTCAAGACCCTTTATCACTGAGCTCTGCCTACTTTTCTAGCACTGCCTCTCAGGATTCCTTACAAGTCCTCCTGCTCTCCACCCGCGAGGCTTGGCTCCCACTTCTCTCTTTGCCTCATGGCCCCTTGCCATGGTTTTCATTTACTCAAGGCTTCCTTTTACCCGGATGTGATGCCAAGAACAGACCACAGATGTTGTAGTCATCAGCCAGATTGGTTCAAATCTCTGCTGTTCTAATTGTCTGTTTTCAAGTGAAACATTTAATCTCAGCCAATGAGATTACGTACATGAGGTGCAAGGCATGAGGTAGATACTCAGTGATTTCTAGTTCTTTTTCTTTTGAACGCTCCTGTTCATGTTCAACCTCTTTCATGAAACTTTACTGCTCACACTGGTTTTTCCCTCCTCTTAAAACTCTGGCCCTTTGTTTCTACGTTGACTCATTTGGCAAATAATAGTTTATTTAGAATTTTCGTCCCTAGCAGATTTTGATCTGTTGAGGCTGAGACCGTGCCTTATAAGGCATCATGGTCCCCACAGTTGCTTGAACTTAGATCCTTAGTGAGTATTGTTTGTGGAATTTTCCATGTGCTGTGCGTGGGATTCCTAGGGGTGTTTTAGAGTACTTCCCAAAGTTGAGGACGTGCGGGTGATCAGGGTCCCCCTCCCCCCAAACTACCCTTTAATGCCACCTAGATAATACATGCGGAGCTGGCAGGTTAAGTCGATGAGACTGTACCTCTCTGTTCCCACAACAGCTTCTTCTGGGTTTAACCATGCCTGCCTCATGCTGTATTGAAATGGTCCGTTTGTGGCCATTCTTCATGTAGCTGGTGAGCTTCCTCAGGATGGCCCAGAGCCTGGCAGCCCCAGGGCTTTGCCTCGTTCTTGCTTGGTGTGAAGTGTCCAGTGAATGCCAAAACTGATATGAAACACTCACTTCCTGATAATGTGTGGGGATATTTTTTTTTTTGGTTGCTTATGAAACCATTATAAGTTTGTAGAATAGGATTTGATAGATGTTTTTGGTGTTAATAGCTGCACTCATTTAACTTATATTCTCGGAGCCTTCCAAAGAATGCCGTGCGACTGCCCATATACGATGATTTAATGTGATTCAGAAGAATATCTCTGTTGTGGTGTTTGATGTGAGCAAAAGAACACGAGGCTTTACACACACAACATATATGGTACTTGCATTGCTTCAGAGAAAGAGTTATGCTTGGTTGAAGTCATACGCTGCTAGAATAACTAGCTTTGGATGGTCAAAACAAAAATCACAACAATGCCTCCTGGATTCTTTTTATCTGCAAAGTAGTATTTCTGTGGAAGTTCTCATCTGGGGTTGTTCCCAGGACAACCAGTAGTGTTATTCTTTTTTTTTTTTTTTTTTTTTTTTAAGTAAGCTCTACTGCCAATGTGGGCCTTGAACTCAGAACCCTGAGATCAAGAGTCACATGAGTGTCTTTTGACATCGTTGATACCCCCAAGCTGGAGCTCTGATATTCTAGTCACAGGCCTGAAGCTCCAGGAGGAACACAGCATGTTCCTTCTGTCCCACTTGGGCAGCCTTTCTGAGGAAAAGCTAGTATGTTATTTACAGATAACATGATGGTGTGATCAGGGAAAATTGGTGGCTTTTGGTACCCAGAGAGGGGGTACGGATTGTGGAAATGTGACTACTCTTAATCATGAAATTTATTTTCGCTTAGAAAACTGTGAGATGATTTTAAGGAAATGAGCTTGAGGAAAAACTGGGTGAGGGCACCCAAGTTATTTCTATGAGTGCACTTAATGATTCTAGGAAGGAAATAGATTTTAGAGGCAGAAAGGATTGTCTGGCATCATTTATCCCTCTGTTGTTGCAAAAAATAAATTAGCAAGTCAACGCCCCCGTTATTTATCTCTCCCTAATACACTGATAAACTACTCCCTATCATCAGAACCTAGATTCATCCATTGTAAGGATTCTATTCAATCTGATTATTTATCGAGGTTTTTGTGAGAATAAGCAAAGCCTGCCTTCCTAGTAGGTAGCAAGAGTTAATCCTACCTGCTGTGTTTCTTTTTTCTAATAGGAGCACTTTAGCAATGCTAATCAGTTGTAGTGATTTTCTGTTTTGATTTTTCCATAATAATTAAGTGAATGATATGAAATGCAATCAAGTTTGGCACTAGGGGGTTCATGCAAATGACTCTCTCTTTTTTTTTTTTACATTTTAAATTTTGTTAAATGGAACCATAAGGAAAGTTATTTGAAGATGAAGACTGAGTGGGTGGGGGTAGCAGAACTCTTAATTTAGAGTTTTGAATATTTTCCAAATGTCTATTTTAATGAAGCAAATCACCACTGTGTTACTTTTTTTCCAATTGAAATAATTCTATTTTTTAAAGATTGTGTTTTGTTTTCATATGTACTCCAAAGTGGAAGATTATAGTGTAAGACAAGATGGCACAGCTTAAAAGAGAGAAATGAGGGGGAAATGTGTTGAACTTTTTTCCTTCAGGGTAGATATAAAGGAAAAACTGTACCCACATTTAGTCAGCGAAACCTATAGAAGAATACAAATAAAGCAGGGAAATGGTATATGTAATGCCCTATCCATTTCTTACTTGGGTTTTTTCTCTCAGTGCCTTTTATTCAACAAGACAGAACAAAAGGACGGAACATCTGTGTTCTGAATATAATGAAATGTTGTATTTCTATAGTTTCTTACAGCTCATTGGCATGTCTGTGAAATGTCCTTTCCCCACACGGTATATAACATTTGAATTATTTTCTCAAAGGGTTTTAACCTGTTTATGTGAGGTTGCATGATCCCTGCATCTGGAACTAGCAATTCTTTTTGCTTTTGATGTTTTATACTCTAATGCAGGTTATTTTAGAACTCAGTTAATTTTTTTATTTTAATTTGGAAAATCCTTGGGGAATGAGACCAGCTGATGTATATATACATTTTTTTAAATGTCTTTATATTTTCCCTTCTGTAAACAGCTCCAGCAACTTGGCAATGCAGTTAGATTTTTCTGTATGCCAAATTTCAAAAGCAAAGGGGAGGTAACCAAATTTTGCTTTTTTTTTTTTTTTCCTGCCATCCCCACAGAGAGGTTAAAGCCTTCATAGAGCTTCACGTCAAGTGCAGAGCAAGAAGGGCTACCAAAATATTAACGTTAAAATTTTTACATTAAAGGAAAACACACAGCCTTTTTCTTTTTCTTGGCAGTTTGATTCATTGCTTACAGCAATTTCTAACTTTACAGACTAAACATTTCTAATTGGAAAATGGATGGTTTGAGTCTAAGATGGTGACTCACGATATAAACTTTCCAATTTGGGGTAATTGTTGGTAAGTAGACGGCAGATTACTGCTGACTAGCACTCGTTTTGTCTTTGAGGAGAGAATGAAAGTTAATATATATATTTCACACTTCGCTGAAACAAAACACTTACCCTGACATAGATAAAGCAATGAGACAGGAGGTATTTGCCATGCTTATTTGTTACAACCAAGTATATTAGAGGTTTGCTTTTTTTGATGAATGAGGAGAACATGAGCAGTGTATTACATGTCTTCAACTGTGAAATGGGGATCATAAAAACACCTTTTTCTTAGGTAAATGACTGTGAGGGTTGGACAGATCACGCACATAAAAGGTTCCACGCCCTGGGCCTGGCTCCCAGGAGCCGGTCTGGAAATTATTGCCTATCATCATCATCATCATCATCACTGTTCATCATTCTTGTTAAGTGGAAAAGCTTCTTTGGTTATATAATGTTGAGCTTCAGATTTTACAACTTCATGACAAACACTGATAATTTGAATTAATTTATAAGCCCTATTTTGGCTACCCATTTATGCTTTTAATGTTAGAATATATTTTGTGATGACGGAAACTTCCCTTTTTAAAGATTTCACAGCCTCTCATAATGGCTTATAGTATCTTCTCGTTATCCTACACGTTCATGATATTATTTCCTTATCCTAAATCAAATGTTGTCTTTAGTTTTAGCCTTTGTGCAGTTAGACACAGGTGTGACACTTGTCACGATATACTTGATACACTTATCCTTATAAACAGCCTTGATTTTGAAAGATTGAGTACTTCTTCCCTTGATCTAGTCTCTTGACTCTGAAGGATAAACTATTTCCTAAGGTTAGGTTTTTGCTGCTATTGTTGTTTATTGTTTATTTGAAGATAAACTTACCCTCTACCCTTTTTTTTTTTTTTGAAGTAATCTCTACACCCTGCATGGGGCTCAAACTCACGAGCCCAAGATCAAGAGTCCCACACTCCAGGGCGCCTGGGTGGCTCAGTCAGTTGAGTGTCTGACTCTTGGTTTTGGCTCAGCTCATGATCTCAGACTGAGCCCTGAGGCGGCTCCATGTTCAGCAGGGAGTCAGCCTGAGGTTCTCTCCTTCTGCCACTTCCCTGACTCATGCCCAGGAGCTCATGCTCTCTTTCTCTCAAATAAATAAATCAATCTCTCTCTTTTTTTTTTTTAAATAGGAGTTCAGTGCTCCACCAACTGAACCAGCCTGGCATCCCAATAAACTTATCTTTTTAAACCACAAGGTCATTATTCAATAAATTTTGTTCCCATTTGGTTCCGCGCCTTGTGGTGTAGAAAGTTAGTATAACTTCTCAAAATGCCAGCTTTCACCCGGAAAATAACTGCTTCGGTCACATAATCTGGCCTATTGTTACTAGTTTCCCTAGTTTACCAACAGGCAGGTCAATACCTGTTCTCTTTTTAAGTAGTAAGTGGATCAGCTATTTATAGTTCCGTGTCCATTTTTGCAATAATTATATAAATTCATTTTATAAGTGTGCCAATTAAACGTTTCCTTCTGACTAAGGGGAAAGTTCCTGGAGGTGAGGAGCTGGGCGTGAGTTCCAGGCACAGGCCATGCTGCTATTACATACCCAAGCTGGTGAGTGCCTGGCACATAGTATGTGTTCAATAAATGCCTGCCGATAACTTCATGTGAGTACCTCCTGCGAACCTCAAACTTGATGTATCTGAACCTGATCTAAAGCTTCTTCCATCCCAGAAGGAGAGGGTGTCTGTGCTTCTCATCTTAGTGAAGGGCACGCCATCTACCCATGGGGCTCTTCCGGGGAGCACTCCTCTCTCTTACTCTCATATTCAGTCATCAAGTTCTACTGATTCAATTCCCAAAAGTCTCTCAGATTCGCTCACTTCCCTGCAAGGTCTGCGTTATCCCCCAGTGAAGTTCTCGGACTTGGCAATGGTGTACAAAACCCTTTGTGCTATGCCCCTGTCTCTTTCTTGGCTGAATTAATTTGAGCTCCCCAAAGTGTGCCTGACCCTCCCTCCCCTCTGGTTCCGTCTGCATGGAACATTCTCTCCTTCCTCTTGTATCTCCTTTGCGGGCCTCTTTTACAAATAAGCTGCTGTTTGCTTTTCCGTTGTGTTCATTCTTCCTCTCAAGAACACCAGGTTGGTTTTCTCTAACACCAACCTCTAAACAGCCTTACACCTTTTTCTGCACACCTACGAACAAACCTCTGTAAGATGGCTGGTTTTGTTTCTGTTGAGCAGATGGGGAAACGGAAGCACTAAATGTGGGAAATGTACATCATGATTATTAAATTATAGGCATCTTGATGGTCAGGGACAGAAATTGTGTCTGTATTTGATGTCCAGTCTTTGCACAGTGCCTAGGATAGAGCAGACCTAGCAGACGTTCCATGGCCATTGAGTGAATTATTGAATGAATCTCAGTTTGAGCCTGAGGTGCCTTTCTCTTGAGTCAATGGAGCTTCTGTTTCATCATTTACCCTCCAGGACAAATGAGGCCAGATTCCTCTGTGAGTCCTCTTCTTCCAGAAGGGAAATATGCCTGGTGAGAGAATCTGGAAGTCTGTGTTGCTCTGAGTTGTTCGGGTAGATTCCTTTAATGTCGGCTGGCCTGGATGAGAAGGGCTTTTGTTGTGATGGCAATTAATGATGATTTGCACATTTTAGTAATTTACAAAATGGTGACCACCCTGCACAACACAAGAAATACCTCTCTCTTGGACCATGAAATCTGGTGACCCGTCTATTTAAACACGTGGCTTGTTATGCGTGGGTCAGCCCTACTAACAACTGGTCCCAAATGGTTGTTGTACTGAAAAGAATTCTGTTTGGGACATTTTAATGCTTCTCTAATTGGGATTTTTGTTTTCTTGTAGGTTGTTCTTCCAAAAAAAAATGGTTATCTCTTTGAACTCATGCCTGAGCTTTATCTGTTTCTCATTATGCCTCTGGAGCAGGACAGCATCATCCCTGAATCTTGAAGACCCTAATGTGTGCAGCCACTGGGAAAGGTAATCGTTTTGAGAGTAGTCTGAGAAGTAGTTTCTGATGTTTTTTCTTATATATTATCATTACCAGCCTGACATGTAAAATTAGACTTTGAGAAGAGATTATGAAATTACTTTTATGTAAAAGCCAGTAGTTATATTAATAAATTAGTACTCTTCAGAATATGGAACTTGATTACAGAATATAAAGTGAAAGAACTCTGGTCTATTGATTCTAACACAGGAGCAATCATATCCTGCAGGGCAAATATTACGAGCTCCATTCACATGATCTCCCAAACATCTCCCTGCTCTCAGTCTATTTTGCAATAATCTGGGGGAGCTGGACTTACACATGGGAACCAATGGGTAAGCGGCGAAGGACAATATGGAATAATGTACTGAAGGGTGGCCAAGTATGGTACAAAAAAATTGGGCTGTATGTGGCCTGAAAATGGTGATGTGATTTCTGGAGGCACTGGAGAGGGCGCATGGACATAGTGTGAGCTGAGATGCTCTCAAAGACCTGAATAAGACGAGCGGATAGCAGTGATTGAGTAGAGTTCTAGGCATGGAAGGTGGCTTGAAACCAGTGCCATGCAGACCACTGAGGATCTTGAGCAGCAAAACTAGAGTCAGTATGGTCCTGAAGGAGGGCAAGATTGACTAGATTACATCAAAGCAGATGATGTCGTATACAGATTAGGGCAATGTACACTAGGAGATGCAGAGGAAGGGACAATACAACAGGTCATTGTCAGAGAGCTTAGAGTCCTTTTTGGAACACAAAAATAGTACAAACCATCTAGTGCTAAGGCAGAATAGTCAAATGTAGTCTACACCGCTCTACTGTGCTACTTGCATTTCTACAAAAGCACCTTTAGCTACAAGTCACATTGCGAGTGTCGGCTTTCCAGAGAGAAGGTGGCACCCTTCTAGTCCGCTCAAGCACCCCAGAATAACAGGTAGTTTTGATAGCTGTACGCGCCATTTCATTGAATTCCCCGTCGCTTTTCCCTGTTCTCAGCACCCAGCACCGTGAGCAGCACACCACAGGGGACACATCCAGCCAGGACTGTCGGCACAGGTCAAAATGAGCACAGCTCAGAGCCCTTCAGGCACAGCAGCTGTGTTACTCTAGGGGCACCCTAGTCCCTCACCCACAGCATTATTTTTTTCAGTGAGGGCTTCCCCATGTCTATGCGCAGTATTACAATCAGGGTAACAGAAACGTACTCCCTGGTCAATCCATGGAATTACATATCATTATGAAGCTTTAAGCTGTAGAGGAAAGATGTGTATGTAATCAAGTTCTATGTATCTGTGGTATTAACTGTATTATATAGAATTGAAGGGGAAGGACCTCCTATTAATTATCTTTATAATCGTCACAGCACCCCCCCCATAAACATTTCAGCTACAAAGAGCATAATAAATACCCATTAAAGCAGTAAGCATGAATCAGTGAATACAAGAATGGGTACATATCACATCTGAAAAAGGGAGAAGCCACTGGTGGTTGAACTTGTGGGAGCATGAGAGCTTTGGAATAGAAGGAAAAAATCAAATTCGTAAGATACTGTGAAATAAGAATCAACACATCTTGGTCATACATGGATTGTAGGATGTGCAGGAGGCAGCGAAGGTGAGATTTAGAACCTGCTCTGTGAAAGCGTGGAGGTGTCGTATGAGAAAGAAAAGGAAGAGAATTGATTTGAGAGGGAAGAGATTAGTGTGGTTGCCCTGTCGTGTGCCTAAGATTGGTTTGAGAAATGGGCCCGGTAGTGTTTGGGAGCACAGAATCAGGAGTCTCCAGCATGATGAGACGTGAACAGGTGAACTCTCTGAGGGAAAGGCTGTAAAGAGAAAAGAAGCCAGACTTCAGGTAACCCAGCACCCACTCGTACATGTACATTCTGTCCTGATTCTTTCCTCATTATTTGACGAAACTTGGCAACACATAATTGCATGTTTTGTTCGCTATGGATAATTCCCAGGGTCTAAAACCCTGCCTTGCTTAGGGCATGTGCTGGATAAATGACTGTTGATTGAGTACACTCACCTGACAGGAAATAAAATGGCTAAATATGGACATCAGTGGGGGAATGGGGAGAGGGGACAGAGGGACAGGCACAGGGCACATTAGTCTCTAAACCTAATGCAGTTCAAACATTGCAGAAGTAATTAGAGTAACCTCTAAAAGACTTACTAATGAGGAGGGAAAAAGAGCGAGAAAGAGAAGGGACATAATGGGGATTTTTTTCTCCCAACTGTATTTTTTTTTCCTATGACCTTCTAGAAAGAAGGATTGACAGCCATAATCTTCTTATTGATACATTTCCTGTTTTAACACCAGATAATGATTCTTGGAAGAAATGTAAAAGAAAGTGCAATAGTTGTGACAAGAATGGAGGAAGGAATAGAAACTAAAATGATCAAACAAGGGTGCAGGTGACACATTCTGTATTTTCAAAACCTGCTTGAATGGAAATGGGGAGAGGAAGATGAGTGTCAAGGACAGAATTCCTGGTGGTAGGGCTGAGTAGGGCTCATTGGAGGCTTGCCTTATCTCAACCCCACCTGTACCAAATGGACTCAGCCGGAGCCTTGCGTCTCACAGTGGCAGTCTGTGGGGCTGTGACTTGAGCCCTGCCTGGGCACCTGCCAGAAATGCAGACTCTCAGGCCCTGCCCCAGGCCTGCTGAATCATTAGTTTTCAAATAAAAGGAGGCCTCATTTTAATGCAGCCATTGTGGTTCTGAGAAGTCGTACAGAAAATAAAATTAAGGAAAATGAAATCATTTAAAATACACAAGGGGTGCTTGCTATTAAAGGAATCCCGTGCATCAGCCTTTTGGAAATGGATAATTCCATGAATTATCTGTTCCTTCTTCATATCACCTTTCCCTGGTCTGTGAGTTTACGTGTTGGCATCTACTGGGGTTTCTGCTAAAGAGGGCACCAAGGAAGAGAAGCCATTCTTTGCCCATCCCCTTGGGGGTGGAACACAGAAGTGGTGGTAATTGAAGCAGCGAGTCCTGAAGCGAGCAGAGATAAGGAATGATGATTATTATCATATCTGATTAAAGTAACAAGATCATTTTGGCAGATAGAATGTAATGAACCACTTTGGAATGTGTCCAAGTGATGATGGCTTCCCCACACCCCCCCCATTATTGACCTTAAATTGAATCTTGCTGGGGTTTCTCCCCGGATGATATTTAATAGGTTAAAGTCCCGGTGATGATATGTTTTCTGTGTCTTTGAGAAGATTAAACACACAAGCAGGAGGTGAAGAGTTACGCATCTCTGTGGTGAAAATAGTGTAGAATTGAGATCAGATTCCCTTTATACCACAGTTTGGCACCAGTTGTCTGCTTTAGAAGCTTTAGATGTCCTAATGACATCTGAGAGGTGGCATGGGACAGGACGGTGTCTGGGGGCCCCGGGCTTAGTGCTGGCCCTAGGCTGACCACTAGCACAGGGAGCTCAGTGTTGCTCATTTGTGATAACAGGATTGGACTAGGCAGTCAAGAAGGTTCCTTCCTGCTCTGACTTAAGAGCAGCTGCTGAGGAACATGGAGGTGTGAACGGTTAGCAGAGGCCTGGAAGCGGTGATACAGACTCAGAGGATGGGTTAGCCCAGTGATGGGCATTAAGGAGGGCACGTACTGCATGGATCAATGAATCGTGGATCACTGCATCAAAAGCTAATGATGTACTGTATGGTGACTAACATAACATAATAAAATAAAATAAAATAAATAAATAAAAAAGACCCAGAGGAGGCTGGCCTGTTCTCAGAGATCTTTCCCTTCGTGATGCAAGCACACAGCCTCCACAAAGTGGCCCCTTGAAAAGTGAACAAGTTATTTCTTCAACCGTAGGTGGGTATTGAGCAAATTAGGTATAGTCAGTTACAGAGTATTTGGCTGTCGTAATTTGAAGAATATTCACGATTTACTAACCTGCTTATGATACCTTCAAGTTTAAAAGTAATTTTCAGAATTATGTGAGTCGTGTGATTATATTATAATAAAAGCCAAAAAACTAAACTAACACAAAAAGCTAAAAAACCCCTGAGGACTGTAAAAAGTCAGCAAAATGCTATTGGTGGTGGTGTAAGAGAATTCTCATTAATGTTAATGTTTTCCAAATTTTGTCATGTGATTAGAATACCATTAAAAATGGGGGGGGGGGAAGAGCAAGATTGTATGGAAAAGAAAAAGAATGTATAAAAACCAACAGAAAGGAAATTTGGTGTGAAGAGGCTTAGAGCCCTTCTCCCATAGACTTCACCAGAAGCCTATTTGTGATCAATGTGCAAAGTAATTTGTTTTCAGTCACTTCTGAACTGAATTTGAGGCTCTGAATAATTTTAATCAGAAGAGTCAAGGTGGAAGAGAAATGCTCAGAGCATAGTACCTTTTGTGTCCGTGTTTCCCCAAAACTGTACGTATTTCTCTGTTAGAGCCCTGTTGTGTTATTTCTAGCATCATGTGCTGGCCCCTCTTGAGAGCTCTTTGGGGGCGGAAATTGCAGAGATGTTCAAATAACTGTTTGTTGAATTGGAATCCTAAATGGTTTGATTACCAAGAGCCTTTTTTCTATCCGAAAACCAGAGAAGCGTCCCTCAAATGTGTGCTATTGGTGAACAGCAAGTGGCAAGAGAGAAAATTCATATACTTGAGCACTTTCTCTCATTTAAGTAATCCTCCAGACTGCTAGAAATTAGTGAAAACATTTCTCGTGTTTGCCTATGGAATCTGTTCTCCCATCCACATTAAATGGGATGTGTTTGGCCGGGATCCCTTTGTTGATTATCTCTTCTGCTCACCAAGGCAGACAGACCTTAACCATCATAACACGGCCTTTGAAATTTTATTGGAATAATGCATCCAGTTTAGTTCCAACGATCCACTTTAGTTCTGTTAAATTAGTGCTGTAGAGCCTGGTAGAACATTTTTGTCTTCCAGTCAGCCTTGATTTAGGGTGGTTTCTTTTTTACTCCTCCAGCACATGTGGGCAATAGCTGTGTTTTGCTCATGGGTAATGCAGGACTGCACCTATAAGCAGAGGACATTCATTCGCTTTGCTCTGCACTGAAAATGGAATAGAGAAATAATGCGGCAGGCCTCAAGGTTCAGTTATTTACAAGCAGTTGGATAGGCAGGGAAAAAATTGCTGAGGAAGTCTTGGAATTTGCATCAACCTGAACCTCAGAACAGTGCTAGAGGTCAGAAGACATTAATACCTTATTGTGATATTTCATCCCAACAACCTTTATATTTTAACAGTGGCCTCTTTTCCCTTAAAGGAGTTATATCACAGATGTGGGGGTTTGCATCCCCTACACTCATCTGAACCTGCTCTTGTGGGTAGCTGCAGGTGGCATACAATAGAGAAGGAAATAATCACCTAAAATGTATGTAAGAAATTCAGAATGCCAAGTAGGAAGGGATCTTCAAGACCATCTGTGATTCTTTGGTTTTCAAATGTGATACTCAAAACCAAGGGAAGGAAGGTTATCTGCTAATGACCGTCTAGTTTCTCAGCGTCAGATCAGGATAACCCTGTCTTCTGCTAATCAGTGATCTTTTCAGTAGGGCCTATTGCATCTGCCTAAGATTTGTGGAGGATCACTAAATTTACCTAGAAATCAAGTTGCAGTGACCCAAAGAATGAGATACACAAAAGTGTGAACAGAATGATTATTTTATGGATTTCCTATTGAAGCCTAAGCACATAATAGTTAACAGAGGCTACTTGGAGAAAGAAATCCCACTGTTGGGGAGCCTAACACCACATAGCTTTTCAAATGAGAAGGTTCTACCCTATTTCTAACCTGAATTCTTCATGCTGACATTTCAGCCTCATTCCTTCTGTACCTTCTCTAGTCGATAGTTCCTAATAATGAAGTTGGTCTATTGATTTGCTGCAAGTGAGTCCATAATTGTGGCCTGTTTCATTTGCTAGTGTGAATTAAAGATTTAAGTGAAAATCTTTGAGATTGTTAAAGAGAAGAGGATTAACTTGTTCGGCCAAGAGGATTCTCCAGGTTTTCGTGTAGGTAGGAACTCTAAGCTCTTGAGCATGTAATGGACTGCTTTAAAATGAAGAACTATGACATTGAACATTGAATGCGCTTTATGTTTTATGGATGTTTTCCACCTACATTCTCAGGCCCTTAGGATTGCATACTTTTACTTTAACAAGAAGCTGTTAGTGAAAATGTAGTGGAAACCAGGCTAAGTAGCAGCAGGCTGTGGATATGTATATTTCAGGCTAATTGTTTCAGCGATATGTTTAGAGACTTTGTAGTTTTTATTTAGAGCTTGTATACATCCTCCCAGTGCCTGAGAAGTAGGGCAGGCGCACAAAACCAAATTAAGTCAAGTTCCAACCTGAGAAATATGTTCTTTCTGATTTTCCAGAATCTGTACCAAAATGTACTGTTATGAATATTCACATGGTCTCTGTACTTATTATTTGCATACAGATTTAGATCGAAAACTTCTTGTGAAAGGTCTGGGTTAACCCTGCACCCCTGGTATGAGGGGATGGAATTAAATACAGAGCAATATATGGTGATCATGTTTGTAAATTTGGGATTATCAGAATTTATGGTGAATGGTAAAGAGAATTCTTTTATGAAATTCAGAACATGAACTCTTGTCTTTTAAATGTATTATTAATATTGGTCCTTTTGGTGCTCTGGGTCAAATAAAAACCTGTAAAAACATGGAGATTCTCTATTAAAAGTCAGCATGGAGTTGCCAATGAAGATAATTTAGCCTCTGATTTTTTTTTATATACGTGGTATATCACGAATGTAAGAATCAGAAATATTGATTCTTTATCTTTCTTCTTTGTCAGCTACTCAGTGACTGTGCAAGAGTCATACCCACATCCCTTCGATCAAATCTACTACACCAGCTGCACTGACATTCTGAACTGGTTTAAATGCACACGGCACAGGTAATCGAAGCCCAGATATATTTATGAGTTCGGCTAACTGGGAAGTCCTTTAATGCAGAGACATTAAACATTTGAGAAGATGCATCCATTCATCTCGTGAATAGTTACTGAGTGCTTGCTATCATCTTAGCCTTGTTCCAAACCATAGGAGATACGGAAAAGCAAAACCACTGTCTGTGCCCTTGAGGAGCTTACAGAGAAAGGGTCTACTGGTTACCATCATTTGGTTAGCAAGAATTCACGCAGCTTGTGTGTGGTGCATAAACGGGGGAGACGCTCTTCAGTATGGACATCACTAGGTATCCAGAGACTCATATTCCAGTGTATGTTTCTACTTGAATATCTGACTCAATTTAGACTAACTTAATTTTTTTTTTTTTTTAGAGTGAGAGAGCACATACACGCACGTGCACAGGGTCAGGGGATGGGGGCAGAGGGAAAAGGGAGAGGGAGAGAGAGAATCTTAAGCAGGCTCCACTTCCAGTGCAGAGCCTGACGTGGGGCTTGATCTCATGACCCTGAGATCATGACCTGAGCCGAAATCAAGTGTCAGATGCTTAACCAACTGAGTTACCCAGGCACCCCTAGACTAACTTAAATTTGACCTCAACTTAAGACACATATTTTTTTTCCTATAAATGTGAAAACAGAAAAGAAAAATATCTTAAATATTAATGTTCATATGGAAGGGAACCTTGATATCTTACTTTTATTTGTAAAATACTTATAGTGGTGTGAGTGATGGGTCTAAATGTGACATCTGTTGATTTATGCTGCACTAAATGTTATGCTCAATGTTATTTCTTCAGACAAGCTTTCCTTGTCCACTCTATCTAAACAAGTATTCCCATACTGTCACACTCTCTTCCCTTACTCCGGCCTTATTTTTCATTACAACATATAATCGTTACCAGTCATTATATGACATATTTATTCGTTTAATGTGGATCTGTACTTAAATTCTATAGGTCTTTCTTCCCCAGTGGAATATACATTTCTTGAGGGCAAGGCTTTATATTGTTTTGCTCACTGTGAGTTATTTTCCCAATGCCTAGAGTGGTGCCTGGAATATAGTGAGTGCTCAGTAAACATGTGTTATATAAATAAATCAGTGAATGAATGAAGCTTTAGTTAAACGAGGGTCATTTGTCTATATATAACCTACTTTATAGTGGGATGAGACTGTATTGTCATAGGTTTTTCAAGGAATTCTCTGAATTCTTCTTTTAAAACATATGTAAGCAAATGATAATTAGATCAGTGTCATATCTGAAAATTTTTAAAAAGATTTTATTCATTTATTTGAGAGAGACAGCGAGAACATGAGCAGGAGGAGGGGGAGTGGGAGAGGGAGAAGCAGACTCCCCGCTGAGCGGGTAGCCAGATGTGGGGCTTGATCCGAGGACCCTGGGATCATGACCTGAGCCGAAGGCAGACGCTTAACTGACTGAACCATCCAGGCGCCCCTCATATCTGAAATTAATCGATACTTCCCGAGGTATCTCAAGATAAGTGAAATAGGAAAGTCATGAAACTTCTGATCCCTTGAAATAAAGTATAGGTTGGCTAAAATGGGCAATTTTAATATATTCTTAAGCAAAGGGGTGCCTGGGTGGCTCAGTCGTTAAGCGTCTGCCTTCGGCTCAGGTCATGATCCCAGGGTCCTGGGATCGAGCCCAGCATCGGGCTCCCTGATCCACAGGAAGCCTGTTTCTCCCTCTCCCACTCCCCCGGCTTGTGTTCCCTCTCTCACTGTGTTTCTCTCTGTCAAATAAATAAATAAAATCTTTAGAAAAAAATAAACTACTCCTTTAAAAAAATATAGATACATATATTCTTAAGCAAAAAGATAAGAGCATAATATTGTTCAAGACTGAAACAAATAATACATTATATATATAAAAAAAAGACATACAGTCCATGTTCCTTCTTACCTATTTTAGAGTACTTTGTTTTTCATACCTTTATTATATTTAGTAGCTCTTTTGTATCAAAATATAAATTCTTTACTTCTGATCAAATTGCTGGTCAAAAGAAGTAACAATGTGATTTTTCCTTCTGTGCAGAATCAGTTATCGGACAGCCTATCGGCATGGGGAGAAGACTATGTATAGACGCAAATCCCAGTGTTGTCCTGGATTTTATGAAAGCAGGGAAATGTGTGTCCGTAAGTAAGACCTCCATCACTTTGTGGGGCGCTTGTGTTTCCCGGCGCTGGGAAATGGCACATGCGAATGGCAGCTGAGATGGAGGCCTGGGGGGGTGGGGCAGCTTGGATCATTCCCTGTCACCCTGGGCTGCTGCTTTCCTGGTCTGTGGAATGACGGAAGCGTTGCTCTGTCCCTGTGTCCTATCAAAAATCTCCACATGAATCTCACTTGAGGAGAAAACAGACGTTATAGAAGGATCATTTAAGGCCGGATGTCGCAGTGTTAATTACCATTTTGCAATAAATGTCTCTTTGGAAACTGGTCAAGGAGTCACTAGACTCAGGTCACAGAAGAGAACAGAGGCAGGACTTTTCCGCCGCAGCTGACCAGAGTCCCGAGGCAGCTTCTGAGAGGCCAGTGTGTTCTTTCCTGGTACACAGAAGGATGAGGCTTGCAAAACGCAAAGGAGCTTTCACACTAAGAAACCACTCTAAGGGTCACAAAGTACACCTTCTTTGTCACTTTCTGTCTCCCCTCCCCATCTCACCAATTCATTCTGAAATGTCTCAAGGGAAGTTGGATATTTTACGATTCACTTCGGAAAATTTTGGAGTATCATGTGCGATTAAGTTTGCAATTGAGGTTTCTGAGTACTGTGTTGAGGACGTAGAGAAGAGAGATCATTAAAAAGGGGGTGTATTCAACTATTTTGGCTCTACACACAGCTAAGAGGGGCAACATTGCTTTCCGAGCTAAGACACTGGTGTTGAGTAGCATCGAGAGAGACAAGGTTCTGCTCCAAACTGAAGGCATCAGAAATGACTGGACACATGCTGGCTTAAGTATCTGCAGGGCTGGGTAAGAGCATTGGGTGACCTCGGAGAAGCCTTATGCCTGTTTGAGTCTCCTTTGATCGCAAGTGGAGAAAAGACTTAAATGCATATAATGGATATTGTCTGTGTCCTCTTCCTTCCAATGACTGGATTCTATTTTTTTTAAGATATATTTATTTTAGAGAGAGAGAGAGAATGGGGGGAGGGGCAGAGGGAGAGAGAATCCTCAAGCAGACTTCCCGCTGAGCATGGAGCCTAAAGCAGGGCTCGACTCTGGGCTTGATCCCAGGACCCTGAGATGATGAGCCCTGCTGAAATCAAGAGTTCGGCTCTTAACTGACTGAGCCACCCAGGAGCCCCTGGATTCTATTCTTTATAGGAACAGGGGCAGTTCCTCAACTTTGATTTAGAACCAAGGCTGTATGTAGTAATAAATGTTCGTTGAAAAAATTAGAAGATGTAACAAAAGAAAAGCAAACGAAAGAAAAAAAAAGGAAAGGAAAGGAAAGGAAAAGAAAAATACAGTGTGAATATCTTTCCTGGTTAGTAAATGTACTTTCGTAACATACTACAAAGGTAAGTGTGTTATTGCATTATAGATATTTAACAAATTTCAGCTGTTGAATATTTACATGATTTCCATGTTTTAGCTATTATGAACTGCTGTAGAAGACATCATTGTGGTTAAATCTTTGTTCATCCCCTTAATTAATAGGTAAGGATAAATTCCTGGAAGTAAAATTGCTGGGTCAGAGGTATACACGTATTTTTCAGATGTTTGGTGTGTTCCCACTTTATGCTCCCACCTGCAGTATGTGGGAATGCTTTTTTGCTTATACCCTGTGCCAATTTTCCCTTTACTAATTTTTTTCTTAATTTGCATGTCTTTGATTAATAAGGATGCCGAATAAGAAAAATTACATGTTTATAATCAAACATCTTAGAGGATAATCACCAACTGATCTCTGAGGCCCAGGCTGATGGGAATTTTCCAAGGAAAGCCCTGAGTGCACACAGGGGCAGAGGGGTGGGGGTGGACCCCAGCTGTCTGGGCCAGCCACTTCCCAGAAGCTTCAGGGTAACATTATCTTAGTGCCCACGCTAGGGAGGGCTCAAACTTACAGGAACAATGGTCAGTACGGTAAGGGAGTGGTGTTATCTCCCAAGGTTCATTTCTATTACCCAAGTGACAGAAATTATAGATAAAGTCACGATGCTATTTCATGAAGTGACACAGAGCCTGGAGGGCTATCTTCTGGTCATGCCTTCTCTCCTTGAAGGCCTCGCACATGGGAAGCTAGATTTTACCGGCAAGCTGGTGTGAGGACCGTGGATCCGAGCAGGGTCAGTCGGTGTTTAGTGCTTCATGGTCCCAGCCTTCCAGAACCCAGCACCTCTGTCATTTCATTCAGTACTGCGGCCCATCTCAGGATGCTGGGCAATCCCATGACCCCATCATACCTGAATATTACAATGGTAAAAATAACTTTCCTTTATCTTACACTAGACAGGTTGCGAGTTGTCCCCCTGACTTCTTGGATGGGTATCTCTGGCATTTGCCTCTAAAATTCTCCTTTTTCTAAGACTTCCATCTGACCAACTGCCCCTGGAGACCGAAACATTTTTCCTTTAGATATGTTAATAGATTTAATCAGCTCTCTGTCTGGTCTCAGAGGCCTGGGAGCTATTTGGTCTCTTTAAGGGTATTTTGCATCTCTCCACTCTGATGTGTTGATTTCATAGCTTAACCCCAGAGAACAATCAAGCTTCCCTTACTTCCTTGTTCTTGGAGGTGCCTCCAGTCCATCTTCTCTGCCCTCCCCAGCCGGCACCAGTGAGGAACCCCTGTGGATAGGGAAGGAAGAGAGAACACATGATTCTTGGTTCTGCTTTCAGAATCTCTTTTTTCAATTAGGTTTTGCTGCCAGGCACCTAGCACAGACACCATTGTTAACTGTTTGCAGTTACCAGAAGGAATGGAAACACAGGAATTGGTTATAATTTTATTTTTTTATTTATTTTTATTTTTTTTATTTTTTATTTGTTTTTTTAAAGATTTTATTTATTTATTTGACAGAGAGAGACACAGCAAGAGAGGGAACACAAGCAGGGGGAGTGGGAGAGGGAGGAGCAGGCTTCCTGCTGAGCAGAGAGCCTGATGCGGGGCTCCATCCCAGGACCCTGGGATCATGACCTGAGCCGAAGGCAGACGCTTAACGACTGAGCCACCCAGGCGCCCCTCGGTTATAATTTTAGTTTAATTTTTGGTAGTGAGTTTTCCTAGAAGGCAAAAAAGGGCGATTTCATGCGCATACATACCTGTATTTGAAAAAAAGTTTCCTTCAGGTAGCTGGAGTAGCTCCTTCTGGAGAGCAAGCTCCATCCTCCCATCTCCACCTACCCCTGCTTCACCCTGCCAACGATGATGCATTTCTCCTAGACTCAGACTGTGCAGAAGCTGCTGGTCTGTAGAGCACAAGCTGAGTGGCCAGGCTCTATGTCCAGAAGACAGATTATGTCATCAGGCAGGAAGAGCCAAAACGGAAAATACAGGGTATGGCAATGGAATCTGGGTAGGGAAAAAAAGAATGGTTGGAAAATTTTCCATAAGGAAAATATTATTAGACCTGAAGATGTCTATGATTTCTTGATGAGGTTTTCACCTGTTCCCCAAAATAATTAAACTTTTACGTTTACTCATCTTTCAGGGTTACTATTCTTGCCTAATCTTGTGTCTCATTACTTTTGATTTGGAGAAATTAAAATATTAACGAAGAAACGCCCAGAGGAATGAAATGGATTTAGTATGTGTGCGTCTGTTTGTACATTTGTATGTGTATGTAGGTTTGGGGTGCGTGTACATGTATGTGTATACATGATTTTTTGTTATTTATTAACATTTTTTTTTCATTTGAGTATAGTTGACACACGGTGTTATGTCACTTTCAGGGGTGATTCACGTAGTGATTCAACTTCTCTATATGCAATGCTGTGCTCACCACGAGCATGGCCACCACCTGTCACCATGGAATGCTGTGCAACTATCACTAGCTACATTTCCTATGCTGGGCCTTTTATTCCTGTGGCTGATTCATTCCATAACCGGCAGCATGTATGTCCCTCTCCCCTTCACAACCTTTTGCCTGTCTTTTCACCCCCTTCCCTTTGGCAACCATCAGTTTGTTCTCGGTATATATAGGTCTGATTCTGCTTTTTTGTTGTTTATTCATTTGTTTTGTTTTTTAGATACCACACATGAGTGAAATCACACGGTATTTGTCTTTCTCTGTCTGACTTATTTCACTGAGCATAGTACTCTGGAGGTCCATCCATGTTGTCATACATGGCAAAATCTCATCCTTTTCTTTGGCTGTATGATATTCCATTGTGTGTGTGTGTGTGTGTGTGTGCGTGCGTGCACACGCACATGCATGCACACATCTTCTTTATCCATTCTTTTTGTCAAGATTTCATTCTTTTTATGGATCAGTAATACTCCATTGTGTTCATATACCACATTTCTTTTATCCATTTATCATCCATCGATGGACACTAGGTTGTTTCTGTCTCTTGGCTTTTTTTTTTAAAGATTTTATTTATTTATTTGACAGAGAGAGAGAGAGAGAGAGAGAGCACAAGTAGGCAGAGAGGCAGGCAGAGGGAGAGGGAGAAGCAGACTCTCCACTGAGCAGGGAGCCCGACATGGGGCTCGATCCCAGGACCCCGGGATCATGATCTGAGCTGAAGGCAGCCGCTTAACTGACTGAGCCACCCAGGCGCCCCTGTCTCTTGGCTTTTATACATAATGCTGCTATATACATAGGGATGTAGATACCTTTATGAGGTAATGTTTTCGTTGCCTTCAGATAAATATCCAGAAGTGGAATTGGTGATTCATATGGTAGTTCTATTTTTAATTTTGTGAGGAACCTCCATTTTCTCCACATCTTTGCCAACACTTGTTATTTCTTGCCTTTTGGATCCTAGCTGTTTTAACAGGTGGAGATGATATCTTTTTGTGGTTTTGATGTTTTTGTGTTTCCCCACTGATTAGTGATGATGAGCACTTTTTCGTGTACCTACTGGCCATCTGTATGTCTTCTTTGGAAAAATGTCTGTTCAGATCCTCTGCCCACTTTTTAATTAGATTTTTTTATTTTTTTTTATTTGTTTTGGCTATTGAGTTGTACGAGTTTTTTATATACTTGGGATATTAACCCCTTATCAGATATATGATTTGCAATGATTTGCAAATGTTTCCTTTTATTGGTAGGTTGCTTTTCGTTTTCTTGATGATTTCCTTTATAGCGCAGAGGCTTTTTAGTTTGATGGAGTCACACTTGTTTATTTTAATTTTTGTTGCCTTTGCTTTAGGTGTCATAGCCATAAACTTATCACTAAGATTGGTATTAAGAAGCTTACGGCCTGGGGCGCCTGGGTGGCTCAGTCCATTAAGCGACTGCCTTCGGCTCAGGTCATGATCCTGGAGTCCCAGGATCGAGTCCCGCATTGGGCTCCCTGCTCGGCAGGGAGTCTGCTTCTCCCTCTCCCGCTCCCCCCTCTTGTGCTCTTTCTCTCTCTCACTCTCTCTCTCAAATAAATAAATAAAATCTTAAAAAAAAAAAAAAAAGAAGCTTACGGCCTATGTTTTCTTCTGGGAGTTTTATGCTTTCAGGTCTTGTATTCAAGTCTTTAATTCATGTTGAGTTCGTTTTTGTGTGTGGTAAAAGACAGTTGTCTAGTTTCATTCTTTTGCATGTGACTGTCCAGTGTTCCCCACACCATTTATTGAAGACAATGTCTTTTCCTCATTGTGCATTTGTGGCTCCTTTGTCATAAATTAATTGACCATGTATGCGTGGGTCCATTTCTGGGCTCTCTATTCTGTTCCATTGATCTCTGTGTCTGTTTTTATGTCAATGCCCTCCTGATTTGATTACTCTAGTTTGAAATCAGGAATCATACTGACTCCAGCTTTGTTCTTATTTCTCAAGCTTGCTTTGGCTGTTTGGGTTTTTTTGTGGTTTCACACAAATTTCAGGATTGTTCTGTTTCCATGAAAAATGTCATTGGAATTTTGATAGGGATTGTGTTGAATCTGTAGGTAGCATTGGGTGGTATGGGCTTTTTAACAATATTAATTTTTCTAATCCATAGAGTGGGATATCTGATATATTGAAGTTATATAATATAACTTAAATAAATTATAATATAATATAAAAACCTGGTGTTTCTTATGCCAAATTCAGCTTATAGATGTTTCATTCATCAGTCTAACAAACTCTACTAAACACATTGAAGGGCTTCTAACTAATGTTTTACAAATTTAAACACCATCAAGTTTTTAAAATGGAATTTATGCTTTTAAAATGGAATAAACATTATAGAGTTTGATTGTCTCGCACATTTCCATATTAAATTCAAAATTTTCACCAGGTTGAAAGATAGTTACCCTCTAAGTAAATAATTATGTCATCTCATGTTTTTGCTTTACTGTAAAAAAAAATTTGGTGTATCTTTTCAGTTTGCTGAAGTTTTTAATTAATTAGTTTGTTTCTTTTGTTTGTAGTAAAAAAATACATGGCATGAAATTTCCCATGTTCCTAATTTTTAAATGTATTATTCAGTGGTATTAAGTGTATTTACTTTGTTGTGCAACAGATCCCTAGAACTTTTTCATCTTTTAAAACTGGAACTCTATACATATTAAATCTTAATTCCCCTTCTTCCCTTACCCCAGCCCTTGGCCATCACCTTTTAACTTCTTTCTGTTTCTGGGGTTTTGCTACTTTAGAGACTTTATGTGAATGGAATCATATAGTCTTTGTCCTTTTATGACAGACTTATTTCACTTAGTATCATGTCCTCGAGCTTCATCCATGTTATACCCTTTGCTAGAAATTCTTTTCTTAAGCCTACATAATATTCCTTTGTATTGTTTTCTGAAGTTTTTAAAATATCAGGCAACATGGTCCTTGATTACTACCTTGATGGAACATACTGAGCCCATTGTCTGCTATAGATGTTGTATTCCATATTCCTGAAATTTGAGACCTATCCTGTCTTAGTCCCATTTTTCAGGTTAGGTTAGAACCATCGACCCAGTTAGTGTCCCTGTTTGATTAAATTTGACATAACTTTGAGTCATTAAAATATATAAATGTATTTTTTTTGCCTAAGTTTACTGTGGTAATTGCTACAATTATGATTTCTTTTCATGTAATTCTTATATTTTATGACCCATATCTCTTGTAAATATTAAAATGATATCTGATTGCATCTTGCAAATCTCACGGCTATGTTCACATGTGAAATCATAACCTCTAAGGTTATCTTGTTAATGCTCTTCCACCTTGCCTTGATGCTGGTCCCATGTATTGTCTGAAGTTTGCAAGAGTGACAGTTATGTGGCTCTTCCTCCAATGTATTAATTTTGTCTATAGGATCAGCAATCTCCAGATACTTTGCATCTTCCATCTTCTCAAACACCCTACCCCTATATATATATATTCCATACAGTTCCCTAATTTAGAATTTTGATCTTGTTCCTAAAATGAAAAGATGCATAACACAAATTGGCCTAAATGTAGTGTGTTCCAAGATTATATATTAACATCTATTTCTCCCTTGTTGTTTTGCCTCCCTCACTGATCCTTCCTCCCTTCCTTCCTATCTACCTACCTGCCAATTCACTCATCCAATTACTAGACACTTAAATAGTTTAGTGGATGCATGAGCATCATTTTGTATCTCACTTTGTGCATGTGAGTGATTCATAAGATAAATTAGATGGGATTCTGGGACAAAGGGCATGCATGTTGTCTCATGAAGGATCAGGTTCAGCTATGAGATAAAAGTTTGTTTCTTTCTCACATCGGAGCTTAGAATTGGGTAACCCAGTAGGGGACCCAGACAATTTCCACCTTTTGCTCCACCGCCCCTAGGGTGCAACCTTCATCTTCATATACCATTATGGATCTCCACATATCAATCCTGGTCCTAAGAAATGGATGGAAGAGGTGGGAGAAAGAGACAAATGGCAATGCCAGCTGCCTTTTTTTTTTTTTTTTAAGATTTTATTTACTTGAGAGAGAGAGAGAGAGAGAGAGAGAGAGAGAGAGAGAGAGCACGAGTGGGGGGAGGGGCAGAGGGAGAGTGAGAAGCAGACCCCCCGCTGAGCAGGAAACCCAACGCGGAGCTCAATCCAAGGACCCTGGAATCATGACCTGAGCCGAAGGCAGACACTTAACTGACTGAGCCACCCAGGCACCCCTAAAGAAAGTTCTTTTTTTTTTTTTTTTTAGATTTTTATTTTATTTATTTGACAGAGAGAGAGACAGCGAGAGCAGGAACACAAGCAGGGGGAGTGGGAGAGGGAGAAGCAGGCTTCCCGCCGAGCAGGGAGCCCGATGCAGGGCTCGATCCCGGGACCCTGGGATCATGACCCGAGCTGAAGGCAGACGCTTAACGACTGAGCCACCCAGGCACCCCTAAAGAAAGTTCTTTTAAATGGAAGTGATCACATTCCATTTCCACTTGGCCAGAACTTAGTCACAGGACTCCCTAACCTGCAAGAGCATCTGAATTCTGAATGGTCAAGGGCCCAGTAAAAATATATTTTTTATGGGAAGGAAATAATGGATATGAGGAGACAGGAGCCCTCTGAGCCACATTTTAAGATTTTTTGATACAAATTGCCAAACTGCTGTCCAAACAGGTTGTAACAATTTGCTTGTCCACTAAAGTATATGAGAGTGCCCACTTCTCCATATCTTCACCAACACTAGGTATTACTATTGCTTTCATCCTATTGGGGGAAAATGGTACCTGCCTTACTATGTATTCCCTTAATTACTAGTGAAGATGTTCTCTCCAAAAACATACGTTTATTAGCCTTGGTTCCAAGGATGAGGATAGTCTGGTGGGTACAGTGAGACTGCTTTGTTCTTCAGAGAGTCACGGAAATGCTGACTAGGAGGAAGAGGTGACAGTGGAGAAAAAAGGGAGACAGTCTGGCACTGAGACTTGAATAACAAATGTGAAGGTCAAAGGCAGAAGGCCCAGGCCCTTCAGAGCCTCTGATCTTCAACAATGTTGCTGGGTTCCATTCCCTCCTCACCCCAGAGTTTCCCAGGTCGCCCTCTCCCAAGACCTCAAATGTTTGCAGCTCTGGGGATGGTGTGGAGCCAGGGCAGCCTCTTACCTTCTCCCACAGCTTCCTCCATGAGCACTGAGGAGAGAGGAATAGTCTCTGGTCCACTGGTAGGGAGAGCAGTTTGAAGCAGTTCAAGCTGAAACACAAAGGTGCGCTGGTCCATGGGAAGGAGCTGAGACCAGACTCATGATCATTATGGCGCTGCAGTTGTGGAGTATATGAGTGTTTGAGGCAGCTCTAAGTGGCCTCACCATTATCTACAAGACCAGAACTTCAGAAAGATGTGTTCAGAGTACATACAGCTGATTTCCAAACACGTACTTGAAACCGACTTCTTAGCAAGTAGGAATCTCCTATAGATTTGCGTTCACGGGACTAGGAAAAGCTCACAGGAAAAGCAGCTGCGGAGTGGGAAGTTGGCGCCTCTCCCTCCATGGGAAGGACTGGTTAATCCTGGGACAAGGCTGGCCATATGTTCTTACTTCCATGTCCTAGGTCTCACCTTGGCTGATGACAGGGACTACAGACGTAAGCCAGGTTGCTTGGGGCAGCATCAGAATGGACAAAAGACACAGCCAGGGGCCCATTCTCCAGGTCAGCTCCCATCCTTTTGCCCCAGATGCCCAGTCTGCTGCTGGATGCTGCTGCAAAGGAAGGGACCATTCTGAGAAATGTTTCCTTTGTGGTGGACTTAACTCTGCCTCCCTGTTTTTGTTAGATGGGGAAGGTCAAGTGCTAACTTCAAATTAAAGCTGTAAGGCAGTGTGGCTTGCGAGGAAGGTATAGGAAGAGGTTTGGGGTCTGGGTCACCCACTCTATTGCCTTGTAGGGCAGCCCGCAATGATGGAAGATCAGTTCCCATGGATGTGCCCTGCCTGTCTTTGGCATTCATTAAGAGAACTCTGGAACTGTAAACAAGAAGCCTTAACTCCCACACACTGAACAATATATGATTTCCTGTTCTTAGCAGAGACGAGTGTGACAATTGATTACCATAGCAGTGAATGAATATTCACAGCTGATTTTTAACTTGGCCAATTTTTTGAAAAACAGAAGTGGTCATAGGGAAATAAGGAGCTAGAACTGGGGTTGCTGTTTATATAAAAAATAATTATTGCAAATGCGCCTTTATTCTTGTTTGTATGTCATGCTTCGGTAAGCAATGGGTTTTAAACCCAAATATTGGGTTAAGGGCTTAAAGATATCTGTAGCTCACTTACGCAGAACTATTTTTCTTCCAAGAGGCAGATAGGCCACGTAGATGTCACTTTAAGGGGACACATAACCCATACATTTCCCCTATTTCTTTTTTGTACTAGAATGTTATGTGATGCTAAGTTGGAATTAACAAAAAGCTTCTCTTTGGGGAGAGAGAGCACCGTCCCTTAGAAGCAACAACCTGGAACATTGTGTTTAGAAGGATTCTGAGGGGGGTTCAAAAATGAACTCTGCCACCCCAAATGAAATCGATCTGTTGATCCAAGGAGGAGAGTAGGTTTCTAGGAACTTGGACCCTGGGCGTTATCTTCAGTCAGTGAAGCATCCAGCTCTTGGTTTCAGCTCAGGGCATGATCTCAGGGTTGTGAGATCAAACCCCATGTGGGCTCTGAGCTCAGCAAGGAGTCTGCTTGAGATTCTCTCTCCCTCTGCCCCTCCCCCCCACCTCTCTCTCTAAAATAAATAAATAAATCTTTAAAAAACCAGAAGGAAGGCTGCCTGGGTGGCTCAGTCGTTAGGTGTCTGCCTTCGGCTCAGGTCATGATCCCAGGGTCCTGGGATCGAGCCCCGCATCAGGCTCCCTGCTCCGCAGGAAATCTGCTTCTCCCTCTCCCACTCCCCCTGCTTGCGTTCCCTCTCTCGCTGTCTCTCTCTCTCTGTCAAATAAATAAATAAAATCTTAAAAAAAAAAAAAAAAAAAAACCCCAGCCAGAAGGATTCTGAGGCCATGGGCGTGCTAAGAGAGAGAACAGAGTGACTTATCAGTGATGTCTATCATTGTCATTGGGTGGCCTGAGTGCCTTACTTGCCACCCCTGTAGTAGAGTCTAGGAGGCATCCTGTAGCATTTTGGACCTCTTGAGTCAGGGAGAAATTTGCGGTTCCCGAATCATGCAGCTGGTCATAGCTTCCTGTTATACCCACCTTCCCCCTTTAACCGTGAAGTCATATGTCCTTGTTTCTGCTATTGTCCTCAGGAAAACCGAGCTCTCTCTTCATGAGCTGGAATATCTGCCAGACTAACTCAGGATTATATTGTCAGCAATTTAATTCAGGGAATTGAAAAAGAGACGTTGTCAACAGCCACATTTTGCATGGCGTCAGCCATAGGAGGGTCTGGGAGGAGTGAGAGTGCAGGTTTGGGCAAATTGTCCTAATGGGCAAGGCTTTTGGGAAGAACTGCGCTGCAGATACTCATTTCCTTCACCTGGAGTTTATGGAAGAACACAGGAAATTCTTTAGTCAGGTTTCATGTCATTTTGGTCTTTTGCTGCGGCAAAGTTTTGGGCTCAGATTTTTCAAGATGAGAAGAGCCGGAGCACAGGGGCAAAATGCCTCGTTCAGGCTGTGAAGTTTCCACCTTTGGCAGAGGGCTGTTTATTGTCGAGCTGGACGTCTCTGGGGAAATTTAGGGAGGCAGAATGAGACCTTAAGGAGAGAGGAGCATCTCCCTGAAGCTGAAGGCAATCTGAGCCTCCTGCTCTGGATTTGCTTGACTTTCACAGGCTCAATTAATAATAAAGTTGTGATCTTGTCAAGTATTTCCCAACAACTGTGGCCAGTAGACTCTTTTGAGTCCAGATAAAAGCGAGACAATCCTGTTAGGCTAGCCAAAGAGACGTTGAACTGACAGCAGTCAGATGGTATGTTTCTAAGTATACCTACTCATGATGCCCTTTCTGCCACTGGCAGTGGATTTTTTCATGTTTCCATAGGGACCCTGTATTCTGTTGCTATGGAGCCCGACTTGGTGCAGAGGAACCTATCACTAAATACTGGGAAAGGCCCTTTGTCCCCATACTTCACCAGCAGAAATTCCAATTTTCCCACACATCTATTGGGACCTAAACTTCAGTTTTCCAGTTTTGCTCTTTGGTCTCTGCTAGTAGTAAAGATAGCAAAACTGATAAACAATGCCCAGAAATCTTTGTTGATTTACTGATGGTCAGTGTTTGCTCACTAGTTAGGATTTCATAAATAGGTACCATGGGATTTAATAATAATAGTAATAGTAATAATAAATCATGAATTCAAGATAGCCTTAGTCCAAACAGATGGAAATCATGTCTACTGCCTGTTTTTTTTTGCTTAAGAAAGCCTGACTTTAGAGTCCCATGGAGGCAGGGCCAAAGGGAAGCAATGAAAAATCCTTGCCTTATCTCTAGAAAATGAGTTCCTGCAATTTTAGCCTTTACAGGACAGGTGGAATTCCCACAGGCCTAACAATTTATGCAGTCTCCTTACAGGGATAGGTAATAGTTAATAGAAGAAGCTCAGAACTGAGAAGCAATTTTTATTGTACTATGGCTCAGATCTTTTTACAGCAAAGTCATTTTAAAATAATGGGAAAAACACATTTTGATTTAAATGACCAACCACAAAACATTGACCTGGCCAGGTGATGACAGAACTTGCATTTTTTGTCGTCTAGGATGGTGACCGTCAGCACCTTCACAGATAATCCAGTGGTAAATCCTAATACATCCCTGTGGGCCACACACAGAGCTGCAAAAGGAGGGGGGAGTCATGTAATAATATCAGCAGGGTTGCATGGACACTACTCTTCCCATAAGCTGCAGCAATATCCCAAGTTCCAGAGGTGGTTTTTGTCTTGATGAATAATTCTAAAAGGGTTGAAAGAAATCAGCTAGAGCTCCAAGAGAACCACTCCGTAGAGAAGCAGCCTTCTTAGGTAAACCTAGAGGACACCACGATTTGAAGGTGGACCTCCCTGGCCAGCTGGGCACATCGGAGGGGCAATGGTTATGGGGGCAGGTCTAAAAACACAGCCCCCAAACTGATGTTTAAGCTCAAAAACAATTAGGTTGATCTATTGTACTTAGCATGTAATTGGGAGACAAAAATGAACTCTGCCACCCCAGATGAAATCGATCTGTTGATCCAAGGAGGAGAGTAGGTTTCTAGAAACTTGGACCCTGGGCGTTATCTGTAGTTATATGCCCCTAGTGTGAGCTACTGAATACCCATCCTATGGAATTCACTGTTGCATTATCCAGTGAGATTGGGAAACGCCTTGTGCTTGGTCCCCTTTCTCAAAGATTTATGGCTGTCTTGTAAAGTCTCTGGAAATGCTTGGAGTAAAGGTGTGTCTCAAATTTATTTGGCCGTGAAATTCTGCTCCCACTTTTCTTCCCCAAGAGCATGATAGAACTGATAGTTCTCAGAATCTACTTATTGGGAAACAATGCTATAAGGGATTTGGTGTTCTTTTATAGAAACTTAGACTGGTAATTACAAATATTTAACTTATCAGGGACTCTTTGGATCTTTAATTTCTTGGGTTTTCTTCCCAGCTCCCCATAATTGACCTATGACATGCAAGTTTAAGGTGTACAACATTTTAATTTGACACATTTACATGTACTGCAAAATGATTATAATAGGGTTAGTTAACACCTCCATCATCTTACAGAATTACCATTTCTTGTTTGTGGTGAGAACTTTTTTTAAAATATTTATTTATTTGCGAGAGAGTGAGAGAGTGCAGGGGGAAGAGAGAAAAAGTCCCCTGCAGACTCGGCGCTAAGCATGGAGCTGATGTGGGGCTTGGTCTCACGACCCTGAGATCACAACCTGAGCACATGGTGAGAACATTTAAGACCTACTTTTCTTAGCAAGTTTCTGTATATAATATAGTATTATTAACTATAGTTGACATGCTGTACATTAGAGCCCCAGAACTTATTACTGCGAGTTTGTACCCTTTGGGTTGTTTGGTTTTTGCTATTGAGTTGTATGAGTTTTTATATATTTTGGATATTAACCCCTTATCAGACATAAGATTTGCAAATATTTTCTTTCATACTGTAGGTTGACTTTTCATTTTGTTGGTTGTTTCTTTTGCTGTGCAGAAGCATTTTACTTCAATATAATCCCACTTACTTATTTTTGCTTTCATTGCTTGTGCTTTCAGCATACTATCAAAAAAATCACGGCACTCTTTCCCTATGCTTTCTTCTAGGAGTTTTATGGTTTCAGGTTTTAATCCATTTTGAGTTAATTTTTGTAAGTAGTGTAAGAGAGGGGTCCAATTTCATTCTTCTGCATGTGATTATCTACTTTTCTTAGCACCATTTATTTAAGAGACTCTACTCTCCCCATTGAGTATTCTTGGCTTTCTCATCAAATATTAGTTGACCATTTATTCCTGGGGTTTATTTATGGGCTCTCAGATCTGTTGCAATGGTCTATGTGTCAGTGCCATACTGTTTTCGTTATGATAGCTATGTAATATAGGTTGAAATCAGCAAGAATGGTGCCTCCAGATTTGTATTTATTTCTTAAGATTACATTGGCTATTCAGGGGTGGTTTGTGGTTTTATAAGAATTTTGGGATTGTTGTTTCTATTTCTGTGAAAAATGCTATTAAAATCCCAATACTATTGGAAATCTATAGGGATAGCATTGAATAGGCTTTGGGAACTATGGACATTTTAACAATATTAATCCTTCCAATCCATGAACACGACATCTTTCCATTTATTTGTGTTTTCTTAAATTATTTTCATCAAAGTTTTGTAGTTTTCAGTGTACAAAAGTTTCACCTCCTTGGTTAAATTTATTCTTAAGTACTTTACTGTTTTTGATGCTGTTGTGAACAAAACTGTTTCATTTCTTTTTCATATATTTTGTCATTACTGTATAAAATTGAAACTGATTTTTGTATGTTGATTTTTGTATCCTGTAACTTTACCAAATATGTTGATTAGTTCTAACTGCTTTTGATGGAGTCTTCACGATTTTCTCTATATAAGATTATATTATGTACAGAGAAAATTTTACTTCTTCCTTTCTAATATTGATGCCTTTTTTTCTTTTCCTTACCTGATTGCCCTGGATGGGACTTCCAGGACTAAGTTGAATAGAAGTGGTGAGAGTGGGTGCGCTTGTCTCGTTCCAGATCTTAGAGGAAAAGCTTTCACTTTTTACCATTGAGCATGATGCTAGCCATGGGCTTTCTTTCTTTTTTTTTTTTTTTTAAGATTTTATTTATTTATTTGAGAGAGAGAATGAGAGAGAGAGAGAGAGAGAGCGAGCACATGAGAGGGGGAGGGTCAGAGGGAGAAGCAGACTCCCTGCCGAGCAGGGAGCCCGATGCGGGACTTGATCCCGGGACTCCAGGATCATGACCTGAGCCGAAGGCAGTCGCTCAACCAACTGAGCCACCCAGGCGCCCGCCATGGGCTTTCTTAAGTTGACCTACATTCCTTACATGCCCAATTGTTTGAGAGTTCACATCATGAAAGGATGCTTTATTTTGGCAAATGCTCTTTCTGTACCTATTGAGATGATCATTCAACTTATCTTTGATTAGATTAATGTGGTGTATCACATTTTATGTTGAACCATCTTTGCATCCCAAGGATAAATCCCTCTTGCATAGTGTATGTGATCCTTGTAATGTGCTCCTGAATTTGCTTTGCTAATATTTTGCTGAGAATTTTTGTTTCTATATTCATCAAGGATATTGATAGATAATTTACTTTTCTTGGAGTTTCCTTACTGGTTTTGATATCAGGATAATGCTGGCTTTGTAAAATGAGTTTGGGAGTGTTTTCTTCAATTTTGGGGAAGAGTTTGAGAAAAATTGGCATGAATTCTTCTTTAAATGTCTTGTAAATTCACCAGGGCAACACTTTGGTCCTGGGCTTTTCTTTGTTGGAAAGTTTTCTGTCTCCTTACTCCTTATGGGTTCGTTGAGATTTTCTATTTCTTCATGATTCACTTTTGGTAGGTCTTACGTTTCTAGGAATTTATCCATTTCTTCTCAGTTCTCCAATTGGTTGATCTCTAATTGTTCATAATAGTGTCTTACAATATTTTTTATTTCAGTGTTACCAGTTGTAACATCTCCTCTTTCATTTCTAATTTTATTCGTTTAGTCTCTCTCTTTTCTCCATAGGTAGTCTAGCTAAAGATTTGTCAACTTTGATAATCTTTTCAAAAAACCAGCTTTTAGCTTTGTTGGTCTATTTTACTGTGTTTCAGTCTTTATTTCTTTTATTTCTGCTCTTTGTCATTTCCTTCCTTGTGTTAACTTTGAGCTTAGTTGGTTCTTTTTGTTGTTGTTGTTTTGTTTTGTTTTATTTTTTCTAGTTCCCTAGTTCCTTGATATGTAGAGTTAGGTTGTTTTTTGAGATATTCTATTAATGTCTGTGTTTATTACTATGAACTTACCTTTTAGAACACCCTTTGCTATATCCCATAAGTGTTGGTATGTTGTGTTTCCTCTTTTGTTTGTTTCAAGATATTTAATTTTTAAAAATTTCTTTGACCCATTGGTTGTTCAGAACTGTATTGTGATATTTCCATATATTTGTGAATTTTCTACTTTTTCTCCTGTTAGTGATTTCTAGTTTCAGCCCACTGTAATTGGAAAAGATACTTGATATGATCCCAGTCTTCTTAAATTTGCTAAGATTTGTTTTGCAATCCTATCATATGGTATCCTGAAGAATGTTCCATATGCAGTTGAGAACATGTATTCTGCTGCTTTGGGACCAAATATGTCTTATATGTCTGTTTGAAGTCCACATGGTCTAAAGTAAAGTTAAAGTCCAGCATTTCTTCATTGATTTTCAGGGTGAATGATCTATCCACTGGTGCAAGTAGGATATTAAAGTCCTCTACTATTATTATATTACTGTCTATTTCTTTCTTCAGATCTGTTGGCATATGATTGATATATTTAATTGCTCCAATTTGGGGTGCATATATACTTACAATTGTATATCCTTTTGATGAACTGACCCGTTTAACATTATATAGTAACCTTCTTTCTCTCTTATTGCCCTTTTTGGATTATAGTCTCTTTTCTCACATACAAGTATAGGTAGGTACCCCTATTTTCTTTTGGTTTCCATTTGGCTGGAATAACTTTTTTCATCCCTTCTCTTTGAACCTTTATGTATGCATAAAGCTGAAGTGAGTCTGTTCTGGGCAGCATATAGTTTGATCTTGCTTTTTTATAAAACCAATCCAGCTACTCTGTGCCTTTTGATTGGAGAATTCATCCATTACATTTAGAGTACTTTTCAGTAGGTAAGGACTTAATAATGCCATCTTATTGTTTTCTGACTGTTTGGTAGTTCCCTTGTCCCTTTGTCCCTCTGTTGGTGCCTTCCTTTGTGAATTGATGATTTTTCATAGTGGTATCCTTTGATTCTGTTCTCCTTTGTGTATCTACTGTCGGTTTTTGCTCTGTGATTACCATAAGGCTTATATAAAACATATTATAGATATCATAATCTTTTTATGCCCTCTTGCATTTTTCATTTCATTCATTGTATTCTTCAGAGTCAGAATTTCTATTTGGTTCTTTTTAACTATTTTTCATAAAACTTCTCATTCTGTTTGTATATTGTTTTCCTAATCTTAGTGAATTGTTCTTTTTTTGTGTAGCTCGTTGAGCTTCCTTAACAGATATTTTGAATTCTTTATTGGGTAAATCACAGCTCTTCGTGTCTTTGAGGTTGGTTACTGGAAGATTCCTGTATTCCCTTGGTGGCGTCATGTTCCCTTGATATTTAATGTTCCTTGAAGTCTTTTGTTGCTGTTATCTTCCCATTTGTAATAATAGACACCTTCTCCAGTCTTTACTGACTGACTTTAGAAGGCAAACACTTTTCGGTCAGCTCTGCTAGGGATTCTGAGGCTTTCTCAGATCCTCTATTGATTTGCTTCTCGCTTCTTGCTCCCTCTTGTGGCAGAATTCTTAAACTTGCATGCCTTCTATTCTGGAACACACCAGGCCACGTGCTGTGCTGACAGCCTCTCCTTTGCTTTCCCAAGGGCAGAGCTAAAGCTCGAGCTTGTAGTCTCTCCTTGGCCCACAGATTTGGGCTGACTTTCTGGACATGTTTACTAACCAGCTGCCAAAGCTCATTCTTACCACCGTTGGGAGCATGCACAGAGAGCCGGACAAGAGTGGGGGGTGGTTTAAGGAACATGGAATATTGGGAGTGTTCATGGGCCAGTTAGGAGAATCCACAGGCTGGGCATTCCCAGTGGCTCATGGGTGGACTTCTCGGTGAACTCTGAAACGCAGATAGGATCTACATTCCTTTAATGCCCTCCAAGATTCCTATCTGCTACTCTCCCAGCCTCTTCCCATTCCCCAATCATGTAGCTCCCAACTCTATACTCTGGATGTGACAAGAGAGAAATGGGCCTCTCTGACAAGGTTCTACACATTTGGGGGAAATGCACACTCTCTCTTTCCCTGGCACGAGAAATCACAGGCAAAGAAGGGTTCTTTTGGCACTGAGCTGTGCTGCCCCGGGGGAGGGAGGATGAGTACAATACAACTGTTCCTCTTAGCCTCCCCAGTGTGTCTACACTTGCATTTTTTTGCTCCAGTGATGTGCTGGAGGTTCTCCACTGTAAACCTGGTCTCCCACAAAGGCTCTCTCTTCCACAGGTGGTTAAGACAGTTCTTCAGGGGCTCCTGGACCTTGGCCAAGATGGACTGGAGACAGTTTATGGGCCACTGCAGGGTCTGTAGCTGGGGCTGAGGTCTGTATGTCTACTCCCTAATGCGTGGGTAGGCAAGACTCCTGGGCCATCTGGAGCATGGCGCTGAATCCCACAGCTCCCATAAAGACACTTTTTATCGGGCACCTGGGTGGCTCAGTTGGTTAAGCGACTGCCTTCAGCTCAGGTCATGATCCTGGAGTCCCTGGATCGAGTCCCGCATCGGGCTCCCTGCTTGGCAGGGAGCCTGCTTCTCCCTCTGCCCCTCCCCCCTTTCATGTGCTCTCTCTCATTCTCTCTCTCTCTCAAATAAATAAATAAAATCTTAAAAAAAAAAAAAGACACTTTTTATGTCCATGGGGAGATGCCGAATGGTTGTTGAGGGGGAGTACAATCATAATATCTGTTTTTGTTTTTGTTTTTTTGTTTTTAAGATTTTATTTATTTATTTGAGAGAGAGAATGAGATAGAGAGAGCATGAGAGTGGGGAGGGTCAGAGGGAGAAGCAGACTCCCCGCTGAGCAGGAAGCCCGATGTGGGACTTGATCCCGGGACTCCAGGATCATGACCTGAGCCGAAGGCAGTTGCTCAACCAACTGAGCCACCCAGGCGCCCCATAATATCTGTTTTAACAACTCAAGAAAGGGAAATATTTAGTTGAGTCATGAGAGGATATGGCAGACCTTCTACCCTTCATCGTGGCATAGAAGCTGTACCTATTTACTGGCTTTACCACCTGGGCCAGCATTGGTGGGGCCTCTCCTCCAGGCTTTGAAGATTATTAACAGAGATATTTCATGGCAAACAGTTGTTCACCAAACATAAAGTCATCAGTGAGTATGCCTATGAAGCTGATCTTGATATTAAATTTAACCTAATACTTAGGACTTTCCTCTTCCATGGAAAAACCAGGCAACTGGTAACATTGGCTTGATATTATTATGTGGCAAGAGACTAGAGACATTGAAGGGGAGCTGTCCCTTTTATTTATTTATTTATTTATTTATTTATTTGTAATTGAGATATAATTGACATATAACATTATATTAGTTTCAGGCGTACAACACCACAATTCAATATATGTAGATGTTGTGAAATGATCCCCACAGTAAGTCTAGTTAACATCCATCACCACACATAGTTGCAAAATATTTTTTTTCTTGTGATGAGAACTTCTAAGATCTACTCTTAGCAACCTTCAAATATGCAATACAGTATTACTAGTAGAGTTGCCGTGCTGTCACTTACTTATTTTATAATGGGAAGTTTGTTCCTTTTGACCTCCTGGAGCTGTCCCTTTTACATGAGCAAATGCTCTCTGCATTTTCTCAGGCCTTCCTTGACCTGCCTACTCTCCTCATTGATCCCATGTGGCTCCTGGAGGCATTGAGTTTGTGTTCCCTGGTTTTCGTGGAGCATTCTAGTAGCAAAGGTCCAGTTGCCAGTTTTCTCTTGGACCCTTGATCTTCCTCTCTTTGAAGAAGTTCTACCACTTAATTTGTATATTTGGCTTAAGTCTTCCGATCCTAAAATGCAAGTATGTCCCTGACAAGGAGATAATCTTAGTTGTTATTATTAATCATTGGCCCTTGGCTATGAGGACTCCATTTATTGTCAAGCTAGTGGAGACAGGGCTGTAGAAGGAACACGAGGGCACCAGAGTCCGAAAGGAAGTATCCAGGGACTGCCACCAAGGAGGGAGGAGGGGTGAGGACACTGAATGGGGAAAGGGGCAACCAAAACTCAGACACCCATTGCCCTCGTAACTGCCTTGAGCTGGCCTTTATTATGAACGTGTGATTCAGTTGTATTAGCTAGCTGGTAGCAAAGTGTCTGGAACAAGTGTCATTGAGATGAAATAGGGCAGACTGAGGGAAATGCCATGTGGCGGAAAACATGCTGTGGGAAAGAGTATTTGCGCAAGAATTCCATGGCTCCACAGAGAGTGGTTGAAGCAAGAGGAATGCCTTTCTAAAAACAGAAGAGCCTGGTATGGCACTTCCTGTAGAATCATCTTGCTTTCCTCGCAGACATCAACATGACAGGACTAGGAGGGAAATGATTGATCACAAACGAAGGGGCTTTCCTTCTGGTTTCTTCTCTAAACTGTATGCTGATGATTTTGAAATCTTTCTCAAACTGAACCAGCTTGGAGTTGTCCCAACAGACCGGTTGTAGGCTGAGTTGTGATAAATTCGTGCTTCGGAAAATTAGAGTTTATTCCAGTGCTTATTAACTTTTTGAAAGTATGATCCATTAGGATCATGTTACTTACGTGACTTAATCTGATTTAACCTAAAGAGACAATGGGAGAGTCCATGGCCAAAATAGATAAGGCCTGTATATGTGTGGAATTAAGCTAAAAACTCTTTCCATTTTCAAACAAATGAATAGGATTATGTGCTCCACAGATGGTGTTTCAGTCCCTTGTGTGGGATCCATTACAATAGTCTATTTCAACACAAACTTTTTTTTTTCCCTGTAGAAGTCATTCACATTGTAGAGGAAAAGTTTAGTAGAATATTACATTAGGAGTTTTTAGTATAAGCAGTTCCCCAAATATTTATTTCTTGGGAACTTCTAAGCCGGTACCTTCATAAGTATTTGCAGAGCCCATCCATCAATGACCATAGATTCTTACGGAAATTGCCAAGCATGTACACTATTTTAGTGTTCCTTCAGACTTTTTAAAATCTGTCCTCTTCTAGAGAGGTCTTTTTGTCCTTTTTTTGGTAGTTCTCCTCGCTCTCTAGTTTTGTTGTTGTTTTTAACAGCTCTACTGAGGTAAAACTGACAGAAAATAACTACAAATTGAAGTGTATGTATGATAGGTTTTGGCATGCATTTCATGTCTACAACCGTGAAACCATCCATCTCAGTCCTGATAGTGAACATACGCATCACATACAAACATTTCCTCACGTGCCTTTGTAATTCCTTCCATCCACTTCTACCTGTTCCCCACTTCCTTAGGTACCTACTGATCTGCTTTCTGTCACTTGAGATTAGTTTGTATTTTCTAGAGATGTATATAAATAGAATCATACAGTATGTTTTGTCTTGTGTCTAGTCTCTTGCACTCAGCATAATCATATTGGGACTTATCCATATTTTCTTGTGTATCATTAGTTCATTCCTTCTTATTGCTGAGTAGTATTCTACTGTGTGGATGTACCACCCTTTATATATTCTTTCATGTGTTTATCGACTGTTTTGGGCAATTACAAAGAACACAAGTTCTTGGTATGGATGGACATAGGCCTTTATTTGTCTTGTCTCAAACCTAGGAGCGGAGGGGGTGCATCATTTTGTTCTTATACACAAGTGTTCAGAGATGTTTATTTGTAATAGCCAAACACTGCAAACAATCCAAGCATCCGTATAAACATTTTAAGGAACTGCCAGATTTTTCCAGAGTGGTTGTCCATTTTACATTCTCACTAGCAATGTAGGAAAGTTGTACTTCTTCCACCTCTGTGCCATCTGTTAACACAGTCCTCTTAATTTCAGTCATTTGAATAGCTATGCAGTATTATCTTGTCATTTTAATTTGCGCTGTTCTGGTGATTAATGATAATGAGCATCTTTTCATGAGCTTATTTGCCATTAGTACATCTTCTGTGATAAAGTGTTCAGATCTTTTGCCTATTTATTTATTTGTAACTGCACTGATTATTTTCTTAGTACTCTTTATGTATTCTGGATACAAGTTCTTTATCAGAAAATATTTTTTGAAAAAATTAGTTTCATCCCGTGACTTATCTTTTCATTCTCATAATGTTTTTTTGAAAAGCATAAATTTTAATTTTGTTGGACAAATTCATTAATCTGTTCTTTTGCAAATTGTGTTTTTGGTGTTGGATCTGAGAACCCTTTGTCCAACTCAAGGTCACAAAGGTTTTCTCCTCTGGGTTTCCTTCTATAGGTTTTTATACTTTTAGGTTTAGGTTTAGATTTAGGTCTATGATTCATTTTGAGTTAATTTTTGTATATGGTGTGCAATTTCCCACATTAATTTATTTGTATATGGATATTCAATTTTTCCAGCATTGTTTCTTTCTTCAGTGAGGCCTTTTTAAAAGGCCTTTGTACCTCTGTGAAAAGATAATTGTCCATACATGTGTAAATTAATTTCTGGACTCTCTTTTCCATTCCACTGATCTGTTTGTCTATATTTACACCAACATCACATGTCTTTGTAAGCATTGTAAGTCTTAAAGCAAGTAGTATTTGTATTTCTTTTTCAAAGTTGTTTTGGCCCTTGTAGGCACTTTGCATTAACATATAAATTTTAAATCAGCTTGTCAATATTTATAGGAAAAACTGCTGGGATTTTGACTGTGTTGAATCTATGATCTATTTGGAAGGGAACTGATATCTTAACAATATTGAATCATCTGACTTATAAACAAGGTCTATCTCTGTTTGGAGAGAGTATGTATGTTCTGCTGCTGTGGAATGAGTTCTGTAAGTGTCAAATAAGTCAAATTGATTGATAGTTTTGTTCAATTCTTTACTTTCAGAAGTGATGTTAATTCTTAGTGTATATGTCTTTCACATTTTTGGTCAGACTCACCCTTTTTTGATGCTATTGTAGGTGGCTTTTAAAATTTCAGCGTCTGCTTGTCCATTGCTAGCATATAGAAATATATTTTTTGTATATTGGTTTTTTTATCTGCAACTTTGTAAAACTCTTATTATTTTTAGATTCATTTTTTGTAGATTCATCAGATATTCTACATACATAGATATATTTACGTAATCTATAAATAAAAGCAGATTTACCTTTCTCTTCCCAGTCTGGATATCTTTTATTTCTTTTTTTATTGTGTTATTATACTTGCTAGAGTCTCTAGTGTAATGTTGAATAGAAATTGTAAGAGCAGACTTCCTTGTCTTCTTAATCTTGTGTGTGTGGGTGGGGGGGGTAGAACATTCATTCTTTTACTATTATTTGACTGTATTAGTAGTAGGTTTTTCATATTTGCCTTTTATCAGGTTGAGAAAGTGCCTTTTTTGTTCCTAGTTCCCAGAAAATTTTTATCATTAATGGATAGTGGATTTTGCCAAATTCTTTTTCAGCTTTTTTTAAGATAATCATTTTCTGCTCTTATTTTTATTTTTTTTTAATTGAAGAACTGACTCACCTGAAAGATCTCCTGAAAGGGCAGTTTTAGTTAGGAATCATGTTTGGCTGCAATAAATAGATACTTGAAAAACAGAAACATGTACAGGGGTTTATTGTCATTATGTAACGAGAAGTCTGGAAGTGGTTGATTCATGGCATGCATTCATCCATATAAGGAATCCAGAGCAAAGGGTTCCATGATTCTCTGGGCCCTTCCTTCAAGGTCATGATAGTATTTGCAGATTCAACCATTTTGTCCACACAACAGGCATCAGAATGGAGAAAGAGAAGGGGAATGACTCTAATTAAGTCTGTCCCCTATACGGTCTTCCACCTGGATGCTTCAATCCAGAAAGAGGGCTGGGAAATGTAGTTAATTACTGGTCACATTATTGTCCCTGGTGAAGGTGGGATGGAAGGAAGAATAGACATTAGGTATACAACTCAAGATGTTTGCTGAAGACGTTACTAGTAGGCACTCTTTGTACTTGTCCTTAAGAGCCATGAAAGCTCTATTAGGAATGTAGGGAAAAGGAATTTGAGATAAATATTTTTTTAATTACGTTTATTAAATGCAGATTTCTAGGCTCGCCATGTTCCCTCACTTTCCATGACTGATCAGCCATCTCTGCAGGTCATCTATGGACCACTGGTGCTGGGGGGGCAAGAGCCCTGACCCCAAATGGTGGGTTTTGCAACTTTGGGAATGGGATGGAAGGAGAAAGGAGTATGAAACTCAGCTGTTGGCCACTCTTTCCTGCAACTGTATTACAAACATGTCCACTTCCTCTGTTCAGATGTTCTTTCATGAGAACCTCCTTGATCTCACTTCAGTTGCAATTAACTGCTCTTTCCTGCAGCCCTCGCAGTATTTTTTGACAGCTTTATTGAGATATAATTCTCATACCTTACAATTCATCCATTGAAAGTATACAATTTAGTGGTTCTTAGTATATTCACAGAGTTGTGCAACCATCACACAATCAACTTTAGAACATTTTCATCCCCTCAGAAAAACCCTGTAACCATGAACCACATCCACACCAAGTCCCTCCAAGTCCTAGATGACTAATGCACTGTCTGTCTTTAGAGATTCACCTTTTGGACATTTCATGGGAATGGAATTGTTGAATATGCTCTCACAGTATTTTGTTCATACCCCTGCATTCTGCTCTGGGTCCGTTGAGTTTGAGGAGCTTGTATTTGACTTTCTGTGAAGAGGGAGAGTTCCTGGTCTGCTGTCTCTGTATCCACAGTAGTCCCTAAAAATGTGCCTGCTAACGTCAGTGAACATTAAATTGAAGGGAAGAGAACTCCCTTCCCCTTTCTAAACAAACACAGTGGGGTAGGCCGCAATGTAATATAGATGTAGGAAAACAAGATTATTCCTGTCTGCACCTGAACACTGTAACAGCAATTAGAGTTTTGTAATGACTATATAGTTGGCCTCAAACAAAAGTATGGCGTGGATACAGTTTATCTTACAAGTCAACCCTCTGCTTTCTCTCTCTTCCTCATTTGAAGCTTCTAACTTATGACTCCTAGCCATCTAGTTCACCTGCCCTAGTATGGGACCCAGCATCACCTCTACCATCCTTTTCACACTGTCCCACACCTCTCTTAAAACCCATCATAAGTTTTGGTCTACTGCGAGTCAGGTACTAGAGTTTAATCCTACCTTTGCCTCTAACACCAGCTACGAATGTTGGGAAAACCATTCCATGTACCTACCCTCGGTTTCCTTGTCTGAAAAAAATGTGGCAATTATGTTCAGTAAAGGCAACTTTAACTCTAAAAATAGATGTTCCTCTATAGCAACTCAGCGTAAAGAGTGCAAGCAAGATTTGTGACCTATGCTATTCATTTATAATATCAGAATAAAAGGAATTTCTGAGGAAAGATGGGTTAGCTGGAAGGTTTGTATTTCTTCTGGATAGTTATTTTCAAGAGATACTTGGATCATGGAAACATTTTTCAAATTAAATGAATTGATTATAGTATGTCCATTAGAACAACGATAAGTACTGTATTAGGAGATATAATTGGTTTATAAAGGAATCTTTAGTCTGCCCACTCTTTTTTTTTTTTTTTTGCCATACCCTAGGTGTAAATCCAAAGTGAAATGTATGTGGCAGAAGAGAAAACTATTGAGTATAGTTAGTGGCTCTTGGTATTAAAGCCAAGTATTTACAAGTGAAAGGAATGAGGTCCATGGCACTGGTAAATGGGATTTAAATGGATTTAGGAACTAAGGCTGAAATAGGAGCCTAATTAGAGAAGATCCTAGGGTCATCATGTCAGTCTTCACCTGTCCGTCGGGCAGACAGACTGTCCACAGCTTTCACTTCAAAGATGTGGCATGTTCTTCTCATCAGTATCTCTTGCCTGCTAGTTCTTGAGGGGGAAGATGCCTTGGCTGCCCCTCACAAGTCATGAGTCTGTACCCGTGCATTTAGTGGGGTGCAGGGTTACATCAGGTCTCTAAAAAAGACAACTAAGAACTCAGACTATGAAATGTGATGATTTTCTTAAAGGGAGGTGTGAAAAATAAATCATATTGAGTAGATATTTTCCTGATTGTAATTGCCCTTCTAAAAATAAGAAGGACGGACCTGAATAGGGAATAAAATGACTGTTTTCCATTGTTGTGAGAGCCACACTTATGATGGGTCTTTTGTACCTATTCTTTTTTTTTTTTTTTTTGTACCTATTCTTGAAATCTAAGTGATTAAACATTGGTTAAGGGGGACCTCTGTTCCTTTTCTCTTTCTAGTTCACTTTGGGATTTTCTACAGGACAAATCGATGTCTTTATCTTACTTTGGTTTCTCACGTGGAGTTTGTTAGTTATGGAAGCTGGGTCTCCAGAGTAGGTGGCATCTGAAGCCAAATGAGGAAAGATGAGACTAGGGTAGGGATCGAGCTCCACTGATGTCCTCGGGGGAGGGTCTGTGCTTGTCCGTACATATGCCATAGTGAGCGTTCCTGCCATTTGGCAAATTGGGACGTTTGAGGACATAGAGTTTTATAGCTTACTCTCTTTTCTTCTGATGTCTCCCTTTGCTCCTGCTGGGCTAGCTGTTACTGGGTGAAGTCTCTTGCTAGATGTGGGGGTCCAAGCTGGTGGGTTAAGGAAGGACATGGAACGCACATGGCACTGTGTGACAGAGTCTAATGTTGTGGGAAGATCCTGCACTGTGGCTATAGAATTTGTGTTCTTTCCATTTGGAATCTATGCCCAACAATATTTCCCATTACTCAGTTAATTACTTGACTTGAGGCTTCAATGCTCAGAGGTGATTCCATTGGCTTTAGTTTTAATTAAGAAAAAAAAAATCGTTAGGAATGCAGAGTCCCCCTTCCAGTTTCTCATTAATTTACAGATCAATTTGTTTGCTGCTAACTATCTACTGACAGTTTGCTCCAGACTTTGGCCAAATGTTAGTTCAAGGCTTCTATAAAATAATCTGGATTTTTCAATTACCATCGCAGGATTTTTGTTTTATCTATTCCAACTGACTGGACTTCTTGGTGTTCATTTCATAAAACACCAAGTTTGTCCCATCAGGAATCAAACATGAGAGCATTCGTATGATTACTCAGCGATCTCAAAACTTTGGAATTTGAGGCGATGGGTGACACTTCTTTTCTTCAACCGCCATAACCGATTTCTGCATTTTCTTTTAAATGCACAGTACCAGACAACGCTTCTTTCATAGTAGAGGCGACTAGTATTGGATCTTTAAAACTCGAGATTCGCAAATGGAGTTTTAAATAGTTTTAGTATCTTGAATGAGGAGAAGTGGGTAAATGTGGGTCTGAAGACTGATGTTTGCAATTATGTTGCAAACAGAGATGTCAAGTGAGACAAAGCGCTTTCACATTTACATATTATGGTGGGCGTCGGTGTTGCCGGTAAGGTGGGAGTGTCCTGGGGTGTGCGTGCTGCCATAGCGCACAGTGTGATCCAGAATATGCCCCCGGCACGGTTAGACCTGAGCTTTTCGTGGCATTTAATGGACCCTTCCATACTCCAGTTCTGGTAGTTTGCTGGCTTGTATGTGCACAGCTACACTTCAAAGAACAGTACGGAGCTATGACCTTCCAAATGAACGGCACATCTACAATATCAAACATGGGCATGGAAAAGGGAAGAGACGGTGGACCCTGAGGTTGGCATCTATTGACTTAACCTGGCCGCATGTGTCAGCCTTTGTCGAGCCGGTGTGTTCATATGTTACAAGCCGATCTTACTTTTACTTACAATCCAATATATGATTGTCTGACTCCAGTACTGGTTAGTTGCTAAGCATCTCCTTGAAATGCTAGTATCAATATCTCTACTCTGGCCCAAGGTCCCAAGTTCACTTGGCCTGGCATCCGTCCCCAATGGCCTGAGGGCTAAATAATTATCCTGGTGAAGGAAGTGAGCCTTTAGTTCCTTAAGTTTATGGTCACTTTATTCCCTTGTGATATCCTCTACCTGCCTGTTGTAATAATTCTGTATATTTCATTGGGGTATTCCCAGTTAATTCTCAGAATAAAGTCCTAACACCTTAGTTTGGTTTTCAAAGTCTGTATCTTTCCAAAGCTTTTGCTCCCAGCGTTGCACCCAAGCAGATCTTCTCATTTCCATTTGACTCCTTTCTACCCCTTCTTTTTGCTTTCTTTTCGTCTAAAATGCCTTCTCCTATTATCTCTGCATGTCTAAATTTTTTTTAAAGATTTTTTATTTATTTATTTGAGAGAGAGAGAATGAGAGAGAGCAAGCACATGAGAGGGGGGAGGGTCAGAGGGAGAAGCAGACTCCCTGCTGAGCAGGGAGCCCGATGCGGGACTCGATCCCGGGACTCCAGGATCATGACCTGAGCCGAAGGCAGTCGCTCAACCAACTGAGCCACCCAGGTGCCCTCTGCATGTCTAAATTTTTTTGATAAATACCTTAGAAGTGGTTATTGGTTTGGGTCCAGAAAATATATAATATATAATTATACACACACACACACATATATATACACATGTAAATATATATACTATACATGTATATATATCATGGTATGTACACTATATATACAGTATATATACACAATATAAATTATAATCATACAACACTGCTTAAATCACCTAAAATAATATTTAATTTAACCCTGACTTCCCCGGGGTGGGTCACACCTGAGGTATTCACTAGTGAAAGAGAAATCAGAATTGACTACTTCCTAAAGACCTGGGTGACAGTTTTTGAATACTTTTGTCAATAGAAAAAGAGCGCCTGTTTCTGCTGTGTCATAGTTGTGAATGACATGTGCCCAAAGAAATTTGACTTTTGTTTCCAGTGAAGCTATCATGTGAGGGCAATACCCCTCCGTCTACTCTGCCATTTCAGAGTCCTCATATCTTGCTTTGGGTTTGGTTTGGTCCCTGTATCCACATATGCTCCTCCTGAAACAAAAAGTTCAAGTAGTCATTGACAATTGACTCTTGGATAGTCATTGATCTTTTTTTTTTTTTTTTTTAATGTGGGCTGGGCAGTTTTCCTTGAAACTTCTTTCCTAATTTGGCATGAAGTAGAATTAAAGAGTAGAAATGAATGAATTTATTTGGAGATCTCAGAATAAGAAGGGGAATTGTTTGGTCACACAGCAGACCACGAGAGGGCCAAGGAATGGACTGAAGGAAATTATCAAGCATGCATGTTGTTTTTAAGTGATACTTGACACTGGGATGTGAAGCAGCTGTGTTGTTGGTTTGTTGTTTGTTTTTTTTTTTCTTGTGCCAACTTTCCTTATTTGATTGATTTTCTCTCTGACAGCCCACTGTGCTGATAAATGTGTCCACGGTCGCTGCATTGCTCCAAACACCTGTCAGTGTGAGCCTGGCTGGGGTGGGATCAACTGCTCCAGTGGTAAGTTTCCACCTGCTCTTGTCTGTCTCGGCGCGTTTTTGCTGTATGGGCTCCCTTGTCTGCAGATTATCCTGAACCCCTGGTTTCCCTCTTGTTCCCTATGCAGAATATGGTATGGATTCTGAGTCCAGCTCAGGAATACAGTTTCTTTTAAATCAGTATATGTGTTATATACAGAACTGTTGTTAATTGAGGATAAAGAAAAGGACTTGGAAAGAAGGAGATTTCAATAATCTGATGCTGATACATCTGTAAATATGAATATGATTTCCAGAGTAGGGTCCAGAATTGAGGTTCCTTAGTTCAGTAAAGCAGTTTTCTGGTTACATAACTAATCTATCCTAACTGCTATGTTTACAGGTTCATTTATCTCGCATTCTTCCTTGGTGATTAAAATGTATCACCTGTTGGCTTTAAGTCAGAAGTAAAATTGATATTTTCAATGCTTAATATATTTATTTACCTCTGAATTCTGAGATGCAAGTAATGAGTACTCATTCAGAAAACATGGAGGAGAAATATTGGTAATAACTGAAAATTTATGAACATTTTGGTATTAAATAAAATTGTAATATGGTATATAATTTGTCTCCATTATGTTAGAATTTATATAATTTTAACATATTTATACAGTTAGAATATATATATATATAATCTAATTGTATTTATACAATTTATAGAATTTATATAATTCTAACATAATGATATTTTGGACTGTAAGCAGCTTGCACTTAAAACCTCCTATTCTTTATTAAGAGGATTAAGCAGTGGAATGTCATGTAATACAGTTGCTTTTCTAAATTTCACAGTTAAAACTTTCAGTTTTCTGGCTAACTCGTTGGTGCACGTGTAATTGTGGATACTTCCTGTTTCTTTGTACTGCTTTTTTGCTTTGAAAAATGTGAGGGGGAGTCCAAGTGCAACTGAATTCTGATGCATGAAATTTTACATTGAGAGAAAGGAAATCATAGTTTTAAAAAATCAGCAGGATCTCATGACAACACAAATTCGTCTTCATTTCTACTGCACAATTTTCCGCAACTAGTCCAAAGGGATTTCAAGCCAACTAGATAAACCGGCTTTAAGAATTCTTTCTTGCTTATATTTGGAATTGGGGAGATTACTGTGTATCTTGTAAAAACTGCTTGTTTTAAGCTTGTGATCTCTTGGCTGTCCCTAAAACAGCATCTCCAGGGGTAGCCCTTGTGCTGTCTGTGCACAGAACATTCTGTGTGAAAGAGCCTTTTTATTGTGTCTTAAACAGGGAGTGTGTGTGTGTGTGTGTGTGTGTGTGTGTTTCTGCCCCTGAAAAGCTTCCAATTCCAATGGATAACTGTCTTGCAGGGTTTTGTTTTGCTTCTGCTGGAGATCAGGAGGAGAGTGGGCATTTTGTTCACATGCCGCGGAGGCAAAATGTTTGGGATGTGGGATTTGGCTCACAGCCATTTTTCTGGCCCACTGACCTCAAATGCAATGTTGCTTTCATTAACTTTTCCAGCTTAAAAATCAGTTGTGCCTACACATTTTGAAGAAAAATAACATTATTCTATCAACTAGCAGGAATGAAAGGAGTGGATGTATTCTTCGTTTGAAAAGTGAGGTTTGTGCCTAATTCCAGGGCGAGTATGCTGTGGGATAGAATAGTTGCAGTCGTATTCAGAGTTAGTGTCCTAAGGAGCCCACAGCCCGCCTCCAGCTGAGAGATCAGACTGATGAGTGTTTGTGTGAAGAAAACAAAAGGCTACATGAGTTTCAGCTCTCCAGAACTGATTCAGGCCTTCTAGAAAACAAACTGTTTCTTTATTTTGGAGTTTAGGGATGCTAGAAAATAACTTGTTGCTTGCTTTTGGAGTTTACTGATTTTTTAATGAAGCCTCTAGAATTCTGAGGACACATATTCTTTCCATCCTAGAATATGATATTGATGCAATCTTTAGTCTCTTCTTTACAACTTCTGTTTTGGCTCTATGATGACCAAAAGCGTAAATAAACACTGGTAGATAGCTGAGGTCTTTAAAGATGCTCTGAGAAAAACATTTCTGACCCTTTGTTTAAACACCTGAGCAAATGCTGTTCTGAGCTGCAGCACTGGGTGTGGTTTACCTGGGCTTTGTCTGCAGCAGTTCCTCTAATATCACTTGTTAGAAAGTGTGTCATTTAATTATTCTAAGCCAAGTAATTCTTGAAACAAAATGCAGGTTTGAGTAATCTACTAGGTAGCGCAGTTTAAATTAAGACCTCGTTTTGGGGGCCTGGGTGGCTCAGTCCGTTAAGCATCTGACTTTTTTTTTTTTTTTAAAGATTATTTATTTATTTATTTATTTGAGAGAGAGAGAGAATGAGAGACAGAGAGCACGAGAGGGGAGAGGGTCAGAGGGAGAAGCAGACTCCCTGCTGAGCAGGGAGCCCGATGTGGGACTCGATCCCGGGACTCCAGGATCATGACCTGAGCCGAAGGCAGTTGCTTAACCAACTGAGCCACCCAGGCGCAAAAGCATCTGACTCTTGATTTCGGCTCAGGTCATGATCTCAGGGTCTTGGGATCCAGCTAGGCATCAGACTCTACACTCAGTGGGGAGTCTGCTTGAGATTGTCTCTCTCCCTCTCCCTCTGCCCCTTCCCCCCTCATGTGCACTCTCTCTCTCTCAAATACATAAATCTTTAAAAAAATAAATGACCTCATTTCCAAGGATTCTATTTCCCTGTTCTCTCCCTCTCTGGTTATGGTTATGAATATATTGGATGATGTTTGTTAGGTCCATAGAATGATTGCCTTGATAATCAGACTAGGTGATTGCATCAGTCAGGGTCCCATCAGGAGACAGAAACCACAATAAATTTTTTTAAGGCAAACCTTTTATTTTGGAACCATTTTAGATTTACAGAAGAGTTGCAAGGATAGCAGAGAGTTACCATGTACCTGCATCCAGTTTTCCCCTTGTTAACATCTTACCATTAGTTTGTCAAATTGAGAAACTGACATTAGTACATTACTATTAATTAAACCTCAGACTTTGGATTTCATTGTTTTTTCCATTAATGTCCTTTATCTGTTCCAGGATCCAATCCAGGGCACCATATTGCATTTCATTCTCATGTCTGCCCAGTCTCCCATGGTCTATGACAATTGCCATCTTTGGCTTTTCCTAACCTTGACAATCTTGAGGAGTGCTGGCCAAGTATCCTGTGGACTGTCCCCTGGTCTATGTTTATCTAGTGTTTTTTCTCATGATTAGGCTAGGGTCATGGGTTTTGAAAAGAATACCCCAGAGCTGAAATACCCTGCTCATCACATCATATCAGGGGTATCATAAGGTTCATGTGACATCACTGATGATGTCATCACTTGGTTAAACTTCATCATTTGCTGATGCATAGTGTACACCATGTTTCTCCACATAAAGTTAATATTTTCCCTTTTCCTAGTCTTTGGAAGCAAGTCTAAGTCTAGGCTACCCTCAAGGGTGAAGGGCAGGAATTACATTCATGTCTTTGAGGGGGAGTCCCTATATATGTTCTTTAGAATTCTTCTGTCAGGAAGATTTGTCTTTCTCCCACTTATTCAAGCTTTATGTCAGTATGGACTCCAGATATTTATATGGAATTTTGGTTTATAAGCCAATATTATGTGATTTTGTTTTTCAAATTGTTCCTGCTTGGGAGATTGGGAGTTATTTCAGGTCACTCTTGTGTCCTTTTGACGTGCCCCTATCCTTTTTCTGTCTGTTTGGTTTTTGTTTGTTTGTTTTGTTTGTTGAGCACTTCCTTCCTTACTGGTACTATAGAATACTCCAAGGCCATGTTGTATTTTTCTGCCTCAGCCCTCAACTGCTATTGGAATATGGCATTTGGAAAGGAGAATCTTGCCAGGTATGCTCATTGCTCCTAGGACACAGAGTAACTTGGACAAGGAAAGTTGATGAACAGTTATTAACTGTACCGGGGGATTGGAGTAATGAAGACTTGGTTAGTAGAATTCATAGCACTTGGAAGAAGAGAGGAAGAGCAGATTTAAGGAGCAGGCTACTTCCAGGGCTGAGATAGGATGCCCAAAAGGAACCCCCACTAGGGCTGTGATCCAGACTTCATTAGAGAAGGCACACCACATCTCACTGAATCGCGAGAGGCTGCATAGTACTACTCTAGCAGAACTTGATGGACGTCTGCCCTCTGGAACTTGCTAGAAATCTGCCCTATAGGGTGCTTGGGCAATCTCTTCATGGAGAAGTGTCTGATTAGAAGTACTGTGCTACAGAAAAGCCCCAGAGGGTTGCCAGGGGAAGCTGCTGGCTGATGGGTGGCTGCTGGGTACTACTGTTCTGCTTTCCTGGTGCTGAGAAGCTTTCCATGCTACAGGAGCCTGGAGCTGCAACGGAGAAGCTGGTTCTGTTGCAGGAACTGGGCACCATGCAAGATGGAGGTGCTCCACAGCCGGATGCTGGAGAGGCCCCTCCCTCTGTGCTTGCAGGGCAGGAAGCTGAGGCTGGAGAAGCCACCTGCCCTGCAGCAGTCACTTGGGCTGGCACTGGAACCACCATGGAAAACCTTGCTGCAACTTTGTTGTCTGTTGACCTTTATTTCTGGGCATGGAGTACTTCTTAGAAACCCACAGAGTCTCTTGGCTTTCAGACATAGTTCTCCTTTTTCCTGTTGTGTAGTAGCAGCCCAGTTTCTGCCTGATGATCAGGACCATTCACTCCAGCCAGAAGAGTAACTCCTTTTATTTACATTAAGAGCCTAAAATGAGCACATGGCAATAAATCGTTAACTGTCACACACAGCTATCTCTCTGTTTGTTTGGTTTTTTTCTTTCCTAATATACATGGGAGAAAAATGGACTAACAGGTCCCTTCACGTGTACAGGGTTACAAAGACTTCCCTCGGAGATTTGATCTGACCTTTTGCCTTGTCCATGGAGGGACGGATTCCTGTGTTTGATATATAGTCAGTCTTCCTGGGTCTCAATGTATTCTCTGTATAAAAAAACCAGGTGTGTCAGAGGACTGTACAAAGTTTGTTCCCCTGGAATGTAGTCATGATTTATTTCTCTAAACTCAGACATATTGCTTCTTTTTAAATTTGATTAAATGATTTTTTTAAAAACACACACTCATATTTTACTTTTATTGGCAGCCTAATGCATACCCTAGCCTATATGCCATCAATCTAGCCTACCTCCATCTCTCTCTTCCCTTCTCTTCCCTGCTCTCTCTCTTCCTCCCCCCATCAATCTCTCCATCCCTCCATCAATCCCCTATTCCTCTTCCTCCTTCAGGGGATGATAAACCACTCGTGGAAGGCAGGCGCTTTGTGTTATTAATCTCGTTAGCCTCCATTGTGGCTGGCATGTGGTTGGAGCGGAATAAATGCTTGTTCCATTTAATTAGATTGAATGAACTGTATGATTCTGTGAAGGTCATTCACATGTTCATGGTGTGAACTTTCACTGAGTGATTACTGGATGCCAGGAACTGTATTGGATGCTGGCGATAAGGAAACGCATAAGGAGCCGTGGCTGGCCTCACAGAGCTCACAGCTTGGAGACAGGTAGACAGAAGTACAAATGTCTCATCCTGAGGAAGAGAACAGTCTCAGCAGAAGAGGTGGTTGGAGAAAGCCAAAAATGGAGCTGGGCATGGGATGAGAATTGGATACAGCAGGAGGAGGAAAGAGTGGCCAGCAGGATGCCAAGAGGTTTCTAGTATTGGGGCGCTAGTGGGCAAAGGCAAGGAGAACTCGAGGGGGTTCATATCTGATGACCTTTCTTCTCTTGGTAAACTGGGAGCAGAGACAGCATGCTGAGCTGAAGGGGGGCAGGAGTTGGGTCACGTTGATGACGACGATGACGGTAATAGTTCTGCTTAGATGAGCCCTTGGTACGTGCCTAACATCACTGTAAGGGTTTGACAGAGGTTACATTTAATACTCCCGGCACACAGTGAGATGGTTGTAAATCTTGATCCGATTTTATTGATGAGGAAAGAGAGGTGCAGAACAATTACATGACTTGCCTGAGTTTCAACATCTACTGAATGGTGGAGACACACCCGCATCCCCTTCATAGCCAGTCGTTTTAACCACGAAGGTATGGTGCCTCCTGCAATAGGAAAGGAGGTTTGGTGAAAGTGGCCAGGGTCACGGTCCCGAGGGGGATAAGAGCAGGAGACAGGGGCTGAGAGCCCCAGACAAATGTTAGAATGACTATCCTGAGAGATATCGAGGGCACGCTCTCAGAGATGATGAATTTTAAATGGCACCAATTGGGATGGACTCATTTGTAGTTAATTTCCTCATTTGTACTATGAAGACTGTTGGGCAGATTATATTTGCAATCCCTTTCCACCCTGTGAGTCTATGTGTGGTTTACTCTAATGGATACATATATGCAATCCCTGAGACCTTTCTTTGTGTTGGAAACCCTTTGAATCTTCTGTATGAATAGCAGTAACACATTTGTTCTCTCAACCTATATAATCCTGTTTATGATTTTCTAAACATCTATAAAGAAATGTATTCCTCCTCTGGCTATAGGGCACTTGCAGAATGCAAGGGGGAGTCCTAAATCAACCAGAGCCAGCAAATAGCTTTCAATAACATGTCCTGCAGGCTTTTGACTTTAGTACCAAGTAGAGGCAAACATGGAAATTAATTTTGGTTTAAAAAACTCCAAACTGGGCCTTCTTTAGTCACCAGTAGCATTTCTGGTTAAATGTACTTGGAGGGAGTAAAAATATGCCTGGGAGGCAAGACAAGTTGAAACGTTTTCAGGTACAACATTAGGAACACTGATAACCTTTTATATAAAGCAGGCACGCTGTGCAGCACCAAGTAAATAATAAGACTTTGCCTGCGGGATATTCCAATCGGGAATCCATTTGAAGGATATTACAAGCAAGAAATCATAAGACACAAAAAGCTGACTTATTCCCTGGTAAGGTCTGCTGTAAATCTCTATTGACTGGACACAGTAGTCGGATCGATGGTGTCTGGCAAGAGAAGACACTCAGAACCCAGTCCTCACAGCGAGTCATTAACATACCCATCGCGCTGTCAGAATTACTTGAGAAATCAGGTTGATGAAGCAGCAAGAATAAGAGTAAAATCATTCGGGGTCCCTGGCGTGGGGGTGGGCAGGGCATTGATGATAGGTGGGAAGGACTGAGCTGGGGATGGTTCATCACACCTGCCTGAAGGCAATTTCACTGATGGACTGCCCAAATATTTTGATAGAGGTCGCAAACACAAGCTGCTGATGTTGCCTTTCTGAAGGAGTCTGAAATCCGGGCTGTGCTTGGTTTCTCTCTGGAGGGCCAGGGAACCTTCTCCACCAGCTTCCTCCAAAAGCCAGGCTGGAACTGAATTGCAAGGGTCCTGGCTGCAATCCTTTCTGTGCTCTTCTTGGGTCTCATTGGGTCTCATTGTCCTCCTGCTTCAATAAGGATAAGAGTATCTAACTTCATATGCTCACGAGGATCATGAAGTGCTCAGCATCGTGCCTGGCTCAGTAAATGGTCCTTCCTTGCAGTTCCTTGTGTGACAAACGTGGCTTCCCCCAGACTTCTTCAAATCAGTGTGGTGTTTGGACCGGACAGTGGATAGGAAGGTTCATTGTGGACATCTTGTTTAGTCCTGGGGGCCACCCCCTTCTTTAGCAGAAGCCTCCCTCTGTCCACAGTTGCTTGGCAGGAGGCTCCCCAGACAGAGCCCTGTTGTAGTTTTCTGCATTATTCCCAACCCCCGACCCTGGATGTCCTTCCCAGATGGATTCATGTCTGGTTTATGTTGCTTCTGGCACAGCGAGAACACTGTCGACGTTTCAGTTCCTCGCGCCTGTCAGTTCTCGGGCAGTGGCTGCAAACACCAGGCTGGGCTGTCACGTCATTAACTCTGTTCCACATCATTTATTCATTTGTCTGCTTTTCCTTTTTCTTTTGTCACTGCGTGTAATATCCGCCTGCATCTATTTATCAGAAAATCTTGGTTCAACCTCAAAATAGAACAAAATCTAAGCTTTTTTTCATCGTCTCTGCTGCTCCCTCTCCAAGCCCCATCACAACTCGCTTTTAGTCGGTGATCACAAGAGTCTCCTTGCTGCTACATCTCACTGGACCCCACTGGGATCCGTTCTCTGCAGTGAGACCAGAGGGACCTTCGAAAACTGTAAATACTGCTCCCTTTTCTGAACCCCCCAGTATTTCCCATGATAGAATAATCTCCAAAGCCCTTTTTGACTTGTCCTGACCTATCTCCCTGATCCCTGTCATCCCACTCCTGTTCTGGGTATCACACTGCCCAACTTCCACCTTCCTCTCATGGGACATGTTGGTTTCATTTCCGTCTTTGCACTTTATCTTTCTGCAGCCTGGAATACTCTTCTCCCTAGATCTTGGCATGGCTGGCTTCTCTAGGTCACTGAAGTCTCAGCTTAACCACCACCACCATGAGAGATTCTTGCTCTAAGCTTTATATATAAAGAGTATTCTCCATTATTCTGGATTGCATTTCTTTTTTAAGTTCTTTTTGGCACTATATGAAAATATTTTGGTTTTTTTCTTTTGCTTTTGCTCTGTCTTTCCTTCTAGGATGTAGGCCCCATAAAATTTTGTCTGTGTTTTTTTTTTTTTTTTTCCCACTGCTATCTAGCTGATTTATTCACTTAAAGTCCAGCGTGGTGCTGGGCACACCATAATGCTCAATACATATTTGTGGAAGGAAAGAATGAAGACATCAATGTTTCAGGAACAGTTGTGGATATAAAAATGAGACATGAGAGATGAATAAGACTCTGCCTCTTTGTTCAAGGAGCTTTCAGTTGAACAGAGGGGTTGGAAGTATGTGCACAAACATAGAAGGAAAGTATCCAGAGAAGTTGAGGAAGTAGTCATAGATTTTCTAGAGAAAGGGTATGCCCTAAAGTCTTTCCTTCAGTGGCCTTGAGGTAGCTCAGTCTCATGTGGCTCCTCGATTGACCTTAGCTATGTGTACTGGGGGCCTGTTCTTCCTTGGTGACTTAGCACAAGATTCTTCATCCATAAATGGGCAGCTGCAATGAAATTGTTAGAAGTCAGGTGAGCTATGTTAGATAGGGTTTTCCATGAACAATGAGGAAATGTGGATGTGGGAGCTCCTTACCCTCAAGAGAGGGAAAGGTATAGTAATAAAATTCAAGGTTACTGTAGAAGGATGAAGCTTCTGACATGGTGGCCCCAAGACTAAGAAAGGTGTTTGAAAGTCAACCCTCATTTGAATGGGGAATGCTTAATGGTTCTGCCATCTGAACTTCTACATATTCCTTCTCAAGGTGGAAATTTTATATGACAATGTAGAACTTAGCTGTTAAATTAGTATCAAAGTGGAGTATGAGCAGTAAGAAATTAGGCAAAGAAATTCAGACTATGAATTATTCCAAATCATATAGCAACCATTTTCTGACAGCAAAAATGTATTTCCTGGCTGTTCTGCTTAGAGTGAAATAATGATATGTATTAGGTGGTCCTGGAGGCTCATTTGTTATCTGACCTGTAAAATACCTGATTTTAGTAGAGCTACAGACATTTCATCATATGTTGTTAATTGGATGAAATTAAGTGGGATGGTATATTATATAGTCCAGTATCTTTCATGGTTATATCTGATTTCTTATGTTTGTGAATGTATCAGAGAATTTTTTAAAACACTTGAAAGTTTCGTCAGGGCACACAAGAAAAAGGGCTAATCACTGTTTTTCCTTCTTCGGTCAAAATACCTTTTAATTTGTTAACAACCTCAGCGATTTTTTTTTTTAAGATTTTTATTTATTTATTGAGAGAGAGAGAATGATAGAGAGAGAGCATGAGAGGGTGGAGGGTCAGAGGGAGAAGCAAACTCCCTGCCGAGCAGGGAGCCCGATGCGGGACTCGATTCTGGGACTCCAGGATCATGACCTGAGCCGAAGGCAGTCGCTTAACCGACTGAGCCACCCAGGCACCCCAGCGATTATTATTATTATTTTTTTCTTCTTTCAAAGATTTTATTTATTTGAGAGAGAGAGAGTAGGAGCAGGGGGAGGGGCAGAGGGAGAAGCAGGCTCCCCACTGAGCAGAGAGCCTGACGTGGGGCTCATTCCCAGGACCCTGGGATCCTGACATGAGCTGAAGTCAGACGCTTAACCAACTGAGCCACCCAGGTATCTGAAAAACCTCAGTGATTTTTAAAATTTCAAACCCCTATTTGTACCTGTATACTGGAGCAAATTAATCATGTTTGCCATGTATAAAACTAAAAAAGTGTAGAAAGTAATAAAATGATAAAGACTATTCCAATAGAGTGAGGTTGCAAGAGCCTAGCTCTTGGACCATAAATGAGGGGATCATCTTAAAATTCCGTGAAAACCTAATGTTTCAACTCACTACTGTTACAAAGAACTAGTGGAAGTAACTGCCAAAGTTTAAATTTTAATGGAACTGATTTCAACTGGATGTTGGTATATAACTGTGAAGTTTTGTTCATTAAAGAAAAGCAGCCACTTAAAAAAAAGAACCTTATGTTATAAAATTAATATTATGTAAATCAGATTTATCCATGTTATAAATCAGTGCTTAAAATAAGTAGATCACATCAAAGTTAAAAACTTCAAGACAGAAGATATCGTGAGTCAAGTTAATAGAGAAACAAGAATGGGAAAAGATTTTTGCAATATATAAAACAAATGATTAGTATATAGAATTCATAAAGAATTTCCATAAATCAGTAAGAAAAAAAAAACCCCTCAACTTTAGAATAGGCAAAGAATGCAGTAAAATAATTTAGAGGAAAGGAAACCTGATTGACTGATAAGCATATGAGAATATACTTCTCTTTGTAATAATCAGTGACATGCATACTGAATGAACAAGATGTCATTTTTTGCCATCACACTGGCAAAAGTGAAGAACTCTGACAATCCCACGTATTGGCAAGGATGTGAAAGGAAGGTTCCATACACGGCTCTCATGAGGGTAAATTGGCAGAGTAACATCAGAGAGCAATTTGCCTGTCTCTAGAGTAAAATTTTAATTTGCATACACCATGTGATCCAGTAATTTTTCTTCTACTTCTTTATAATTTGTCCATATACCTTGCAGAAACCTTTGCTTTCAGGTACTGGGGGATATATTCTTTGCATCTTTGTACAAGTGGAAATTTGGCAACAACTGAAAGTGGCCATGAATAAGGGAAAAGAGAAATTTATTAGAGACTGTTAATAGAAGAATACTGTGTAGCCATTCATGCCTCTAAATTGATACACAGTATTCCACTATATTAGCAGATGTAGCAATAGTAATAGATCTCAATATCATAATATTGGGTGGAAAAGCAAGATGCACAGTGACAGACACATTTTATGTTAAACTAATGAATACATAAAATGATACAATGTATTATTTCTGGATACACACTGGCTAGAAGGATGCACATTAAAATCATGATGGTGGTTACCTCTGAGGAAGGAGTAGGGGAAAGAGCTGGGAGCCAGGCACAAGAAGACACAGGGGACTTATCTGGCAGGTTTTATTTCTTGCATCAAATGATGAAGCAATGGTGATGCAGTGTTCACAACAGTTAATTCTAAGTTGTGTGTACATGGGCCTTCGTTATGGTATTACTTGTAGTCTCCTATAGTTAAAAAAAACTTTTTTTCAGGAAACCTGTATTCAATTTTTCAGACCATCCAAGTAGCATGGAGGGTTTGGGGGCCTAGTTTCTTTACTGTGGGATTTTAAGCAAACATTTAAGGCTTCCTCCCTTTGGCCCCCCACGTCCAGAATGAAGATAATTAGTTGCACAGTGGTGGTCCCGAGTACTTAGCCTGCGATGCTCACCTGAAGCCACACCTCGCCTTCTCCCCGTCCCTTCTCTCCTCTGCCCAAAGGTGTAGCGCACTTAACAGAGACCCTCTGTGTCCCTCGAGCATCCTGTGTACTGCAACGCTTAGCACGGTGCTTTGTGATGCGTCTCACTGTGGACCAGTCTCTCCTGGGAGAGAAAGAAATCTGGCTGTAGATCATGTGAGGCAGGAGCAAGTAAGTAGTATATGCTCAACAAACTGAACTTAGTAACCATAGAATGCTTAATACATTCTTAATGAAAATATACATGAGCCAAAGAACGAAAACATGACAAGACTTGATAAAGCAAGACACCCCGCAGTGGCTCCCGGTTCTTATTATTCTTTTGACGTCAGCGAATAAATGTAATCCCCCTAAATCCTTTACTTAATCTCAGCCTACAATGTATATCCTTGAGATTTTCCCGCCTGTGAATAGGGTCATCAATAGGCTCTCATTGAGAGACATCAACATTTATATTTAGACACATTAAAGAATAAACATTTCACGCCCTTTTTTCTGCTTCATAATTTGAGATAAGCATACGCTGAGGTTCTAAAATGACATTTCATGCTTTGAAAATTCATTTAACAAACTTTTTTTTTTTTTTAAAGAAGAATAAAGGTTTTCTCTCAGCCACTGAATAATATTACTATCAACAGTGCTGGGTGGTTGTCCACAGTGACTGTTGGCACTCTGTCAACTCTCCAGTGGGGTTTTTGACATGTGAAGGACATGAGGTTTTAGTGCTTTCAGAGGATCTGGAAAATACATTTTTATTGTTCTTCTTCATGGATGGAGAAGCTTTACAAAGTTGTTTTATTTTTAAAGCACTTGATGTTTTGAATGAGGATCTTTTCTTCTACATTAACAAAGGGAATGACACACCAACGCCTTGTTAGCCTGAAGCACAAGGAATGAAATCACAGGGAGATAAAAGACCCTGAGGGCACCAAAGCTTAGGAAGAAAGGGTGTATATTTCAAGAAGAGCCATGTTTTTCTATCCTTTGAGACTGTGGAAGATTATTTTGGTCCCTTCTGAAAGATACTCATTCTGTAGAGAGATTTTCCTGAAAGTGACTTACTTATGCTTTGTCTGTATATTAGAATATGAAGGGCTGAATTTCCATCCCTATTAATTTCTTTTGTGGTCCCAAATTTTCCTATGTTTAAAGCCAATGGCGAACATTACAGCAAAATGGCACATAAAAATCTATTTTCAAGTCAGTGTGGCTGACTGCTGTATCCTAACAGGTACTTGACATTTAAATGTTAAGGACGCTTAAAGAGTCTTAGTTACTTCGAACAGCAACCCTGGTGAGGGTAGTTATGTATTATAAGCTGACATCACTTTCCCTCTGATAAAGCTGAGTTCCAAGATTCAGTGCTATCCTGCTGTAAGTGTTTGGTAGAGATGTATCCGCAAGCTTCTGGAACCCCATGTAATTCTAGAGTTTGACTCCTCAGATGCTAGAGATATTAAACCAAGACCAACAAAACCAAAATAAAATGACAACCAAACACGGACTGCTCATTTCATCTAGGATTTCTTTGGACCTAACACAAGTACAACAGAATTGGTTCTCTGTAATTTAGAGCCAGTTGCTTTAGAAAAGCATCTTAAAGTTCAAAGTGCATTTGAAGCCTGCTTCTGTTGTCTTAGTGGGCATAGATAAGCTGAAGTAAAATCAAATCTGTGGGGTGGGTGCCTGCTAATATGGCAAGATTCCCCAGATTTTATTTATGACCACCTATTTCTTTATGCTAACAGGAGGATTACTAAGGAGTTCATGGGTTTTTTCCTAAATTCCTCCTTTTACATTTCTGGGTTCCATGCACAAGCCTACTCCTCTGGACACATTGATCATCTGCAAGCAGGGGAAATTTCTAAATCCAGTTCTTAGTTGGCAATTAAGAATAGGATGTGACATAACAACTGGGTTTCACTGTGGGCCTGAGCTTTTTCCAGTTGGCTTTATGGAAACGGTTGAAAGGGATGATACCAGAGCTTGTTTTTTTCTTTAGGGAGTTAGTGGGCAATTTGTTTTTGAAACTCACATTGTGAGAACCAAAGTGTCCTTTTTGTCATGAATGATTCATGCAAGACAAACAAATAATACAAACCAGCAACAGGCCTGTCATTCTTGCTTTATGTACAGCTGAAGGATGTTTTTCTAGGGTGTTCTTTTTTCCTGGGGAGGGATGTTCTACTGTGCCAGAATAAAATTTCTGGTACACTTGATATGTGTTGTGTCACACATACGAACAAGTACTTTTTGTGTGATTAGTATGTTCAACCATTCCTATGCGGCAAAGAGAAGATTAAGTGTAACCAAGGTTGGGGACTTTCTCAAGGTTCTATGGCTATGATGTGACAGGTCAGCTAGGGTCCAGGTCTGTCTGATGCTAAATGATTATACCCTTCCTTGAGCCAGCTAGTGATTGATGACTTTTGTAACAAGGTGAACTTGATGGTAAACGTTACTCCTTAATCTAAGGGAAAAATGACTTCATCCTTTCCTTTTTGTTGTTGTTGTTGAGGAGTGTTTAGGTTGAGGCAATGTATTAATGTGCCCTTGTTCTTTCCTCCAGAGCATCTCTCAATTTGGCATTTCTGTTTATCTCTCATTGTGCTTCTTTTCTTATTCTTCCTCTACACAAAGGCACAAGATTTACTAAACTATCTGCCATTTGTTCAAAGAATATTCCGATGCCTTGTTTTTCTCAGCGTGTGTGTATCTGTGGACCTGTGGAGACATTCCATATCAAAACCATTCTGATGACGCTGCTGTTAGCACTTTTTAAAGCCTGAGAAATACCACTTTTAGGCAAAAAAAAATTATTTTTCAAACACCTGTGATACTTTTGTCTTAGAATGTTCTCCTTTGAAAGTCAGGGAGCTGCAGTGAATGTAATTGAAGGGCATCAGTTGCTTGGGATGGTCTACCATTTTGGGGGGGTAGGGCAAGATCACAACTTTAGAGGCATTGACAGGTTTGGGTGATTCACTTGCATTTGCCACTTGAATGGTAAGTGACAGCAAATTATCAACTGAGTCCATTTTGCCCACAAAATGGTGGAATGATTATAGCTATCTCATTGAGTTCTGGTGATATTTGAAGAAAATCGTGTTTGCAACTTGATGTGTCTTACAACCCCTTCACTCTCTTCCCATCCTTTGAATGGGAAATTGGACTGAGGGTTTAAAGTGGGTCAGGAGAGGAGAGTGTTCCTAGAAGTGTTAAAGTGGTTGAACAGGTTTGTTTGCTTGGGAAAGTTAGTTATAGTGCTCTGCATTCATGATCATTTTCATTCATTCACCAAACAGACCTTGAACTCTGGCCACGTGCCATGTGGGTCTAGTGTTCAGTTCGGTGTGCTCCTAAAACTAATGACATCATTGCTGTTTTCACAGTGAGTTTATTGGCTTTTTTGTTTGCATACAGTCATTATCAACTCATGGAAGCTCCTCAGATCTGACATCTTCATTTTATTTTCTCTTCAAGAAATGCCCTATGTCCTCATGACTGAGGTGATTTCCTATTTTCAGTGCCCCTAAATATTGAGTCATTGGCTGACCCCATAGGCTTGCTCAGGGACAGGTCTTATCGTTTGCTGCTCTGCCTCAGAGGATCATATCTGATGAAATTGTGGGACATTCTGTTTGACCAAAATATATAATTTCACTCCTTTAGGAGCCAGATGGCCACATGAAAAAAGCTTGGACTTTTGTTCACAGAAATTCTTGGGTTTGAATACTGATGCTACCACTTACCAGCCAGGTGTTTGGGGACATTTTACCTAAATGGTCTCATCCTAAACATCCTCTGTGTGCTGAATGCGATAATGATACCAACCTTGTTGTAATTGCTGTGATGACTAGAAAGAGGTGTCTAAAGCATGGATCACAGAACCTGGCACAATAGAAATGCTCAGCAGATCGAACCATTAAAAAAAAAAAAAACATTTTTCTGCATGCTCTTCTCTTATTGCCAAAGGATATCCAATGATTGCAAAAAATTTAGAAAAGCTGGTTGATCTAAATGAGCAAAAGAAAAATCGAGCATATTCTTTAAGAACCAGAGATTCCCAATGGTACCATTGACCATAGAGCCTTTCAATATGTCTGTCTGTCTGTCTGCCTCTTTCTGTTTTTGTCATGCTCTCTCTTCTCCCCTCCTTCCCAGATATTAGGTTCAGCCATATACAGTTGCTGATATTTGGCCTCTTTTAAACCTAAGTCAATAGCAGTTTCATCTGGTTCATTCTAATATATCACTAAAATTGGATCGTGTGGTGCCTATCATTTTTTTTTTAAGATTTTATTTATTTATTTGAGAGAGAGAGAATGAGAGACAGAGAGCACGAGAGGGAAGAGGGCAGAGGGAGAAGCAGACCCCCTGCTGAGCAGGGAGCCTGATGCGGGACTCGATCCCGGGACTCCAGGATCATGACCCGAGCCGAAGGCAGTCGCCCAACCAACTGAGCCACCCAGGCGCCCTGCCTATCATTTTTAATCTACTTTTTGCAATTAAGATATTGTTAACGTCTTTCAAGTTCATTAAATATTCTTCTCTAATATCACTTTTAGTTGATGCATAATATTCCATTATGTGATTATACCAATTCCTTTTTACCTATTTTCTATTACTAGAAAATTAGATTTTGTCAGTTTTGTTACTATCAACAGTACTGGGATAAACATCATGATAGCTTTGGAGGGAGTAAAATATAGTGGTTTAAAAAACAGACTGAAGACAGGAGGTCTGGCTTCACTGCTTACTGCCCATGTACCGTTAGCAAAAGCCACCTGGATCTCCGTTTCTTCATCCATAAAATAGGGACTACCATAGTACCTACTTCACAGGGCCGTTGCGAGAGTTCATCTATCTCCAGGCTTAGATGGGTGTCTATGGGCACACTGTAAATATTTTTAACGAGTGAACTATTGTGAATTGTTACTGTGTTTACACCCATATATTTATTTGTGTTGGAAAAATTTCTGAAGAGGAATTTATGACTAAAGAGCTTTTGATAATCCATTCCAGATTAAGGTCTAAAACAGACGTGGTAATCTGCTCTCCCATAGATGAGCATCAAAGTCCTGGTTTTCATGAAAAGAGAGAGGTTATCGCCATCCCTGTAAATACCAGGCTCATCATTGTCGGTACCCTACTTCCTGACTGAGGGTGCACAGTTTTTTCCCAGTTTAATATCCCTGAAATCAGAACGCTTCTAACCATCAGAGTCTACTGGGTGGCTGCCATGACATGGGGTGAAAACTTCTGTCGACAATGATTGAGATCAAGAAAGGCTGTCAGTGTGTCTTAACACCTGTAAATTCAAGTTTATTTGATAGGGAACAAAGCAAATATATATAAAAAGGGCGCCTGGGTGGCTCAGTTGTTAAGCGTCTGCCTTCGGCTCAGGTCATGATCCCAGGGTCCTGGGATCGAGTCCCACATCGGGCTCCCTGCTCAGCGGGAAGCCTGCTTCTCCCTCTCCCACTCCCCCTGCTTGTGTTCCTGTTCTCGCTGTCTCTCTCTGTCATATAAATAAATAAAATCTTTTAAAAAAAAAAAATATATATATATATAAAGATGAGTTTCATGGAAAATATATACTGATGTCTTTTTCAGAAAGCATCTCAGATTGGGTCTGAAAAAAAAATGTACCTGAGGGACAGAGAAGCTCTGGGCTGAGCTTGGAAGACTGGGGAGAACTGACGGAGGGAGAGGGCATCTCTCCATGTCTACTTATTTCGATACTTACTTCTTTTGTTGTGCACAGGAAGATGACAGTGGCCATGATGCAGTAGAAGAAGGTGTTCATGGGCATTTGCTATTTCAAAGCCTTGTGACTGTTTTATGTATCATTCTCTCTGAATACAGTACCTCCTGCAGGTTCCCCCCTCCGCTTTCCACTTCCCCTCTTTCTATATACAAATCCTCCACCCTTTACCTAAATAGGGCACACTCTGTCTTTAGGTCTCAGCCTAGACATCATTTTAGCTGGAGAGCCTTTCATAATTCAGCAACACTGGTTAGGGGTCCCCCCTGTATTTTCTGTCGTACTGTCCATATCCTTACCCTACTGCTTATCGCAGGGTATTTTATTGTCTAATAACTTAAGGCCTCTGCTGATAACCTATAAGCTTCTAGAAGCAGGCGTTCTACCATTCTCCTTTGAACTCTAAGCCTGTACCATGGTTGGCACATGGCAGGCCCTTGAGAGAGATAAATTGAGTGAATTTCAGTACTCAGCCCATAGATGCAACCTGTGGTTCCTGGTGTCCCTGGAAGTTGTAGCTGTAAGGGTGAGCGCATTGTCTTGCGAGGATCCAATGCTCCAGTAGTTGTCACTGATGGCTGGAGCATGGACTCTATACCTCTGATATTACACAGTAGTTTAACCTTCCTTTTATTTCCATCGTCTTGTGAGAGCTTATTAGGGCACTCTATCTGTGCTGCCTGAGACCCTCATTAAGCTGCCCCCTGAAAGAGCTGCATGAATCTGGGTGTACTGTGTCTAGAGCCCATTTCTAGCTGTTAACACATCTCAACAAGAAATGAAACCAGAAGCTGAAAATGAGTCCCTTATGAGCATTAGGGTTCTTTTCAGTTTCACCTGAAACAGAAGTTGGTTCCTACACCCTTTCCTATTAGAGTATTCCAGCTACTGCCATATTAATGTTAATTACTTTTTTTTTTTTTAAGTTGTCAGTGACAGTAACCAACCCAGTCACTTTTTCTTCAGGAGTGAACCACTTGCCCCTTGAGATTAGAGTGAGGTATTAAGTAAAAGTTGTGAAATGATTTGACTTCAGAGTCTCCAAACTGTCTTTCCAATCACAGTACATGAATTCAGGATAACTGGTCAAACTTGGTGTTCAAAAGGAACAAATTCTGCCTCTAGTCTAGACGGTCAACATACCCTTGTGTTTGGAGAAATCAGGCTTTTGTGTGATAAGCTATAAAAATGGATGTGTTGCAGTAGTTAAATATGACAAAGAAGAAAGGAAAGGAAGTCCTAGTGATGGCTAAATTCAAGCCAGTCTTCCGTGTCCCACTTGTTCTACTTCCTGCTTATTTGTCTGTACACTTTTGTATGTGGATTTTTCCCTCAGCACAACTTATGTTGATGCCCAGTATTCACATTGTGAGGCCCATGTATCAGTGGCATGTTAGGGAAACACAGCCCCAAGGAGAGACGCTGTCACTTCAAAGCATGCCACAGTGCTTAGATAGAACCAGGAAATTAACCATGTCGGCATGATAATATTTCCTTAAAAGCCTGAAACGCTTTCTTTGATGCCAAGAGTTATCAATTTCTGCTATGAACTTGTTTCTGTCATGAGGAGGCGTCTTAAGGGTTTTTGGGTTTTTTTGTCTTTTGCATTTATCTCACCCCCCAAAAATAGAAGTGGTCTCTGCCTGAATGCTCTTCTGAGAGAGAAATTGTTGAATGCGATGTGGAAATTTGGCACAGGAAGAAGAGAGACCAGTTCTGTCCCCTCAGTACCTTGACTTCTTCCTACCACTTTCCTGATGTTGTAAAACATATTCTATAAAAGGTGTGTGCTCCAGCCCACCCTTCCCAGTGTCACAGTGGGGAAAAAGAACTCTAATCCATCATGGTTGTTGCTTTCTAAATGCTTCTGACACAATCTGGATGTCCTTATCAAGGTAGTTTTATTAGCTAGGATTGTGTTTTGTGTTGATCAGTTAATCTTCCATGATACATTAAGAAAAAAATGAGTATTTCATTCAGTATCTGAGGTTCCCAGAAGTTGAGAGGAATATGCAAACTTTAGGGAGGGTTCAGCAAAGAAAACAAGTGAAATTGAACAGACTTTTAAAAATTAAGTAAAAATATTGAGTGTTGGAGTATTTAGCCTGCAAAGAGCAGGGTCAAGAATGCATTCACGTTTCAGGAAGAAGATCACTTATAGTACAGACAACAGTGATGAACCACATCAGATATACCATGATGAGCACAGGAGAAAAAAGGATCAGATTCTAAGATAACAGATTTGGCTTACATGGAATGAAGATTTTCCTTACTCTTAGGCTTGATGAACCAGGGAACAAGTTACAAAGGACTATGTAACTTACTTGGGTGTACCTTAAAAACAGGAGAAATTCTTCTCTACCTGGGTTACCTGAGGGCATTTAAAGAAGCATACAGTGTAAGTTTTTATTTTTAAAGAATAGATCCTAGACTGGAAGAGTTGTAATTGAAAAAAAATTCTTTGACCATATCCATAGGCAATAAAGAAGCAACTTAGGCTTAAATCTCAAACTACTACCTAATCTTATTCTGTGAAAGAAGATTGTGAGTTCTTAGGTAATTGTTTTTTTCTTCATCTGCTTTAGGTTCCATAATCCTCTCATTGTTTTTAATTGTGTTAAAGTATGTTTATTAAAGTACTAATGAGAACAAAGCCATACTGATTAAAAACAAAATTATTCATTTAAACCTTTTGATATTATGAAATGGAAGGTAGGTTCTACTGTTGGAAGATGAATCCTGCATGTCTAATAAGTTGTTTGCTGTGTGCCTGGTTTTGTTTCTTTTTTCTTTTTTTTCAACAGTTTATCCTAGATCTGTTGAAGTTACTGAATTTTTATGACGTGAAACTGGTTTTTAAATCATAAAAGCAGTTTATCCTAAGAGCTCCAGGCAGAGCGCATCTTCCCTAGTGATTTTTATAGCATCTAATTAATAAATAAATATGCAGCTGGCTAGGCAATGAATATTAAGAGTTGGTTTTGCTTATCATCACCCTTTATAATTTTTAGAATGTTTGGGATTGAGGATTTTTCCTTTCCTGCTCCCCTCTTCCTGCTCATCAACTTGAATTACAGCCACTCTTCCTTTTCTTTGGAACTATACTTTTAAATCTGTCTCTCCAATGCTGTTTTCTGTTACTGTCTTACTGGTTTCATATGCTTGTTGTCGGTTTTTTTGTTTTGTTTTGTTTTGTTTTGTTTTGGGGGGAGAGAGAGTGCTTGAGTTCCTGCATGTGTGAGCCACTTAGTGGGAGGGGTGGGGGGGAGCAGCGAGGGAGAGGGAGAGGAAGGGCAGAGCCCCACACAGGGCTGGATCTCACGCCCCTGAAATCATGCCTAGTGTCGTTTTTTCTTTGCTGTCCATTTTCAGTTTCATGTTTGTCTTATTTTTTAAGGAAGTCAGTGAATTTCGGGTTCGACTCACTTACTTTCTGTCTTTTCTGATTACCTCCCAATCCATGCATCTTTTGACCGATACCTTGAAAGCAGATCAGCACTTTTGCTTTGGATTGCTCTGGCCTAGACCTATAGCAGGGTCCGTCCGCTTCACAGTAGGTCAGCCTGTCGGACCCCTCTTGGTCTTCACCATCACTGCCCAGAGGCCAGATCCCTGAATCTCACTTACTTCCTGATCTGCTGCCATTCTTCTTGCCCTGTCCCCCTGCCTCTCATTGTGAGCTCCTTCCTGCCCCTTCCTCAGACTGTAGCCTCAGATTTTAAACAGTGTCTCTCACTGTTTAAAATCCTTTACGACCAATTCCTTATTCACCTTGCATTCAAGATGCAATCCAACTCCTCAGTGTGCATTAAAGCCCGTGCCTGAGCTGAACCTTCCCTTCTGGGGATCTGGCCTCCCTCTCCCCCTGCACTACTTACATCCTCCCATAGCCACATCAGACTCAACACTCCAGGGGCAGAAAACAGGCTAAGCAAAGGCATGAAGCTGGAAAATGTGGCCCTGCTTCAGCAATGGAATGACTGACAGTGGCCCATTTAGTGCTGATCACGTTTATGAGGCATTGTCCTGGGCTGGTGCAGAGCCCCGCTGTCCAGCTACGGAATGGTGATGAAGGGATCATCAAGCCCTTCTTGTCAAAGGCAGAGGAAAGCTGGTTCTGAAGAGCTTGCCATTGCCCACATCCCTACTCTGATGTCCCCTATTGTTTCTCCCCCTTTCAGCCTGTGATGGTGACCACTGGGGACCCCACTGCAGCAGCCGATGCCAGTGCAAAAATGGGGCTCTGTGCAACCCCATCACGGGGGCTTGCCACTGCGCCGCAGGCTTCCGGGGCTGGCGTTGCGAGGACCGCTGTGAGCAGGGCACCTACGGTAATGACTGTCACCAGAGATGCCAGTGTCAGAATGGAGCCACCTGCGACCACATCACGGGGGGATGCCGCTGTCCACCAGGCTACACTGGAGCCTTGTAAGTGACATGCTGCTGAGCAGCGTGGCAACGTCCGCTCACCTTCTCCATTCATGTTGCTGCCCCCATCATATTCCTGTTCCTATTGCTGCCTGAAGTCACTGAAAGGGCGGGGCTCCAGGCTCAGAGCGGGGAGATCAGCAGTGACAGCCCCGAGATGCTCCTGCTGTTTGGCTCTCGAACCTCAGACTCCAGCCGGAGTCTAAGGTCCAGCTTCCATGCTTTCCTTTGAGCAGGGCAGGGATAGAGAGGACCAGACTGTTGCATTGAGTGCTAATACTGGGGGGTTGTGGGGGCAGATTTGATGTTCTGCTTCAGTTGCCCCACAGTTGCATTTATTAATGGTCCATGTTGTTCTGCTCTGTGTGGTGACTATTTAGCTGGATAAAGCTGGGTGGGTTCAGTGCCATACAAAAAAGAAAAAAAGGAAGATGTTAGAGACAGTCCGTGGTAAAAGGTTAACTGGGTTATTTAATGACTGTGGATACATACGTTGCTTTGGGACGGTAAAAGAAATGTATCACATCTGTGTAGGATATGTGCACGCAGATAGTTTAATTCTTTCTGGATACAACTGAAGCAACTTCTTAACCTCCACTACTTTATTTTGTGTGAAGGACATTGTTCAGTTGGCTTGTATTAGCAAACAGAGTAAGAGGCAGAATTTGCCAAAAAAAAAAAAAAAAAAAAGGAAATAGAAAAATCTTGTTTCCTTACTGAGAAAATTACACTTGTAAATCACAGAACTAAAACTTGAAAAAATGCGGCTGATTAAGTAAATACTTCCTGCCAACAGTATTAACAGCTATAAAGTAGAGCTAAAAAAAAAAAAAGCTGCATTAGCCTAGAAAGCCCTCATTTTCAGAAGAATGAATGGTCATCTCAAACTACTTAATTGTTAATATTGCTTTTATGGGTTTTTATCAAGGCCACAATTGAATAGGGCTTTGGAAAACTTGGAGCAGTTTTACGGGAGCACAAACAAGACAATTAAAGGCTTAGAGAAGAAGATTCATTCATAGGAAAAGGGTGGGGGCTAAGGGCATGGAAAATGATGAGTGTCAAGAAGAGAATGTTGAAAATTGATTATGAAGAATATGTGTACAAAGCAGGGGATGTGCAAACGTTTCAGTCTCCTCTGAGGCTGGAACAAACCCACCAGCAAAAGCAGACTTCAGATGCAACACAGGAGCTTTATAATAGTTACATGGAAAATTCCTGTCACCAAGGAGTGTTTGGCTGAGAAGAGTCATCCTTGGTGCTCTCAGATAGGACACATTCTCTTCAAATTGAAATAGTTTCATTAGAAAATACCCCAAAAGAAAGGAAAGATCTAGACCACCCCTCAAAGACCTTTCTAGCCAATGTGACTAATGCTTTGATGTTAATGAAATCAAGAATGTTGAGCAGAGAAAGCTGTCTGTTTTAGGACCCTGGGTGCTGTTGTGTCTGTGAACCCGAGGGTCGTGTGGCTGGGTAAATAACGATATCCTTTGTCACACATCAACTCCTCAGCTGTGAGGATCTTTGTCCCCCTGGCAAGCATGGTCCACAGTGCGAGCAGAGATGTCCCTGTCAAAATGGAGGAGTCTGTCATCACGTCACTGGAGAATGCTCTTGTCCTGCCGGCTGGCTGGTAAGCTCCCTTCCTCCCCTCCCAAAGTCACCTATTCCAGGATGCTCAAGTGAAAACACACTTGGAAGACTTTAGCACAAAGGAAAGTTACACTGATGGTTAAAGATTGCAAAATTGGAGGTGGCTGACCGTTTTCAAAGCTGGTGTCCTTCAGTCCATCTTCAGGCAGAAGGCAATTAAATCTTGACGTGCACTAAGGGTCCTCATGGAAAACATAGTGGCCATCTGTCCTGCACTTTCCCTCAGGAAAAAAAAAAAAAGGGAAATACCTCATCACATGTATGACAGACAATGCTGTCAAATACTGGAAGTTTCTAAATATAGGTGTACCTTGGAGATACTTTGGGTTTGGTTCCAGAGCTCTGCAATAAAGTGAATATCACAATAAAGTGAGTCAAATGAATTTTTTGGTTTCCTCCTACACATAAACGTTGTTTTATACTGTACCGTAGTCTATGAAGAGTATAATGACATTATGTCTAAAAAACCAGTGTACATACCAAAACAATTACAGTGTTAACATCAGAGATCACAACGAACATAATAATAGTGAAGATGCTTTGCAAATATCGCAAGGATTACCAAAATACGACTCAGATACACGAAAGGAATAAATGTTGTTAGAAAAATGGCACTAGTGGACATGCTCAATGCAGGATTGTCACAGACCTTCAATTTATTTAAAAAACAATATATCTGTGAAACACAATAAAGCAAAGCAGAATAAAGTGAAATATGTCTATAATTATATTGTTTATATAATTAAGTTCCACAGATCACTATTGTTCTTTGAGAACATTATTCTCAACAGAATAAGTGTTATGTGAAAATTATCTGGTCATGTACATCCAGAGACACATTGAGGTGAACCCATTTACCGAATATTGCAGAGCTTCTCAAAGCGTTTAGTGTGAAAATCCAAGAGGAGCTGTAACTCACCACATTTCCCAAACTTTGACCATGTCACACTTTCTTCATGTAGTATGTCACAGGCTTGGTGTTACGTGACACACTCAATGTCAAAGCTCGTTTGCTAACCAGATTTCTCCAAAACCTGATGATACTGATCCTTACCTGCATTGGTTTGTACGTACATGTGCTTAAAGGCACAAAAGTGAATGACCAATGTCTGTTTCCTTCATTAACAAATAAAATTTAAGAGAGCAATTTACTTCACTATCACCTGCTATCTCCAGGAGCTATAGTGAAGCTGAGTTTGTAGGATCATAACAGACTTCCTAATTACCAAATCCAGTAATGACCCTTCTGTTCTCATGCTGCTTGATTTCACCAAAGCATATGACCCCATTGCTCATCCACCTCCCTCTTTCATAATCTTTTTGTCCATGTCTCTGCTAACCCTCTACCTCTGTTACTGAAGATCTCTTTTCCTAACGCCCTTCTACATACTGCGTTATTACAGTATTTCCTAGGTTTCAGTCTTATTCTTCTTCTCTTCTCTCACTATAAATCCAGGCTGGAAATCTCACCCAGATCATGGCTTTAATGGTCAGCCTGTGATTTTTCTAAATCTTGACCTTCCCTCACCTGAGCCCAGACATGTATTTGTCAATATCCTGTTAGACTCTCATCCTACATGACCTGTAGACATGAAGCCACCCTCTGATGGGGCTACACCCAAGCTGGAGCCTTAGGAGCCAACTCTGGGATGGACTGGGTCTGCTAATGTCCTTGTTGTAGTCCTGAAGCAAAGGAGAACTGGAGTCCATTTCCCAGTGAGAATCATGGGAAGAAAGGGAGAACTCAAGATGTGAAGGCCACAGAGACAAGTAGAAAAGAAATATCAGACCCAAGGTGAGAGTTAGAAAGGTAAGCAGATGAGACAAGATCTGGCTCGAGAGGCAGAGCCTGGAGAAACTCCATGAAGCAATGGAGTCAGAGTGAGGGGGCCTTTTATTGAGTGCCTCATGAGGGGGTGAACAAGGGAGCTGTTGAGGAATGCAAGCCCATCAAAGTCAGTGTTAACAGAAGCAAACTTGTCATACACCCAAGCTTCTCTTAAAGTACTCCTTTTTGGATTTTTAAAAATCTTCGTTAAAACCAGCATTTCTTTCTTAGTTGCTTGAAATAGTGAATTATCTTTGACTCCTTCTCTTCTTCATTTCTTGTGTGCAGCCTTTTGCCATGTTGGCCATTGTTTGGTCCTTGGCAAGGGAAGGATTTTGTTGGGGCATCAGAGTGTCCAGAGTATCCAGAGAGCTCCATGTTGTTTGGATGAAGAGCTGTAGGCATTCCACTCTTAGTACTGTTGTATAGACATTGTCGGTAGAGTTGCCTCATCTTGAGACTGAAGGTTTCTTCTTGATTGGGGTGGTTATGATGTAGGATAATGGCAATCACAGGTTTGGATCGTGAGTTCCAGCAACTGGGTGGAAGGATCCATCAGCCAAGTGGAGCCTCCCCTCCACCACTTACTCTATACTCTGGGCCCCCTACCTTGACAGAAGTTTCTTATTGAATGCTTCAGGTCATTTCTCAATCTGCATAGCTTAGCTTCTAACTTATACTTCTTTCTACAGCATTCTATTTGTGCTGTCTCTCTAGGTGCTTTTCAAAGATGAATATATATTCCTTTTACACATACACACGCATGTATTTCAACTCATAAGAACAATGTCTTATTTAAAGCTATTTGCTCACATTAATCTTCATTTATAAACAATATTTCAACAGCATCTCTGAAGCTGATGTGGGACCATTATAAATGTGGCTAGAGTCAGTCCCTGAGAGAATACGAATTTTCCACCCGAACTCCTGCTTACCACAAATTGACCCTTGGCATACTATTTTTTCAGGCATCGTGGTAGTTGTACTAGAATGGAGGGATTAGAGCTATTTTTGCATCTATTTCCCCCACCACATTGTGAACAAATTAAAGGTTGTGACCTTATCTTTGATTCTCAGATCTTAGCTCTATGCCTGACACATAGATGATTTTCAGTGAGGCATTGATTTGAATCATCTCTCAAAGGCTTTTTCGGTTCCAAGAGTCTGTGGAAGAACTTTCCCTGTTTGTAGATAGCTAGAAACCACCAGAGGAGACTTAATTAACACACCAACTGCCTTTGTGGGTAGCCAGGAGTTAGAGGAAATGTATTTTCTTATGCTATCCAGAATAAACATTTACAAAACCATCTGGTGTTCGCTAGCCTCCAATTTCAGAGTGCCCACAGTCTGCCTTTTTTTAGAGAGAAGGAGGACAAAGCAACAGCTTGCAACAGTTAAAAAAACAGTTTAAAAATCCCTGTTATTTGGGATATGTTGTTTGTGCTAACAATAACTCCAATAAACAGATGATAAACTACAAGCCCAAGTTATATAGCCAAGTGAAGTAGAAAATCATAGAGTATTTCATTGACTTATTGGTACTTATTCTTATAAACATAGGATTGGAATAAATATAATGACAGTGCCTGACAAGATGGGCAGCCTCTAGGGTGAGGAGACATGTCCAAGTTACTCTCTTGATTTTTCTTTGCAAGAAATAAGCTTTCCTATTGATCTTGGCCCAGCAATATTTGTTCAACCTGCTGAAAATAAAAGTGTTTTTCTTCTGAAATAAAATATCTAGGTTCATTCTTACAGGACTACTGTCTTACGTGATGTTACTGTTAATTCAGGTACACAAAATTTCCATCTCATGCTCCATTATGCCTTATAAGAAATAAAACCAATGATAATGTATATTTTCTTTAGAACATATGGTAAAGCATTTGGATATTCCATTTGCACCAGATGTTGCCATTTCTGTAATGGATGTTCAATAAGTATTGTTGGCTTATTGTACATGTAAGGACACATGGAAGAACACTTAGGAGGATTTATAAATTCCTCAGGTTACCATAATAATTTCATGTAACTTTATCTTAAACTTCAGTTTTTTGGTTTTTTTTTTTAAAGATTTTTATTTATTTGAGAGAGAGAGAGAATGAGAGAGAGCACAGGAGAGGGGGGAGGGTCAGAGGGAGAAGCAGACTCCCCGCTGAGCAGGGAGCCCGATGCGGGACTCGATCCAGGGACTCCAGGATCATGACCTGAGCCGAAGGCAGTCGCTTAACCAACTGAGCCACCCAGGCGCCCCTTAAACTTCAGTTTTTTAATATGGGTATTTCTTAAGATTATTCTGCCATCTTTGAACGTATCTTGAGATACAGGCTTTCCAAGTAAATAAGTCCATTTAAAATTTCTAACATTTTTAAGATGATGAACGGAGTGCATGTGTTCTAAGATCCCCTTCATCTAATGCTCTTGCAGCCCTGTTCCCCTATACCTTCCTCCCTTTCTGTGTCCTCTCTTCTTTCCCTCCTCCTTTGGCCCTTCCTTGGCTGGAGGCCCATGTAATTTTCCAAGTCTCTTTGAATGCAGGGCACAGTGTGTGGTCAGCCTTGCCCCGAGGGTCGCTTCGGAAAGAACTGTTCACAAGAATGTCAGTGCCATAATGGAGGGACGTGTGATGCTGCCACAGGCCAATGTCACTGCAGTCCCGGATACACAGGGGAACGGTAAGGGAGAGTCTCGTCTTTATCTGAGTGCTTGTAATGGCATGAAAGGAAAGTTCGAAGAGCCCAGGGAACACTTTTGCTACCACATGTCTGTGACTATTCTGTTAACACTCCAGAGGCATCTATGAAGTATCAGTGTGTTTCACAGGTTATTTTCCAACTCAGTGTGTAGAGAGCGAGCCACAGACAGCAAGGGTGAATTGAAGATACACAGAAAACCTTCAAAAAAATAAATAAAATATCAGCTATCCAGAATCCATGTCGAATATGTCAGGCTCAACAGTCCAGTGGTTGGACAGCCATTTCAAAGAGCAAAACGTTTTCTATTTTAAACATTTTTTGATAGATTTCAGAAGTGGATGTGTACCTGGTTACCTGGTTATCTTTAGCAAGTATGTGGGGCATGAAGTTACCGTCTTATGATTCAGTAGTCTATTAAGAGTGCCGTGAATTGTGTAAGACCGTTGAATCACAGACCTGTACCTCTGAAACAAATAATACATTATATGTTTAAAAAAAAGAAGATAATAGGAAGGGTAAAATGAAGGGGGTGGGAATCGGAGGAGGAGACAAACCAGGAGAGACTATGGACTCTGAGAAACAAACGGAGGGTTCTAGAGGGGAGGGGGGTGGGGGGATGGGTTAGCCCAGTGATGGGTATTAAAGAGGGCACATTCTGCATGGAGCACTGGGTGTTATATGCAAACAATGAATCATGGAACACTACATCAAAAACTAATGATGTACTATATGGTGACTAACATAACATAATAAAATTTAAAAAAGAAGAAGAAGATAGCAGGAAGGGTAAAATGAAGGGGGGGAAATTGGTGGGGGAGACGAACCGTGAGAGACTATGGATTCTGAGAAACAAACTGAGGGTTCTAGAGGGGAGGGGGTGGGAGAATGGGTTAGCCTGGTGATGGGTATTAAAGAGGGCACGTTTGCATGGAGCACTGGGTGTTATATGCAAACAATGAATCATGGAACATTACATCTAAAACTAATGATGTAATGTGTGGTGATTAACATAACATAATAAAATTTTTTTAAAATTTTGGGCACCTGGGTGGCTCAGTTGGTTAAGCGACTGCCTTCGGCTCAGGTCATGATCCTGGAGTCCCAGAATCGAGTCCCACATCAGGCTTCCTGCTCAGCAGGGAGTCTGCTTCTCCCTCTGACCCTCCCCCCTCTCATGTGCTCTCTCTCATTCTCTCTCAAATAAATAAATAAAAATCTTTAAAAAAATTTTTTTTTAATTTAAAAAAAAAGAGAAGAATATTAGTCATTTTCCCGTGCAGTAGTGACCAAAGAAGATCCGATGGGATTTCTAGGGCTCATTGGTCCCACATGAAATAAGAGCGAATGCATGGCTGTGCTCACGTGACTCTTCCACCCTCTGTCATTTTTCATATTAGATAGTAAAGTGTTACCCCAGACGGCTTTGCTCACCTTACACCTTCTAATTTGCTCTTTCATTTCTTACATCCTAAAAGACCAGATAACCCAGCTTAGTGGCTGTGTGTGTAAAATTAAAGAAAAAAGACTGGAGAGGTAGGGGACTATACTGGCTCAAAACAAAGATTTGTAGAACCTGTGTCCTTAGATACATCCTTATTGGTAATATTCAAATAATAATTCTACTCTCCTTTGGGGTTGTTATCAGGATTGAATACGTACATTAAAGCAGTTATAGCAGTGTGGAAGCTTACAAACATTAATTCTTATTAGAGTTGAGTGATTTCCCTGAACTGTGTAAATACCAGCGATTATCAATTTTAGTGATGTCTAGGAACTGAATAAAAATTAGTTATCATTAATTTTTAGTGAGACCCATGACCTAAGAATTTCTTCAACCTTCCTCCCCCTCCCAACTTAGGATTTCTTGTTAAATTGATTTCTCAGTCATTTGCATTTTTTTGGAAAATCTCATTTCTGTTTCTAATTGGCTATTTCAGGATAAAGAAAAACTTGACTGTGAGTGTTTTTCATTTACCCTCTCTACCAAAATTTTAAATTAATTCTAATGTTATTTTTAGCAAATACCAAAGTTATTTCATCATTTACAAAAAAAAAGATATTGCCTATACTTTTCAATATTTGTAATGATCATCTCATTTCTTGAAATGATTGCATTAATTTAAGTCTTTAAATCAGTGCAGACAAATAGAGGTTAAAGCAGAAATTCTGTCTTGTTCTTAATTTTATTGAAAATGGTTTCAGTGTAGTTTCATGTTTGTTACTGGTTTTTAGTAAACTTCTTTGTGCTTAAGTGCTTTTTAAAATCCCTGGTTTTTTTTTTTAAAGATTTTATTTTTTCACCTGACAGAGAGAGAGAGGGAACACAAGCAGGGGGAGCGGGAGAGGGAGAAGCAGGAACCCCGCAGATCAGGGAGCCGATGCGGGGCTCAATCCCAGGACCCCGGGATCATGACCCGAGCCGAAGGCAGATGCTTAACGACTGAGCCACCCAGGTGCCCCTAAAATCCCTGTGTTTACTAGGAACTTCTGTTAGTAGTATCTGTTTAACTTCATTAAAAGGCATTTCATCTTTTGTTAATATAGTTATATATTTTACATTTAATTTTTTGGTGTTACAAATTATCAACACCCTTCAGAGCTTGGTTTTTGTAATATAGGGCTTCTCAGAAAGTTTTTGTGACCTACATCCTGGCTTATGGTTGTGTTTTGGATAGATGTTGTTAGATGAGTTCTGGACTTACTATTTTATTTAGAAAGATGGGTCGGGAAAGGAGAGGCATGGGACCAAGCAGAATCCCAAATAATAGCTTTGTCTAATATTTCAGGGCACTAAAAATTAAATACAGTTGACCCTTGAAAAACTCAGGGGTTTGGGGCACTGACCCCCCATGTAGTCAAAAATCACAGGTAACTTTGTCTCCCCCAAAACTGTTTAGGAAGCCTTCCTGATAATATAGACAGTCAATTAGCACATATTTTGTATGTTATATGTATTATATACTGTATTCTTACAATAAAGTGAGCTGGAGAAAAGAAAATGTTAAGAGAATCATAAGGAAGACAAAATATATTCACAGTACCGCATGTATCAAAAAAAGTCTGCATGCAAGTGACCTTGTACAGTCCAAACCCGTGTTATTCGAGGATCAGATGTATAATTGTTTTTCTTATCCTCTCACAGTTTAAGTCTCAAACTTGAGGCAACACAGAAAACAACAAACATGTAAGGCAAGCTTATAGTTACCGGACTTAGAATGCAGGGAAGGAGAGTAACAGCTGATTTCCAGGTGAATTTCAGATTAAGGCAAGGAGGGCAAGGAGCCAGAGAAAGACACAGGGAAGTGAAGAGGAAACTTCTTCTTGAGTCGTTGTTCTGATAACTATTGTTTTGCCAGTGAACCGACGACATGATTTCTGTTTTCAATTATACCATCCCCATCTGGGTTCTAGACACACACACACGCACACACTGACAACATGCACATTCATCACTACGATAGGGAAAAATGAGTAGCTATGGGGCAGTTTGTGGCAGGAGGTGTGGTGAAGGCAGCTTTGAGGGCCTGGGGTCTTGGCGTTTCCCTGTTTTGAGAAGTCAGCGGAACTCGATCCCTGAGGTTAGACCAGAGCACTGCTCCCCGAAGGGGCAGGTAGCACCTCAGGCAGCTACGAACAAAGCATTCCCAGGATGTGGGGACGGCCCTCCCAGCCAGAGTGAAGACAGGACAAACAAAACAGACACCTTGTAGGCAGGCAGAGCAGCTCATGGGATGCCCAAATAACAGTCTTGGGGGTTTGTGGAAAGGTTGAGAGGACATTGTGGTGGGGAAATGTAATGTGGCACGGTCAAGCAAGAGGGAAGAGAGGGTGGTTTCCAGAGCCTCACAGAAATTCCTCTGAAGGGGTTAACAGAGTGTTCTTCATGCTAATGGGTTGCCATGGAATTGCTCAGGCCTTTGGGGTCCAGGCACGTAACTGGTGCTCCCTAAGAGTGAGCTGGAGGGAGAGATCTGTGCCTCAGGCATGCTCCCTGTTAAGGCGAAGGCAGGACGGTCTGGCCATGCCTGTGTTCCATAGAACCTGCAAGTGAAAAAGGAATGAGGGTCAAAGGAGGTAAAGTCAGACCTGACAGACAGGAACTGGGGGGATGCAGCATTGGTCTCCAATGGGGGAACTTTCCTGAATCTAGGATTGTGGAAAAGTTGGCTATTTTCCAGCACTTTTTCTGTTTCCCCCAGAGCAGCAGTTCCAGATGCTTGAAAGGCAGGCAGCAGATCCATCGAGCCCAGGTTTAATGAGGAATGTGATTCTTTCACACTAAATCATGGTTTGTTTGGCCCATTTATTCCAGGCACTGTGGGGAGGGACATGCTCAAAAGGACCAGGGAGAAAGGAGCTGCCACCCTTTGTATGCTAACTTCCTTCCCTTTCCATCCATTTGTAATAAGATACAACATAATAATCGAAATGTTATTAAAACAAGCCTGTGACCCTCATTGGTTTGGGAATTGGTGTCATATTTTATTATCTCTACTTAAAGCTTATCCATTTTTTTCTAATTCCAGAGCATTATTCAAAAACAAAAATAAAAAAATAATAAAAACAAACAAAAAAATATGTGTGTGTGCATATATATATATATATATATATATATATATATTTCCACTGCGGCTGATATTTTTTGCTCTATCTTTAATAGCCTCTCTGCCTTCTCTCGTAAGAAAATCTATTACCTCTTTTACTAATTCCTAGGATAGCTTTTTTGTTGTTGTTCTGCCTGGGACCACATAAACAACATAAAGGGCTTAAAATTCACTGAGAAATAATGCTCTTTTGGATAAAGGGGCCAAAAAGGGAGATAAGTCTGTTAGACAAAGACTTTTAACTCTGCTAACCTGAAAGGTATAAGCTACTTTACAATTACTGTTGTTTTTTTTTAAAGATTTTTTGCTTTTTATTTATTTGAGAGAGAGAGAGATAGTGCATGTGCAAGAGAGAGAGCATGAGCTCGGGGTGGAGGGCAGAGGAAGAGAGAGGGAGAAGCAGATTCCCCGCTGAGCAGGGAGCCCAACGCAAGACTCGATCCCAGGACTCTGAGATCATGACCTGAGCGAAAGCAGATGCTTAACCAACTGAGCCACCCAGGCACCCCTGCTTTTATTTTTGAGATGGAAAAAGTCTATTTCTAGAAAGATATCTTACCACCTTGGTTTGGTAGATGGAAGTAGACATCACTATTATTAACAGGATTTTCTTACATGTGCAACTCTGATGAAAAGGAAATGAGAATATGAATCAAGCTTTATGCACTGGCTACTTTATAAGGGAAATTCAAATGGCTTTTTGCCATTTATAATACAAACTAGTAGTATGTTTTATTATAGGTTCGAAAGGTAAATGTGGGTCAGGACCAGCTATTATGGATTTTGTTTTCCCAAAGAAAAGGAAGTCTCTGCCAAGATAGGATAAAATAGACACTCTGCTTGCCTGTCATTTGGCAGCAGACGTTTTTCCAGGCTTCCGATCTATACTCGGTTCACCCACTTTTAGAGCCAAGCTTTTTACTAAGTTGAAATCGTGGATCCCAAAGCTTAACAGTTGGGTTTGTTTTCAAATCCATACGAGAGAGAAAGCAATGTTATTTTACCTTGTTTATCGTTTCCTTTTTGGTACTGAATCACGAGAAGATCTGGACAGACAGGCTGCAAAGATCTTACCAGCCTTCAGCAGAGCCATGACCAGGCCCAATGATTATACCTCAGTAGTTCTTTCTCTAAAGTTCACATCTTTAAGGAATAAACTAAGTGACTTGGCTTATTTAGACTTCTTACAAGTTAAAAATAGAGTGCCTTTTAAAAATACTCTGGTCTAAAAATAGGTATACTCCTGTGTAATTTTAAAGCACACATCTGATTTTATACTAAATGGTAGGTGGCTACTACAGAACTTTGCTAATGGTTTGTTGAGCAGTTGACTTGAACATTTTGCCTATTGACAAACGCATGTAAAGATGTCTTAAGCATCGGGTGGAACCGAGTTTACAAGAAGCCCCTTCCCTTGTCTCTATCACATTAACTATATGCTAGAGCCAGGGTTAACCAGAGAAGAGTCAAAGGGATCTCAAGATTTAGCTTCTCCATTTAAATAGAATCCCATCCAAACTTGGTATTGTTACTAATCACACCCTATTATTAAAAATATGCAAAGCCTTGTGGAAAATGTTTGCTTTTTAGCCCCTTTGCTACTGCCTTTAGGTATCCTTGAATTCATTATTATGCACTTGCTGCTTGCATTATACTGAGCTGAAAAAATGCAGTGCTGACCTACATTTCCGACCATGAGTCTGGCGTGACTGGAGAGCCACATGGAAAGTGTCTGCTGATTCCTACCCATAAATTGTATCGTACTTATGGCAGGCGCTCTGCTAGATGAGACCCTGTCTCCCTCTCCTTTGGCAGGAAGGGCTCCTTCTGTTGCAGGAGGCTCCGTGAAGTCACCTTGCCAGGTCAAAGAAACTTGGCTGGCCTGACAACTGGTCATGCATTCTATGGAGTGATGATAATTTTCTCTTCACCATCACGGTTCCTTCCAGCCGCTTAGCTGCACACCTGATCCAACTTATCCAGAGCCTGTCCTGGCTCCGGGACCAGACTCTAATGTCATTTTTTAAAAGATAACGTGAATTTTTGAGACCTGATATTTTTTCCTTGCCATTTGTCAGCCCTTTTTATAAACAGAGGACAGTATCCCCCTTAATAAAAATGCTGTGCTAGGAAACTCCACGTGTCCATACACCCCCTGACAAGAGTTCCCCAGGTGGAATCGAAGAAACCTGATTGCAATAGTTCTGACTTCTCAAATCTAAAGAGGACTTTGTTTATTAAATATATAACTTTCTAAATGAGGAGCAATTTTTGTCATTCAGCTTTGAAAAGAGCAGACACATGGCTGAGATTAAATATTCAAGTCACCATGAAAGCCAAGAGAATTAACATTGTTGGAAATTTGCTACGAAGTTTTCTCTTTGAAACAGGGAAAGCGTGTATTTTAATTTCCTCATTTGGGCCATCACTCTTCTCCCTTTTCTGGTATCTCCTGGTATCTTTCTGGTATGTACATACGAGCATGGATGTATACCCTTAGCAAGCAAAGCACTAGGTGTAAAACGTGCTTCCTGTGCCAAGTCCATAATTTTATTTGGTTTTGTTTTTGTTATTCCTTTGAATAGGTCATACTGCCATTACTATTGCCTGTAGCCAGAGTGATTCAGAGTACTGCTTTTATACCCGTCAATGGGACCATCACTAAGAAATACAGCCAATGCCAAAAACACTTCCAGTTTATACATCACAAAGCCTATCTGAATGGACTGTGTATTTGTACATGACATTACCTAATCTATCTTCTGCTCCCGCTCCCTGCGTGGTAGGTGCCAGGACGAGTGTCGTGTTGGCACATACGGAGTTCGCTGTGCTGAGACCTGCCAGTGTGTCAACGGAGGGAAATGCTATCACGTGAGCGGCTCATGCCTCTGCGAAGCGGGTTTTGCTGGTGAGCACTGTGAGGCACGCCTGTGTCCAGAAGGGCTCTACGGCATCAGATGTGACAAGCGGTGTCCCTGCCACCTGGACAACACTCATAGGTGAGGGTTGGCCACCTTGGAAGGATGTGCCCCGTTAAAGTTTGAACGGCAGTGTCCACTGTTTGGATGGACGGATTGCCAGACAGATGCCCGCCCTGAGAGCCTTCCTGCCTCTGGGCCATCCTGGGGAGGAACCACCAAGTCCATGGACAACTTCTTTCTATTCTCGATGAATGGTCACTGCCAAACATTAAATTTGCTGGGGTTAGTAGAACATTGCCCTAAGAGAGGGATCTGTGGCATTCCCTTAGAAGCAAAGATACAATGAGAGACATGAGTTAAGCCCAGTTTAGTGTGTGAAAATATCACAAAAACAATTCTCACTGCAGCATCTTTGACTTGACAGCACATCTGTGTAGAAAGGAAGTGTATTGGTGGAAGTTTTATATAAGGGTTTCACATGTGGCTGTCACATGTGAAATATGTTTTCAAAATTGATTACTCTGACATAAAACTCACGGGGGTCTTTTAGCCCAAAAATCTCTCAAAGAATTTAAGAACAGGAAACCATGGTCCCCACCCACCCTACTGTACCTTGTCTGTCCCTGAAAATACCTTTCCACCCCCCCTCCTTCCTCTCTCTCCCTGAAGGACCAGATACATATCACTTAGAATTCTGGGCCCCATTTGCAGACTCCTGGAAAAGTTGGGTCTGGCAAAAATGTAGTGCATTGTGTCGCAGTTCACATGTTACAAGAATTACTTAATTGCATTCAGCACAGCTGTTAACTTCATTTATGCTTCTGAAAGATAACTTGTGGCCCCTGCAAATCCTCAAAAGCACAAAAGTTAAATGTAAACAAAAGCCTGTGGTTGGTCTCTTCTTTAAGCCATCTTTAGGAACAAAAAAAACGGACTTTGTACCATGAAAGTGTGTGTGTGTGTGTGTGTCTTTGTGTGCATGCATGCATACTTGGAATACATTTTACCGGGATATATCAAAGAAGTGCATTCTTAATGTATCTCAAGCAACTTTGCAAAGGTGCTTTAATCAACTTTGGTTTTCCTCATTGGAAAATATTGCCACTCTTTACATGACAAGGTTAAGTAAACCTTTGGGGAGTGAAAATGAATCACCTCTGCAGGGTTTTGTTTGTTTTTCAACTCTCCGACGTTTAAGGAGCTGGCAGGATTAGGAACAAGTCATGAGTTTGGCTACTTTTCCTGTGGTGTTTAAGGCCTGTCCCAGCAAAAGGTAAGCCTCGTGTAGTGACAGCCAAGAACTTTTTAATATCAGAGTGCTGTTTCACTGTATGCAGCCTCACAGCAAATAGATGAATAAACCTATGCAAAGGAGTTGTGTTACGAGAAGAATTGGAGACACAGAGAGAATCTTGGTTGGAATTATGTACCATGTTCATAGTGGCAAGGTCCCCGTGGACAGCTATTTGACTGGCATCGATACTATGATAATTTTGACGTAGGTCACATGTATGTAAGCATGTATGCTTTACCGAAGAAGTACGGGAAATTGACAATCACATAGATCAAAAGAACACTAAAATCTGTCTAATAATGTATAACAAATAATCAGATTAAAACCAATTGACCTAGGAAGTGCTTCCCTGAACGTTCATTTTTAAAAAGTAGCTTTTGCAAATAAATAAATAAATAAAATTTAAAAATTAGCTTTGCAAATTTCTTCTAAAACCAGTTCAGTGTTGATGATATGACTCTGTCTTGTTGAATTCACAATTGGAGCCATCCACCTGATTCTTGTACCTTAAACTTCAATGTGAAGTTCCTAGAAACACAAGATTCCTTTGAACCAAAAGGCATAATAGAATCTTTGTATTAATTGAAAAATACAGCTTGTTCATTTTACCATTTAATCGAGCAAGTGCAGATTTCTATTATGTAATTCATGATGTGTTTTTATCCTAAAACCTTTCATTTTAATTACTGAGATAACTTACGCAATGCAGACTATTAGTTTATATTGTCGTTAGGTAAACATTGAGTTATATGAATGTACATATTGACGTATTTTGCAGCCACATAGCTGGGTTATGGGTTTGTATCCATTAGCTTTTGCTGCATTAAAAAAAAAAACCCACTGCAAACAGTGGTATAAGACAATGATTATTTATTAGCAGTTGGTTTTTTGCTTGACTAAGCTTGGTAGTTCTTCTGCTTTCCTCCCTGTATTCAGCTAGCAGATCAGCTAGAGGTAGATGGTTCTAGAATTCCGCCCTCACTTGTCCAGCATCTGGCTGGTTGATGGGTGCCTGAACCACATGCCTTTAGCAGCTAGCACATTAGCCTGGGCTTCTTGTCATGAGGACTGGCTTCCAAAAGCAGCAAGAAACGGAGAAAACGCTGACATGCAAACATGTTTCAAACCTTTGGTTATGTCGTGTTTGGTATTGTCCCTGTGGATGAAACAGGTCACGCAACCAACTACAGGTTCAAAACACTCCACCTCCTGGTAGGAGTTGCCAAGAATTCGTAGCCATTTTTACTTTTGCAATCTATCATGGGGTTGAAATTAATTTAAATATATTTAAAGGATATTCGTGTATTCGATCATAGTGCTATTATAGAGCCTGAAGACATTCACCGTGACCTGTACTTTTCAGCCAAAAACTAACTTTTATGGTGGAAATGGTTTAGAGGAGCAAAATAAAATTCGAGATTTATTAAGATTCCGCATGGGAGATGTATATTAGCTCTTGTTAACAAGGACATTTAATAGCTGTGGGCAATCAGGATGTGCCTATTTACAAATGCCACGTAATTGTCATTACATTTGAGCATTAATAACACCTAAGGAAATGAATGAAAGGAAGTTCGATGACTCGTTCTATTTTAGCCAATATTGTATTGGACTCATAATAATTCAACTCTTAAATTGAAAAATTTACTAGAATGTTTATATCTAGTTGTATATGTGTATGAAGTGATAGGTATTCCTATGTGGGTATCACCCTATTTTCATATGCACAAAGCAACCTGTTCTTCAGAAAGAAAATGAGTAGGAGTGTGTTACCCTTCAGCCTCCAATCTGCTGCTTCTAATATCAACACGTAAATCTCATTACCAATTAAGCTGCCTGCATGAGAACCCATCAAATGCCTCCAAAGTGTTCTGGCTTCCTATATCTAATTACAAATTGCAGAGCACTAATTTCGGTGTCAATCAATCTGAGAACCAGTGTGTTGCACTAATATTCACTGGGGGGCATTGAATATCAATTTCTGTGTCTGCCTGTAGCTTAGTCAATTCCCTGTGCCCGGATTATCTATTTTGTCTAACATTTGTGTCTTCACCAGGAATATGATTTTCTAATTTTTAATGTAAAGTAATATATTCTACTAAAAGATGTCCTTTTTTAATAGCATGTCAAAGTAAGGCAAACTACTTTAACCAATCCACGCTTAAAATATCTCTTTTCCCTTTCTCAAATGTAGGACCTTTCTGAAGTAAATTTAAATTTGTCTCTGCTTTTGCACAATACAGGCTTTTATTGGTCCTGCTAACAGGTGCTAAATCCTACATTTTAGCCATTCTTTTTCATATCTAGCCCTCCTAGCAGGCTGCGACCAAGCTACCTTTTTTCTTTGGTGTAAAAACAAACAAATAAATCTAGGTTCAGGTTTGATTCCTCTACTACCTGTGTTGGGCTTTGAATAAATTACTCTTTCTAGGTCGCTCTTGCCTGATTTATAAAATGGGACAATACCCAACACTTGGAATGGCTTCTGAGGATTAAATGAAATACTGCGCACGCGGATTCCTGAGCATGACGTTAACACATATTCAGTGCTCGGTAAACGCAACCTGCTATGCGAGCCTGTGGGTTGACTTACAGTATCCCCAGAAACGTCACGTAAGAGAGTATTCCCTGCAATTCAGAGTGGTTCCCGTGCAGCCACAACTTTGACATTTTAAAAACGAATTCTAGGGCACAGCTTGCCTTTCCATGCAGATGTGCAGATTATCATTCAGCGCCGCTGGATGACTCAGCGATATGGGGCGAAGCAGGTCCATGTGGGAAAGCAGGACTTCAGAGTCAGATCCCTCTGTACCTTAAATGCCGTTTTCCCTAACTCACTCACTCAGTGTTTGCTGTGCGTGCACTGTGGGCCGGGCACGGGTAACAAAACGTGCCGGATTCTTGCCTTCACGGAGCTCAAGGTCTAGAGGGGAAGGAAGACATGGGTAAAATGGAGAGGCCCAGAATGGGGAAGCAGTATTCCTGGTGTATGGAATAGCCCACGTGATGCCCTTATATTGGCAACACTCAGTGCTTTTCCCAACTAAAAGAAATCCATTGCAGTTGAGCATAGTAATAAAGAGAGACTAATGACTAGAGAAGGGGTTGGGAAGTAGGCAGTGGCCAGGTAACAATGGCCTGTGGACTGCATTTAGGGTGACTTTGTGTCTAGGGTCACAGGGACTGTTTGGATTAGGGACAGTGGTCCTAATAACTCCCTCTTCACTCTTGAAAATGTCCTGGTTTAGACAGTAGATAACACAGTCCCTGTAGCTGTATTAGACGGCACAGATTATATTCTCAGTGTAGTGGGGAGTTTTTGAAGAGCTTTAAGGAGAGTGATAGGCTAGCATCTACTTTTTAGGTGACAAGGCATGAGTGAGTGCAGAGGTTGCAAGACGGAAGGCCATCCCGGTTTTCCGAGTTAGAGGGCCTTGACGTGGGGTAGCGTGGTGACGGTGAGGATGGAGAGATGGGGTGGAGGCAGGATATTTTGGAGGCAGGCTATCAGGTCCTAGCGAGGAAGTGGATATGGGAAATGAGGGAGGAGTTCCCGGGAATAACTCTGAAGTTTCTGGTTTAAACAGCTGAGTGGCTGGTGGTGCCAATGCTCCAGCAGGGTGATTGAGAGTAAACACTGAAGAATGAAGGCCAGGAAGAGCTAAGACTCGGAATTTGACATGCCCAAGTTGGAGTTGAAGGTGCCGGGTGTTTGCTCAAGGAGAGGGAGCAGATGAGTAGATCTGAGTAGGTCTAAGGAGATCAGAGACTCAAACCCTTGCCTTTTAAATCCAAACCTTTTTTTTTTTTTTATAAGATTTTATTTGAGAGCCTGAGAGTGAGCACAAGCATGGGGAAGGGCAGAGGGAGAGGGAGAGAGAGAAGCAGACTCCCCGCTGCAGGGAGCCCGACATGGGGCTCCATCCCAGGACCCCGGGGATCATGACCTGAGCCGATGGCAGACGCTTACCCAACAGAGCCACCCAGGCGCCCCTCAAATCCAAACCTTCTATACCCAAGAAACCATGTTAAATGTAGAGTGGTACTGGGTATGTCTTCATAGCGTGTTCCCTGAGTAGTGCTTGTGACAGATGCCTAGGCGTTTGCTTGTGGGTGCTCAGTTGCAGTGGGGGCACAAACCGTGCCACCCACGGGGGTGTGGCTGAGACCCACCTGTGACATACTAGGACATCGGGCCGGAGAGGTTGTGTGCTTTCGCTAAGGTACCCAGGTGGTGGGAGAGCTGCTGTTCTATCTCAGCCTTCCCCTCTCCCAACAAATCCTTCTTTCCAAGAGTAGAAAATCCGTGGATCGTCTCTGGACAAGAGTCACTTAACACACGGCTGGGTGAGACAGTGGATTCTGTTGATGGCCGTAGTTACTGGGAGGGGTTTATCTCCACCAGGGGAGGAAGACGGTCTTTCACAGCCTTCTGACTGTGAACAGAGCTGGTTTGATCGTTGAGATGTCCCTGTGGTGAGAAGCACATGTGTTTTGCGTGCCATAGAGTGCCCTCTTGGGTCAGGCTCCCTAGCGCGTGCCTCTCGGCGCAGCTGATGTGTCCATTTGCTCGGGAACGACAGCTGGCTGCCTGGCCGGTCCATGCAGCTGCTGCCTCAGGTAGAGATGGTTGCTCAGCTGCCAGGTACGGAGATTCGAGAACAGAAACAGGCAAGGAAAGTGTGCTGCTTTTGGAGTGCCTTGGACCTAACCCTGGCTAACTGATTTGGTGGTGTGCACCGGACGGAGTTGTTCTTTAAACCCTCTCGTCGAGGTGACCTGTCACTGAATTATAGTGCTTTCGACCTATGAAGACTATAATGAGTTTCAGACAAAAGGAAGCGGTTGTGATCATCTTCCGGTTGGAGCATGATGCTGATTTCACGCCACATTTCTGTGGTACCTATCGGGTTTCAGCCAATTAATTAAATCATAGCAAGCCTGGGAACGAAGTTTAAATTATTGTGCATGGAATTAGCCACCCATTCATTGCTCATGGCTGAAGCAACATTTGCATGGGCCCTGGGTGTCATGTTCACCCGGGAGTGACTTTCTCCTTTTATCCGTGTCTCTCAGCTGTCACCCCATGTCTGGAGAGTGTGCCTGCAAGCCGGGCTGGTCAGGACTCTACTGCAATGAGACATGTTCTCCTGGATTCTTCGGGGAAGCTTGCCAGCAGATCTGCAGCTGCCAAAACGGGGCTGACTGTGACAGTGTGACCGGGGAGTGCACCTGTGCCCCAGGATTCAAAGTGAGTGGCTCTGGAGGAAGGAGCCTCGGGGTACCGTGTGGAGCACAATGACACCACGTACCATATAGGGCCCTTCCTGAAGTACAGGGAATGTGCTAAGATCTGTCATATCATTAACAAGAAAGAGACTGAAAAGTACTAATAAGAAACAGAAGGAATTACCTTAGAACGATAACTGGAAGGCTGGTAAAACAATAAATGTAGCGTTCATATTAATTATTTAATTAATATGTGTCATGGAATATGATGTACTTTCATTATTCCTTACATAATTACTTTTTCCCTACATAATCATTTTGCTACATTCTATAGGCAACAAAGAAATTACTTTTCCAAGTAATTACTGTTAACAGTTTTTGTCTCAGCTCCACGCAATTTGAAGGCACATCATGTATCAAGTTCGCACGTATTATATATTTACGTGCGATGGTTAGCAGTATGGAAGTTTTTCAGTGCCTTGGAGAACCTAGACCTTGCAAATATGCCCGTGCGCCAACTGAGCAGAATTTTGCCTAGTTTCCAGGATTTCTTAGCTATAGATTAGGAATCCTTGTTTTAAAGGAAAACAGATTGGTCTTGATTATTTTCTCTCTTTTGAAAGAGGACAGGATTAACCAAAGAAGATGTTGATGATTATTCCAGAGCATGTAATGTGGGATGAGTAGGTGATAAAGACTCAGAGTTGAGGGGATCTTTACAGGTTTTTCTAACCTATGTCAATATTCTTTGGTGGAGCCCTTGATTTACTCTGTCTTAAGTCTCTTCTGTTTTTATTTTCATTTATTTTTAAAGATTTTACTTATTTATTTGAGAGGGAGAGAGAGAGCATGAGCAGGGGGGAAGGGCAGAGAGAGAAACCGACTCCCTGCTGATCAGGGAGCCCAAGGCAGGTCGATCCCAGGACCCTGGGATCATGACCTGAGCCGAAGGCAGATGCTTAACCAACTGAGCCACCCAGACGCCCCAAGTCTCTTCTGTTTTTAAAGGCGATGACCTCCAGCCATCCTTGATAGCCCACTTCTGTGTTTTAGGCTTATTGTCAGATAATAAATTGAATCATGCTGCAGGCGGAGTGTGCGTCCCGTTGCTTTGCTTCAGCCACCAGTCATATTACATATATACAAGGAAGGCTAAGAAGCATTGCAATTTAATGTATAGTTTATGTTTATTTATGTATTGACTGTAATTGATAGTTTATTGTTCTATATCTGCTTGTCTGAGCAAGGACAAAAGGTTTTTTTGTGTGTTTGCTAGGAAAGGAAGCTCATGAAGGCAGCAGGCTTTTTTGATTGCCATTTAATACTGAATCCTAAACAGGCAAGCTAACATTGCCCTTGAATCTTTAACATTTGTGTACTGGGGGCATTTGGCAACTTTAAAAAATACAAGTGTTAAAATTAGAGAGGGAATATCATTAGCATTGCCAAGGTGCATTTTGGTTTGTTTGTGTTGGCTTTATTTCATTCAGTGAAATTGCACGCATTTTCCTATCTGTGCCCATCTAGGGAATTGACTGCTCTATCCCGTGCCCGCTGGGAACCTATGGAATAAACTGCTCCTCTCTCTGTGGCTGTAAGAACGACGCTGTCTGCTCACCTGTAGATGGGTCTTGTACTTGCAAGGCAGGTAAGTGGGGGAGTGAGGCTTTTATCTGCTCTTCATCCCGTCACCTCCTAAAGTCACAGGGAAGAAACCTTGACTAGGGTTCTAGCTCCATCCGTGCCAAAGTTTAGCATCCAAACTTGGCCAGCCCCTCGTCCAGGGTGGGCTCTCCTGCTTTTGTGAGCCAAGAAAAGCGGCTCACATAGGATCTCCAAAGTTGCTGCCAGCTCCCAAAGTCTGGGAGTCTCTGGGCTTTGGGTAAAGTGAGCAAGCAGACATACACCCACACCCCTAAATTGGCCTGGAGTTGCAGCAAGAAATGCAGCCAAGCACCGATTTTCTGCAAAGGCCAAAATGTGTCTATCTGTAGTTGTTACAACAGGCAGGGTCCTGGAAACTCACTGTTCACGGTTCATTGGGTTTGCTTTAAAGAGGGGGTTGCTCTTCCAAACACAAACCTTCCTTTACCCTCCCGTATAAAGATGGTGCTTTCCCGACCGGAGCCGCACTCGGCATTCTGCATTGCGCATCACTGCACACTCGAGGTGCCGCGCTCTGTATCTTGTCCCAGTAGCCCAGCGATGTCTCTTGCTGCTGGCATCCTTGTCCGATCATACGGCACACACGGATTCTGGGTACTTGGGCCGTTGCTGCTGGAGGCTCCACTCGGCAGCGCCACTGCTCTCTGTGCTGGGACTGGGGACCCCGCCGTGCACCTCTAAAATGTTTCTAAAGGGCAACGTGGCTTGGGGAGTCCGGGGGAAACTCCATGCTGCTTGTTTCCTGCATGCTCTGGCGTTCTTGTCGCGGCAGGCTGGCACGGGGTGGACTGCTCCATCAGCTGCCCCAGCGGCACTTGGGGCTTTAGCTGTAACCTGACCTGCCAGTGTCTCAACGGGGGAGCCTGCAACACCCAGGACGGGACCTGCACGTGCGCACCCGGGTGGCGTGGGGAGAAGTGTGAGCTCCCCTGCCAGGTACGGCTGAGCCGGCGCCCCAGCTGGGAAGCCATGGGGGGTGGGTCCTGGGGGCAGAGTGTCCGCTCACTGCTGCCGTGTCCCTGGGGTCAGGCATGCGTGTGTGAACCCAACAAAACTATTAGAAGAACTGAGGTCTTTGAAGTCACATCGGAGATAAGATCGGAAAAGGGATAGACATGGAAATGGGTAGGTAGCTCTGCAAGAATCACTCCCTTCTTCTCCTTCATCTCTGCCCAGGCTCCCTCCACCCCACCCCCCTCCCCCCACCACCCTTCCTGCTGTCTCCGTTCCTACACACCCCTCTCTCCGTGGCAACTGATGGACAGCATTTGTCAAACACCCAGCGTCTGCCTGTCAACTCTCCAAATACTATATCTCCATTATCATGGAAATCCTCCCATCTCTGGTGGAAAGTGGCAGAGGATTGAAAGGGGGTGGGGACCGGTGTCGCAGAAATGCTCATCGAGGTGGTGAGAGGTTTAGAAACGGCCGTCTGTTAAACACAAGTGTTTCTCGAGTCACAGGAATCTCCAAAGATGTCCCTCGTTCAATGCTGGCTCCACTCCCCTGACCTACTTTGGAGGTAGTCGTGCATACAAATCCCATACCGCGTCCTACTGCAGGCAGAGGTTGCAAATGGGACATGTGTTCTATAGTAACGTGCTGATTTCCCTTTCTCCCTCTGAAGCCCTTGGCCCATTTCTTGCCCTCTTTTTCATGACCTTTTCTTCCTCTCTCATTTCTTTCCTCCTGAGCCATTAAGCATTCTCTCAGGGATGTGCGTTCTCTGCCTCCAGGAGAGATGGCAAGATGACACTGTGACCCTCTGACCTGGGCCCCTCGTGGTGGGAGCAGTTTTTCTCCTGGGCTTCCTCCTCATCAAGCACAACCCATTTCCCAACTAGAGAAGATCCCACCCTGGGCTATTCCATGCCCTCCAGACCCCTAGGACAGAGTTCAGTTAGCTTTGCTGCCTCTCATCCACCAGTGAACAAATTATCAGTCCTCTGCGATGGGCTTGAAGAGCACCTTGCACTCCCAATCAGATGGTAGACAATTCAGTGAAGTCCGATGATGGTTTAAGTGGCTTGTATGGTGGCAAAGCCCCAGCAAACATTAGTGGGGCATTAATTTTTTTAAATTTTAGTTAAGTTCTAGTCAAACAATGATGCTGTCAGACACCCTGTTTTATGCTGGTTCTCAGCTTCCTCGCCCTTGGTAACTGCACACCCCCTGAAGGTTTAGAGTGCCCTCCCTCAGTTCGTCAGGACCTGGCATGAAAGGGCAGGGTCACTAAGTTCAGAGCTTTCCATTACCTTCCCACAAACTAAATGATCTCGTCCACAAAGGGGTCTCGTCTCTGCTGGACCAAAACCGATGTGCACGTGAAAACGTTCAGGCCTGGGAACAGACCTGGGAAGGGGGTGTGCCAAAAGTATGCCAGCCTTCCTTGGGATCTCGCATTAGAACGCTCATGTCATTGAGACTTCTTCAGGGAAAGGAAGATACTGACTGGGAAAAGCAGCCGAAGATTTTCACTTCTCCTAAGGATTCTTTGCATCACACTGGCCATTTACAGAAATGAACTTCATTCGATTAGTGCTATGATTTTCTTTTAACTGTAGAGCCTCTTTCTTTATGTGAGTCAAGGGCCTCCCTTTCCATGAACGAGTAGTAGCATGCCTTGTAAGGAACGCTGAACTACTTTATAAAAATCCTTAGGAACAAAAGAAAATTTCTTTATGAGCGGTGGTATATGATAAGATACAAAGGATTCTCTTAATTAATGAGCATGTTTGCATATATTTGCATATATGCATATCAGTTGGTCTCACCGTTCATAGGACCGACCATTATGTCAGACATTTCAACTACAGTCTGAGTGATTTTTAAAACACCCCCTCCTGCATTTGGGGGACTAAGCAGATATGGGAAGAGGGGATTATCATGTGTGTGGCTGAGAGGTGTTTGGGAGGGGAGGGTCCTGGATCTGAGGTGGTTGCCTGAGGTCCCTGTCGTCTCTCATTGTGGATTTCCGTGACCTCGTCGCTCTCTTCCACACAGGATGGCACGTATGGGCTGAACTGTGCGGAGCGCTGTGACTGTAGCCACGCCGATGGCTGTCACCCCACGACAGGCCACTGCCGCTGCCTCCCGGGATGGTCAGGTGAGCCAGGGACCGCTACTTGAAATGGGAAACATGCCAACTTACACCTAGCCCTGTTCCTTGCTGCTTTAGGGAAACACACACGGGTCACCTTTTCAGAGAAGAAGAAATGGTAAATCCAATAACAACAGTCACATTTTTACCCAAGAAATACTACTGCGAGACCTAATTCATCTGGGGATGACTTCTTGTTGAAGCATTCAGGAGCAGTTGTCTTGAGCCTTGACGGAAGGTCCAGCTGTCAGAATTCAGGCCAGTAAGGCAGGGCGGGGGAAGTGTGAATTGATATGAAGGGTCTAGCAAGGCTTCTGTGGCATTTTTTGAGCACCGAGGAAAGAATGAGGGAAATAAACCATAAGAACATAACTAAGTTCACCTCGGTGAGGCAAAAACATTCAATATTAATATTAATATGGTTAATATGCAAGTATTAAAATAGTCATTGCTAGACATGAAAGTTTTAAAACTTGCTTTTTCTTACAATAATACTTAAGTCATAAAAATTCATAATATGATTGAGTACCAATTTTGTAGCTACAAGGTGGAAGTTTCTCCTTATTTATATGGATTCATGGTTCCAGCTAGGAAGTTTATCAGACTAACAGTGGTCTTGGAAAATGAACCCTGTTTTTGCTCGTGATAAATAGACTTGGGAGAAGGCACTGAATGCCCAAGGCAAATTGGGGTCCTGCTTTTCTGTTTCTTTCATGAGGTCAAGCCTATTCTAAAAAAACAAAAACAAAACCTTACAAAACGAATGGAATTTTAAATGCTTATTTAGAAAAATTACAAATGGAAATGCACCAAGAAAGTTATTGAACATTGGGATGAGTGGACTGGGTATATTTATGAGCAGTTTCTTCTGAAAGTAAAATAAAAGGTTGACTGCTGATATGCCAATTGAGAGCCAAGTACTGTGGAACTTGGGTGCATGTTAGAGGTGGTTAAATGAACCCAAACTCTCTTTTACAATTCTCATTCATAGTCATTTGTGTATATGTGTGTTTGTGTGTGTATTTGTATATGTTGTATTTGTATCTAAATATATGTGTGTCTATATTCAGAGAAGAGAAGGAGATTTGTAGGACACAACTGTTTTCATACTGATGATGCTTCACTATCTTCCAAAGTGGTTTTTTAACTTGTCTTCTAAAAGAGAAACTGGTAGTAATAAGCCAAGCATCCTCTTTAGTGATGGTTCATATTTTAAGAAGGTGGATCTTTTAGAGGAGACTCTTAATACCTCCATGCCAGAGAAGTGGCATTTAGGAAATTATGGAGTCAGCGCGGTCTTACCTCTTAGCAAAAATTGTAAAAAGAAGAACGAAGAAATAATAAGTAATGCCTATTGAATGCTTATGGCAGGCTCCAGCAACTCTGTGAGGTAGAAAATATCATTTTGTCATTTTTATAGATGAAGAAACTGAGGCACAGACAAGTTGAGTGTCTTGATCAAGGCCCCAGGGTCAGTAAATGTGAGAGACAGGATTTGCACTAATACCCTCCTATTGCGTCTCCAGCTCTCTTCATGACTGCACCCTCTGCCGTATACGGACTTCTTCCAGAACATGCTGGGGGAAAGGGCAGTTGGGCTGAGATTAATTCTGAGCATGGATGAGGACTTCTGAGAATTATATGAGAGGACCGTGGTGATAAGTGCTGATAACCAGCACCTTCTTCATATATGTGCACATGTGTGTGTATGTGTATGTCTATATGTGTGTGTATACATACCTAGGGAGAGAGAGAGAGAGAGTATATATGCATATGTTCATATGTATGCATTTATATAGAGAGAGACAGAGGCAGAGAGAGAGACAGGAAGATATACCATAGAATTCACCTATTTAAATTGTATAATCCCGTGGTTTTTAGTATAGTCAAAGAATTATACAACCATCATCACTACCATTTTTAGAAGATTTTCATCATCATAAAGAAACTGCAGTAGTACTTATTATCAGTTATTCTCCATTTACCCTCAACTCACCACTAGGCAAACTCCACCCCCCCACCCTAGGCAACCACTAACCTACTTTCTGTCTCTATAGATTTACCTATTCTGATATTGTATGGATTCATGCAATATGAGGTCTTTGGCTACTGGCTTCCTTCTCTTGGTTTGTTTTCAAGGTTCATTCCTACTGGAGCATATATCAGTACTTCATTCCTTTTGGCTGGTGACAAATATTCCATGGTATGGGTAGACCACATTTTATTTGCACATTCACCAGTTGATGGACATTTGGGTTGTTTCCACTTTTTGGCTATTTTGAAAAATGCTGTTAAGAACATTCATGTACAGGTTTTTGTGTGGATGTGTATGTTTGGTATATAAGTTAGGGATGGAATTGCTGGGTTGTGTGATAACTCTTAAGTTTAACCTTTTAAAGAATTGCTACACTGTTCTCCAAAGCAGTTATACCATTTTCCATTCCCACCAATAATGTGTGAGGTGTCTGTCTCCTCACCAAAAATTTTTATTTTCTGTCTTTTTGATTCTAGCCATCCAAGTGGTGTGAAATGTTATTTCATGAGTTTTTGATTTGCATTCTCCTAATAAATGACGATGTTAAGTGTCTTTTGTATTTAGTTCGGCCATCTGTGTATATTTTTCCAGCCATCTGTATGTCTGATATCTATTCAGATACTTTGCTCATTTTTTAATTGGGTCATTTTGTGTTTTTATAATTGAATTGTAATATTTCTTTATGTATTTTATATCTATGTTCCTTATCAGATGTATGATTTGCAAATATTTTTTCCCGTTCTGTTTGTTACTTTTTCACTCTCTTCGTGATGTCTGTTTCTGCAAAAAAGTTTTTATTTTGACGGAGTTCAAAAAGTTTTTTTCTTTTGTTGCTTGTGTTTTTGGTGTCAAATCTATGAAACCATTGGCTAGTCCACAGTGACAAAGACTTTTACCTGTGTATTCTTCTAAGCATTTTATAGTTTTAGATTTTACACGTAGGTCTTCGATCCATTTTGAGTTTGGTTTTATATATGGTGTGAGGTAAGGGTCCAAATTCATTCTTTTGCATGCTGATCCATCTCCATCTGTTCCAGCATCATGTGTTGAAAAGATCATTCATCCCCCTCCCTTCCCATCACCTGTGTTGTCTTGATACCTTTGCCAAAAATCAACTGACCATAAGTGGGAGAGCATTTATGTCTGGACTCTCACTTCTGTTCCACTGATCTAAATCCTTATGCCAGTACCATACTGTTTTGATTACTCTAGCTTCTAGACTTCTAGCTTTGTAGAAAGTTTTGAAATGTGGGAAGTGTGAGTCCTTCAACTTTGGTCTTCTTCTTCAAGATCGTTTGGGCTATCCTGGGTCCCTTGAACTTCTATATGAATTTTAGGTCAGCATATCAATTCCTGTGAAGAAACAAGGTAGATTTAATAAGGAATGAGTCTATAGATCAATATGGGGAGTACTGCTAACTTGACAATACATGTCTTCATATCCTTGAACAGAAAATGTCATCAGTGACCTCTTTAGCGGTGTCTCTCGGTCCTTTGGAATTTGTTGAGAGCTGCTTTGGCTTCTGACAGGCGTAAACTGAGATGAACTGTCATGTGCTTGATTTCTAGTGTCTGAGAGCTACCTTGGGAAACAGACCAAGGCTGGGGTAATGGACTTTATTTTCTGTCAATAGGAGTTACCCACAGACACAAGGACTCTCTTGCCCTCTAGTTTCTCCTTGACTTGCAAAAGCTAAGGTAACTCTGACCTCACAGTGTGAAACTCCACCTCCCCATGTTTCCATGTGGCTCTCAGTTACTAAATGTTAAAATCACATCACGCTAAGAGTAAACTGGATTTTGTGACTTCCCTAGCGTGCTTGGACTCCTTAAATAAAATGACCAGTACCAAGTTCTTGTGACCACAATGAAGTGAAATAGCATTTTGAACCCCCTGGCAAATTCAGAACTTTTCTAACAGAGAAGCCCTATTGTTTGTTTTGGACCATGCCCCACCAAATCTCCTCTTGTTTTCTGAATACAGAGGAAATGTGAGGTGTTCCTGAACACACCAGTCACTGCTCAAGTATCTACCTGCCTTGGTGATTTAGAGCCAGACTGTGAAAGACATACTCGTATCTACACGAGAAAAGCAGGAGATATGATTTGGCCTGAAGCCAGCCAGAAAATGTGTTTGTTGCATTCCACAGTCTGGGTCATGGGGTAAGACAAATGATCCCATCTGGCCTGAGACCTATGGAGCTCCTGCGGGAATGCACACAGCATAATCTTGTAACACTCTGTCCATCTGTGACTGGTCTGTTTCTCCAAAGGGGAAAAACTCTGCTGCTTCATGCTGCTCTCTACTTATTACCCTACTGTCTCTTTGCTTCGTGGCCCCATTGTCTCATTTCTCTGGGTCTTCTGTGGAGGCTGTTGACCTTTGAGGATCTAAGACTGCCCTGAGACTTTTTTTTTTTTTTTAGAGAAATCATCCCCCACATTCACAGTACACACTAGGTATATGCAAACGTACATAGAGGAAAAGAAGGTTACGAAAGTTCCAAAAAGCACCCTACAATTGGACCAAGAATTGGTTCATTTTCCCAAGAGGAAAGAAGAGTAGACTCTGTGTTATTTATGTAGAGCACCATTTCTTTGTCCACATTGGATAGACTCATAATTTTTCATCAACAAACTTGTTTTTGAGGAAGTACCTTGTGAGAATCTTTCTCAACATAAAGAAAGCCTTGCTTTTCATTTGGATACCAGATGCAGGGCCAGATAAATAGCATGAGTATTGGGGAAGTAAAGGATTCTGTTTCCTCTCCTCCCTGTTGCTGAGAGTGCTCTAGGTGAAATGTTAAGTATCACTGGACGGGGTAATAGTGTGTGGGGTAACAGTGAAGTTTTAGTGTTGTCTAACACAGGGACCTGGGCTCTTCCCTTGACCAAATCAGTAAGAAGGCACAGAGTCACCAACAACACCAACAATCCTAGGTCACGGAGGACAGTGTTGGGGGTGGGGGGAGGGGAGGCTCATCAGGCCTCTGGGTTTAGAGCCAGAGGTAAAGGTGGGGAGAGCTTTATTCCTCTTTACAAAGAAAATGACACACCTAAATTGAGGAAACCATCTGCTAACCTGATATACCAAGGAAATCAGCTTGTGTTCTTACTGTGGGGCTCATTACCACTCCTCATGATTTCACCCTCTTTTCTAACATTGGACTGTCTTTTTCTCCTAAAGGAACTGAGACTCTATTGCTATCATTGACCGTTCCATTTTACCTGGTTCTAAAACAGGTTTTCAAAAGGTATTGCCATACAGATTACCCAAAGCAAAAGTTGCATCTGATATCCTACAAACTATTTCCAAAAGAAATGTTCCATTAAAAAAAAGACATGCACTTTTATTATATATAGTTATTTAAAACCTTACTATATGGATATTTTTAGCCTGTCGACTACTTTATCAAAAAGAGGCAGATTGCAGTTAAAAAAAATTGGAGGGGGGAATGAAACACCATCCAAAATATAGGCTGCGTCCTGGGCTCCTTCTCCCACACCTCTCCACCCGTACACGAGTCCACACGTGTGCACACACACACACACACGCACGCACACGCACACACATGCACTGCTATAAAATGAGACTGGCTTTTCAAAAGTCCCAGATGTCAATGAAATGGAATTAGTTGTGTGGGGGGGGCGGGGCGGGGTGTATTTCCAGAGTAGTAAAAGTAATATGCTTTATAAAGTATTTTCCCAAAACAGTAGAAACATGCTGACTTTCTTTCTTCCTTTCTGCCCTGACTTCAGCCAGCCAGAACACCTCTTCACTGAGTGTTAGAGCTAAGCAAGATCTCATTCCAGCTGTGTGGGAACAGATGCCGTCTCCAGCCTGGTTCCCAGCCCTGGCTAAGATCACTGTCACCTGGGAACTTTTGTAACTTGTGTATTCCCCGTCCCCACCCCCCACCTACCGAATGACAATCCGGAGGGTGAGTGAGGAGAGGAGTGGAGCCAGTGCCAGCCCATAAAGCACCTTTTGTGCAAATTTGAAGAAGGCTTGGAAATCCTTCAGGTTGCACTTCTTGGCAGGTTGAGGGCAAGCTGGATTTCTGCCCTCCCTTAGCCCTGCGGCCTGGGGCTCTTGTGCAGTATACAACCTGCACAACCTTACGTGGTGTCCTCATTTGTCTTTTCAAAAGTTGCACCGGTGGCCCATGCAGTTACCAGTCTGTAGGTTGGCCTCTGCTATGCCTTTTTACTCTGGTTATTGAAGATGTGGGGTGTCCTAGGGTGCATTTCCATGACAGAAGCCTTGTAACCAGTGCCAGAAGTCTTAGGGATGCACTCATACAAGGGGAAAAAAAACGTTAAATGTTAAACTAAGAGAAAAGAGATTAGGAAACCAAATCAACCTCTAGGAGTGGTGGGAAAGAGAGAAGAACTAGCAACCATGGATGAGGGTAAGCAGGGGCAAGAATAGGGAGAGCAATGGGGTGTTTCTCTGAGTCCAGCCAGGAGCGGGGGGGGGGGGGGGGGGGGGTGGTGTTAGAAGGAGGAAAGCCTGCAGGCAAGTTTCTGAGAAGAGCCCAGCTTTTGTGCTCTTCCCAGCAAGCACAGCTAGGCCTGCAGTGGTCCCAGCCCCTCTCCCAAGGGACAGCCCTCTCTGTGCATTTCCCCAACAGTCCCAAGTTGGACCAGGTAAGCAAGTGAACTGCTACTGTAGGTACTCATCTGTCCCAAAGTGATCTCTCATGTGGTTTAGTGATGCCTGAATTGTTATAGTAAGGGAGGACCTACCTTTCTTTGTGCAGTGACATAAAAGTACAAATTCAAGTGCAAATGAGCTTTAATTAACATGCGTGCACCCAATCAACCAGGGTATTGGAGGGTGAACAACATTCATGCAGGAGCCCATGTGGGTCTGTCTATGAGATTTTGTGGGGAGGGAGTTCTGCAAAAGCAGAATGCGGGGTCCGTGAGGTGGGGGCAGAGGAAGGGGCTTGTGTTCCGAAAAGAAAGCCTGCAGAAACAACCAGAGCTCCCCGAGTTCTCCATCTGCCTAGCAGTCTGTTCTGTTTGCTTTTATCCAGGCCCGGACTGAGGCAGGCCATGCTCTCTGGTGCTCTTGTCTTGCAGCTGCAAATGCAAACGTCGATGATTTGTATGACTTATCAAGATTTTTTTTTTTTTCAACTTGGTCATCTCTAGAAAGCAGATCCGCTTTTTAATCCATCTTTAAAATTCATAGCATCCAAACAGAAGGTTTTAGCAACCATTTGTTGAGTGTCTCCCAAGTTGGGTGCAGCCACAGTGCTGGGTGGTGCCTGGAACGTGGGTGAAGCGTTGCCAGCCCCTGGCCTGCAGAAGCTCATGTCCTCTCAGGGCGGACCCTGAATGGGCACAGGGGGATACGCCGGTGAATACCATCTCTACGCCAACAGTAAGCAGCTGCTTTGTTAGCAAGAGGATTAGAAAAGCAGAAAAAGTATTATGATTCTATACTGTGGTTCTTCTCTTCCATAATCATCAAGCCCAATTATTATTAACAAATCTCTCTCTTCGCTCTAATATATGTTTAATAGCTTGTTGCTCAGGAACCAGACACTGAATTGAAATCATGTCCTCCGTTCACTAATGCCCCCAAAGATTGCAGAAGGAATATTAACAATTAGCAAGACGAGGAGTTTGGGTTCTATCTCTGAGAGGGAGAAGTAATGACACCCCAGATGATTTATTTTACCGTATTCATGCAATCACAAATGCCTAGTGAATGCTGGTTTCACATTGAGGCTGCTGGCATAATGCATCAGGCATGAAATGCACGAACATTTCTTTAGAGCTGCTTAGCTGAAGTTTATCACGATCATTCAGCCATTGCCTAGCAACTTGGGAAGGCTATCAAAGAACTCTTTGTCCTCAGTCCTGGCAAAAACAGTCCCTCACAGATCGCCTTATCAGCGTTAGAACGTTTATCAGGAAAAAATGCTTCCATTGAACCAGAGATCCCCTCAAATTTAAAGATACCCCCTTCCCATTTTGTCCCCTCTTCCAACTGTGTTAGGGAGTTGCTTCCTGAAGTAATTCTTATTAGAACCTTTATCTGTTCTTTGGTAAACATTCCAAAAGAATTTCTTCAAGATGCCTCCATAATTCTTCTATTGCTTTATAATCTGGGCTAGCATTAAAAAACACAGACCTGAGCTCATGAAGGTATATCTTCTCCAAAATCTGTAAGGCAGACATTTCTACCCCCTTAGATGGGAAGGGTCACCATTTTAGGCACACAAAATAGAAATATGCTGGGTTCCCTGGTTTGCATGTGCTTCTCGTCACTTCTTTCAGGAAAGAGAGAATTATATGGTTGCTCCATCCAGTTGGAAAATGGTTCTGAATATCGTGTTGGAAAGAGAGACTGTGCTTATTGATGCATTCAACAAATCTTTAACACCCTCCATGTGCTAGGCACTGTAGTGAGCAAAACCCCCATCTCTCTTTCAGGGAGCTGACAGAATTCATTCATTACCCTGCGTGGAATGTGGGGGGGCGCGGGGAGCAGGTATAGATTTTTCATGTCCATTCTCTCTTGCATTACTCTGGAATATATCCTCTTTGCATTCCAACTGCCAACGACTTAGTTTAAGACTGTCATGTTTATCTTTTTTTTTTTTTTTTTTTACCTGCATAACCTACGACACCACCCACACAGGTCTCTCTTCCAGGCTCATCCTCCTCATACTGGCTTCTGCCCTCCTGCCAACCACAAATTTAATTATGTGCTTCTCCTACTTAATTGTCCATTTGGTCCCTGTCACCTCCAAGGGGGAAGCTCACACTCCACAGCATGGCGTTCTTGGCTTCCTTTACATACCACGACCTGGCTGCCCAAAGACCTGTCCTGTTCTTCCCAACCCCAGTTTTAGCTGTCCTCAACTTGCCTGTACTTCTTTGGACATCTGAGTCTCACACCCACCATTCCATTAGCTTGGAACCCTTGTCCACCTTCACAAGCTATTTCCTGTTCTGACTCTGATCCCCAGACAGAGTTAGGGGTGCTTATTCCTGGGCCGTTATCATTCTACAGTTAGAGGTCTTTCTTAGAGAACCTATCACCAGTAAGCCAGTAACCGCTGGACTTCTTGAATGTTGATTAAGTTGAATTCTTTTTTCTGTCTTTGATTAAAAAAGGAAACAGCAAAATGTCTTGTAGGACTCCAGCCGAGTTTGCAAAGATTGGGGTGAAATCAGTGGAAATAATTTAAGAATAACACGCACACTAAAAAAAAATGGTTAAAGCAAACTTACAATTCCCTATCCTGAAAAAAATTGTTCTGCAGGGTTAGCCTTACACAGAGGTCACATCAGTAACCATATACCTAGTGTAACCTAGAGAAGCGATTATCCAGTTACCCATTCTGTGACCCTCACTGCCTGGTATTTCACAATTAGAGATTTATTTCTTAGGCTCCTCACATGCTTATTTCCTTAAAATATAAGTATTCTCTGGAGAAGGTAACAACTCAATAATAATCAATTTATCTCATCTCTTCTTGACTCTAAGAGGAAGGGAAAGATAACAGCTCCCCCCACAGAGCTCTGAAGGGGAGGAGGGGACAGCAAGAGGAAAAAATGCAGCTTCATACTTTATGTTTGTCTACAAATAGATTAAGCATTAATATCTGAAAAATGATGACTCATTTTAACTGATGGTAGAGAAAAAGAAGAGGGATTGAATTTTTAGGGGAAGTTGGTAATAGAATTATTATAATTTACTCTTTAAGGAAAGACTTATTTGCAATCCTGAAATAAAAGATTTTTAAAAGTAAGCTTGGTTCAGCTGAAATATGCGTATACGATTGGAGACAGAAGATTTGATAGATGATCTCTAGAATTCCTTGTGATTCTCTGGAAATGAAATCATGGGTAAATCATGTGAAACAAGCATATCATTGTAATGGATCTCTTTGCTATATCATGGGCCCTGTTACTCTATGAAAATTACCTCGATAAAGTTGATTATGACAGATGGTTATGTTATCCAGCTGGACAAACCTATTAGGGAAGACGAGTCAGATATGAAATAAAGAATCACTTTATTCAGATTTGCCAATCTGCCCTGGAGTCATTTTTCTTAACATGCTGTGATTGAGAATGTGCTAAGTCATATATAAATGATGATAATCTATAATGTAAAAAAGCAGCAGATAATTTTGACCTAAAGTGTGCTCCATTCCAACTTCACTGCATTTATTTAATGCGAAGGAGAGATTTGGCAAGAAGCTAATAACCAAATCACCATGAATGGCTAAATTTCCCCTTCCTCAAGCTCCCACCCCACAAAAATGTGCCAAAAATGAGGACTAATTTTCAGGATGATTTTCAGATTAACTCAGCTTCCACGTCTCCAAAATCCTAACTGGGATTTGCACGAATGGCTCCAAACCCAAATGGCCAGGGTTGTCTGAGTATCTGTGAAGCGGGTGTCCCCATCTTAGCTGCCATTAAATAGGAGTCCTGGCTCGTGGTCAGAGCTCAGGACCTGAATTTGAACAGAGTGAAGCCTGTCACAAGTTACCCTTGTTGATACTTCCTTCAGACTCACAAAACAAAATTTAGGTTTGCAGCCTCCCTTTGAAGCGGTTTATTCCTCAGTATGTTGGATGCTCTGCCTTGTATAGGTACCAGCCAAAACACCAGCTACAACTCTATAGCTGGTGGATCACATTTGGTGAGCATAGCATTTGAATGCCATTCCACTTACCTTTTCAAAAGAGGGTTTAAAAAAAAAAAAAAAGATCATATGTTTGTGAACTCAAGAAAAAAAAAATCACAGTAGGCCATAATTCTGTATTTTATTCTGTAGGGAATCCTTAAACCCAGGTCAATTTATAACAGGTCTGATCTCCTCCTTCCGCCAATAGTGCAAGCTCAAATAATCGTCTATTGTTGGCTCAAGCTAGACACAATGAGGTCTGTGCGCTTTCATGCCTACTTAACAGCCTTTACCAAGTGGGAGACTTTCGGGAGGAGAAAACCGGGGAACAGTCAGAAGCAGAGTTACGGCTCAGCAGAAATGACACTGGACCAATGAGCCATGTTCACGTTATGCTTTGGGGCTGCTCCTGTTTTAAGGTTTGGGCCATAGAAGCAAAAACTGTAATACAAAACATGCCTTTCTCAGCTTCCTTGGTGCTGGGTGGTGACAGCGTTCTGGAATCCCTGAGTGTGTGCGTGCTTGTTCTTTCTGCGTTTTCCCTTGGTCTGAAGCCAGCCGTCGCCGGTTCAGTACCAATTACAACTCATTGCTTCTCAAAGCAGAGAGCATGTCTTTGAGTTGCGGAGAATTCTGACTTACAAGAAAGAGGTGCCTGTTGTATTTCAAAAGCAAACTTACCAAAGAGACTTCTGTTGACCTCAAAAAAAACCTGGTTTTATTTTTATTTTTGCGACTTTCTTTTTTCCCTTGTGTGTTCTTTAGGCATTTGTTCATTCACGACCAGCTCTAGAGTTTCTGTTCCCGGGGTGAGCATTAAAAACCTACATATAGTATCCTAATAATCAATAACTTAGACAACAGCTATAAATAACATCAGTTGTGATATTCTGCCTTTATCTGCCCAGTGTCAGATGAAATTTTTAAAGAGGAATTTACTGGCACCAAGGAGTGTATCTTCCCATGCTATACAATGTATCATCAAAATGTTTTAAGGTGGTGTCTGCTCCAGGGCGAAGGTTGTCTTTATGTAAAACAATTTAACCACTTTTTACTCCTCTTTATCTTTTTACGCTTTGTTCATTTCTCTGTAAAGATAAAGGATGGTGGGGGGGGGGAGAAGGAAATTGCTGAGGGCTCAATGATAAAATATTTTTTGATAAATTTTGCCTTTAATAGAAAGAGCCTTTGGGCTTCCCATTTGCTCCCTCCATCTAAAAAAAGGAAAATCAGTATAACAAAGGTGTTTTATTCCTGCTCTTTTATGACTCCATAGAAAACCATCCTGGGATTATTTTAATGTTATGGTGACACAATACATGATTACACCACATATGATGATGTACTGACGTCTATAAGTGAATTTTAAACCTTACGCCATCTCCGCTCACTGTTGCCTGGGATCACTCAGCTTGGGGACCATGACCGTGGTCCTCGTCTGGGACTTCGCATCCCAGAGGCGCTGCCTCTCACTCAGCCTTGCTCGTGTGCGTTGTTTCAGGCGTCCACTGTGACAGCGTGTGTGCTGAGGGGCGCTGGGGCCCCAACTGCTCTCTGCCCTGCTACTGTAAAAACGGGGCTTCGTGCTCCCCGGACGACGGCATCTGTGAGTGTGCGCCAGGGTTCCGAGGCACCACTTGTCAGAGAAGTAAGTATCACATGAGGGGGAGATGTCTGCCTTCCCTTCTCAGGCACCGTCCACCCCTCAGCGCATGGTGCTGTTCTGTTGCAGCCGAGGGCAGAGGCTACTAGGTCTCCCTGTCCCTTGCGGAGCTGTCCTGGATAGCACTGCCCCAAGAGCTTTATTCGTTCCAACCTGCAGGACGAGCCTAACAGATGGGGCTTTAGCCGTTCCTTCTCAGGAATGATTTCGATGCCTCCCTGGCATCATCATCAGGATATGTCTCTTGATCCTGCCTTAAATCTTACAAATGGTGTTCCAGAAATCCATTGACCTGTGAATATTTGATTCAGCAGTTTTGGCATTGGCCTTACCTCAATTACCAGAAGTCAACATCAGCCAAACCTTGCGGCAAATCATACATCCTGCTGGTAGTCTTCCAGCCGGTGCTGTGGGGCAAATAGCACTGTGGAGGTAAAAATGGGGGCTGGTGACAGGGGTCAATAGGACTTTGAAGTTAGGAAGGGATCCAGAAGATTTTACTAAATTTTTCAGTAAATGTAATCAAGAAAAGAGTACATGACTGCAAGGTATCTTATCCTAATTTTTAAATGACTTTTTTTTTTTTCATTAAAAGCCCTATGCATTCATCTTGTATTTAAATCTGAGGGACGGGGCGCCTGGGTGGCTCAGCTGGTTAAGCGACTGCCTTCGGCTCAGGTCATGATCCCAGGGTCCTGGGATCGAGCCCCACATCGGGCTCCCTGCTCTGCGGGGAGCCTGCTTCTCCCTCTCCCACTCCCCCTGCTTCTCCCTCTCCCACTCCCCCTGCTTGTGTTCCCTCTCTCGCTGTGTCTCTCTCTGTCAAATAAATAAATAAAATCTTTAAAAAAAATAAAAATAAATAAATCTGAGGAATGGCTTGAGAAGGACCTAATTATGTAGGCTTTGTTGCTTGCTCCCTTTTCAATCACCATGATTTATCTGGACCACGTTGAGGAGGAACAATCCTTTAAATGCAGACCGGAGATGTATTTATAGCCAGTAATGACTCTTAAAGAATAAAGGATCGATACATGGCTTGAGAGTTATTTATTTGGGGTTTTAGAATTGTATTTCCTTTCATTTGTTTCTTCAACAAAAATTCTTCAAGCCCCCGTTCTGTGTCATGCCTCAAGTTAACTAGGACCATAACTGAGAAAATTGAGAGGACTGAGACATTTGCCTGCCCTCGAGCAATCCCATCTAGTGGTTTCTTTTCATTATTAAAGGGTATCCTTCTTCCTTCCATGGTGGTGGTTTTATATTTGGAAAATTCTCAATATTGTTAAAAAAAATTATTATTATTATTATTTTTTTTTGCCCCAAACTGGAACTAGATGTTGATGTGGAATTTGAGAGGCACATATCCCAGGAACGATAACTGTTGATTTCCATTCTATTTTCAGTCTGCTCCCCTGGTTTCTATGGGCATCGCTGCAGCCAGACGTGCCCACAATGTGTGCATAGCAGTGGGCCCTGCCACCACATCACGGGCCTGTGTGACTGCCTACCTGGCTTCACAGGTGCCCTCTGCAATGAAGGTGAGGCATGCAAGTATTTTGGAGAGATGTGCGGTGATGGGCGAACTGCACGCAGTCTGTCCTTGGGCTTCCCCGGGGACATGTTTTCCGCTCTCAGCTCTCGGGGCCTGCTGGTGCACGGTGTCTTCAAGTTCTGCAAATATGACTAGGAGCTCCCGAAAAGCTAGCTTGCTGCTCCGGCAGAATCTCTTCATTCGGTATTAATTGGAAACAGCCTCCCATGAAAAATCCATAGAGGGAAGAAGGGTTTTGACTCCCTGAAGCGAGCGGCCATGAGGTCAGATTTCTAGAAATGTGATGATGTCTCCTGGTTTGGGATGCCTTCATGAGAATCTTCGGCTTCATGTATCTGCAAAAATGAGCCCACTCAAGATGAGGGATGCTGTTGGGGCGCCTGGGTGGCTCAGTCGGTTGAGCGACTGCCTTCAGCTCAGGTCATGATCCCGGAGTCTTGGGATCGAGTCCCGCATCGGGCTCCCAGCTCGGCGGGGAGCCTGCTTCTCCCTCTGACCCTCCCCCCTCTCATGCTGTTTCTCTCTCGCTCGTTCTCTAATAAATAAATAAATAAAATCTTTAAAAAAAAAAAAAGATGAGGGATGCTGTTGAGTGGAGACAGTCAGTGAACGGGCTGCTGGGAGGACGGCTTTCAAAGTCGTTTCCTGCCCCAGGACTAGAGTTCCATGAGCTGAGATGTAATTGTGCATTACTGACCGATATAACTTATTCACAGTGTGTCCCAGTGGCAGATTTGGGAAAAACTGCGCAGGAGTTTGTACCTGTACCAACAATGGAACCTGTAACCCCATTGACCGATCTTGTCAGTGTTACCCGGGTTGGATTGGCAGTGACTGCTCTCAACGTGAGTCTTGTTTGAGAACAACTGTGTACCTTTGTTTGTTTTCACATTCCTTAGGATGGAAGTATGAGTGTTTCTGTAATCAGGAAATAATATATGAATAATTATAATATACATTATTTTAATTTTAAGCGGCTTTTTTCCCCATTAAGAACTCTATGCAATGTTCCTATGTTAAATCCAAGTATGTCTTAGGAAGAACCTAGATAGGTAGCATTTTGCTTATTCACTTTTCAGGGCTTCTTTGTCTGTAAAATGAGGGTATTGTATAAGGAAAGTCCATTCTCAGTTTTATTTCAGACTTCAAGTGTCAACTATTAATTTTCCCTTGTTGGGCAAAAATGGTGCACACACTCATGGGAGAATTTTTTTTTCCATTTTTTTAAATTCCTTCAGATGTATTATCTTTATGGGGCCATATTCCCTACTGGGTAACTAAATAGAAATTCTAGGTGGTCCTCCTTTTTTTTCCCCTCTGGTTTTATTGAGAAGTAATTGACATACATCACTATATAAACTTAAGGCGTACAGCATGATGATTTGATGTGGATATATCATGAAATGATCACCACAGTAGGTTCAGCTAACATCTGTTGTCTTGTGTAGATGCAATGGTGGTCCTCATTTAAAGCAATTATATTCTTAAAGCATTGGTATAAATAAAAAGGTGTTTTGTGGGGGGTTTTTTGTTTGTTTGTTTTCTTTTGGTAAATCAGATCATTTTACGCCAAAATGTTACACAATTTCACAGACACTTTATCTGAAGTTACTGCTCTTCACTGGGCAGTGACCCCCAACGATTCTGTTTTCTTATTTTCTGCATCATCCAATTAAGAGTTTTTATGAGTAAACCGATTCTTACATATAATTGAAACCTTAAAATTTAAACAAGTCTCTAGTGACAACTCTGGGGTAGAGCATGACTTTATGTGACCCTGGGTCCCCTAGTTTCTCTTGAGTCCCATCATTAGCCCATCTGATCTCTGCTTAAATGTCCTCTCTTCAGAGAAACCTTCCCTGAAGGATTAGCTCTGGTCATTCTTCCCCCATTACCCTGTTTTATTTTTTCTCATAGTACTTGTTGCCACTGTGTTCTCTGTTGACTGGCTGGCTGGTTGGTTGGCTGGTTTGCCTGCCTCCCTCCCCTACTAAAATATAAGGTTTCAGAGGGTGGTCTGGACCTTGTCTTGTCCTGCTATCCCTTCTGTGTCTAGAATGGTGCTGGGCACAAAGGAGCTCAATGTGCAGTTGTTAAGGAACTAGATCGATACGCTTGAGATGATTGTTGCTCTGAGCACCTTACTCTGCAGTCTGTCAATGAATACAATGTAATGATGGTTGCTCTTGCAGTCAGCCTTGCCATCTGGGGATCAGATTCAGAGCCCCATGCTTTCTTAGTCCTGAGGCACACTGCTAACCTCTTGCATGCTAGGAGATGCGGCAGGAGGACGGAGCTCTCTCTGCTGGGTGCTCACCTCCGGGCTCTAACAGAACTCTCCATGCGTGCTGTGATTTCAGCTTGTCCACCTGCGCACTGGGGCCCGAACTGCATCCACACATGCAACTGCCACAACGGAGCTTTCTGCAGCGCCTACGACGGGGAATGTAAATGCACTCCCGGCTGGACGGGGCTCTACTGCACTCAGAGTAAGCGACCAGCCTTCTGAGGCTCACCAAGGGGAGCCACCACCGAGGAGGTTGCAGCCTCGCCCTTTGCATGCCCGAGCGGAGCTCAGCCAGGACTCCTGGCACTGGAGCCTTCCCTCTCCCTGATGACCGCTAGACGTTTAAATGTCTCTGTGTGGTTACGAGCTGTCACGTCCCAAGTTTTCTGTCTGTATGTCCTATCAGGACACTGAGGTGGAGCAGTGCTAGATGCGATGCTGTGCGGCTTCTCTCCTAACTCTTTTTTAACCAGACCCTGTTTATATGCACCCAGCTCCCTATCATTTATATATACATGTTTATGTGTGTGCATATATATGTATATGTATATACACAAACATACACTGTTTTTAGTATGTGATTCCTTTTATATGAAGATCAAAAACAAATCGATCTGTTAAGATTATTGATTGGGAAGGAGCATGGAGAGTGATGAAAATGTTCTATATATTTTTTCAAATTGGGGTGGTGGTTACGTGGATGTACACCTGTCATTTATTCTAATAACACAAAGGTTGGGGTAAGAGACAGTGACTAGAAGGCAGTGAGGATGACAAGCCTTACTCCCTAACATAATGCGTACTCTTGGAGAAGAGTGCATTCTGTGGTTCTCAAACTTGAGTGAGCTTCGGGATCACCAGGTGGCTCGATACACACAGACTGCTGGCCCCACCCCCAGAGTGATTCACTGGGGCTGGGGTGGGACCTGAGATTTCACATTTCTGACAACTTTCCACAGCTGATGCCAGGCTGGGATCATGCCCTAAGAACCACTAATTCTTTTTTCCATTTTATTTCCCATAATGTCCTAATCGTTTCTTCTTCTGTGAGGTTTTTACCATCATAGCATATAATGTGCAAAGTACTCCACAGCTCAGCACTGTTGGGGGGGTGGGAAAGACTCTTCTCTGTCCTCTTGTCTTCAAATGAATAAGGGAGACAAGACAGGAAAGCACAAATTATGGTTATTATTAATGAAAATTTATAATTTATTCTTTAAAAAAAATTTTAATAATAACATAATTGTAAGTCACAGAAATGAGCTGAGAAGGAAAGATGGGTCAGGAATTAGACAATTCTTGTTGAATACTAATTAGAGAACATAATTAGAGAAGAGGTTGTACAAGAATTTTGGAACTTTCTGGAAGGGGGTGTGGACCTTGAACCATGATTCGAAAGGGAGAGTTGGCTAAGAGAGAGCTTGTGTCGAGCATATTCTGCCAAGATTGTACACGCAGAAAGGTTTTCGAGCTCATTAGAGAAAAGTGCTTATAAGTTATTATTTATCATCCCAAAATTCGGGTCTACCTCAATCAGAGGACCTTTTTAAGTGGACGTAGCAGAAGACGGTGGGAAGAGCATGGGGTCTGGAGCCAGACCTGCCTGCATTTTTATCATGGCCAGGCTGCCACTTGCTGGCTCTGTGACTGAGGGGGCCCTCGGGGCTTAGTTCCCGTCTACAGGTAGGACTACCGTACAGATTCAGTAAGAGGACGCATGGAAAGCACCTGGCATAGAGTGGGTGCTGGATAAAAACATGGCGATGGTAATGTCCACGTATGCTGACCTCTGTGCTGTGCCTCTATTTCTTGAGAGTTGAACTTTCATTAAAAGGTCTCCAAGAAAAAGGGAAAGTAAAAATCCCATGTGATACTTAGAGATGGCCCTACACGCAGGCCGTACTGAAGCTTGCATTATGCCAAGGAGCCCTGAACACCCTTGCTGGGCAACTGCTGGTCCATGACAGCTCACAGGCCTCGTGCACGTCCTCAGCCCAAAGGCCCCAGAGGTCTGGGTTTTGGAAATCATGCAGCGATGTAAGGTTTATTGCTTTTTTACAAAGCACCTGTGAAGTGCAGGGGTTTTTTTGTTTTTTCTTTTGTAAGTTTAGCATCCTACTACACACCTTTGGTGAAGGAGCCAATATTATCTAAGTTAGCGACAGATGCAGGGGACGGAGCTATAGCGGACTTAAAGACACTCTGTACTATAGTAAAAGCGTACGCGTAATTTTAATATAAAGCGCTCATTTCGGTCCATGGTACTTGAGTCCTGGAGTCTAGTAGTTGAGTCAAAGAATACAAGGAAACGCCCCGATACTTCCGTGGGGTCGAAGGCATGCCTTGCTAGAAGATACTCGTCTTGTCTCTGGGAGCACCAGCAAGGGTTAAACTGTCAGGTGTAGAACTGTTCTGCTTCCCGCTCATGAATTATGACCTCCTTGCAGGAGCCCCATCCTGGGACTTCAAAGAAGCCTTTGTGACAAGCTGAGATCTGCGTTATTGTCTTTATTCACTCTCCAGTGGCTCAGCGTCCTTCAGGTTTAAACACAAACAGTTGGAAGCAAGAGCTTTTCTCTTGCTTCCTCAGCAGCCTCCTGACTTTGATGTCCTTCCCTCTCCAACACAGGATGTCCTCTGGGGTTTTATGGAAAGGACTGTGCGTTGATATGTCAGTGTCAAAATGGAGCTGACTGTGACCACATCTCGGGACAGTGCACCTGCCGCACAGGCTTCATGGGGAAGCACTGCGAACAGAGTGAGTATGTGAGCGTGACACGTCTCGGTGGTATTTTCCCCTAGAACCCGTTTTCCTACATGCCTGAAAAATATGAAGGCAGGACCTGCAACTTTTAAGTTGTTTGAGCTGATGGCCAGTCACTTCCCGGCACAGCTGACCCGTTCCCCTCCCAGAGACCTGGCCACCTGGGGGTCCTTGCTGACTGTCTTTTCCCTCAAACTTCTTCTGCGTAAGTAATCAGCACTCTGGGTGGAGGGGGTGTGGCTCCAAGGATGAAGACAGAATTCAAGTTTTCCATCTGTTCACCCTGGCTCTCTTTGACTCTCCTGCTTATTTTTGGAACGGGGCTGCTCAGAGCTTTACGAGCCAGTCAGGTTTTCTTCGTGGCAGAGACAGAGCCTGGAGTGCACCCTGGACAAAAGTGCATTGTCTGGGGCCAGGCTGAGTGCACGGGGGTGGGGGCATGTGGGCTCCCAGCCCCACTGTGGGTGGAGAACCCAGTCCATGCAAACATTGCCCCCCTTCTGACAACTTTCTCTAGATAGTACTTTTATACCATCTCCCCTAGCAACTTCACATCTTAATCTTTACAACTTTCAAGACAATATATTGCCTAAAAATTTTTTGTTGTAAGAATTGCACTCCTGAAGAATATGCTCTGTTGCAGTTACTCATCCTTGTCTTGCCATTTTTGCCCCTACAGCTATGCATCTGTAGGGTTATAAGAAAAGTAGTGTTAGACTGAGTATTTCAAAGTAGTCTATTGTTCCTTTCCTCTGTGACTTTCATTCAATATTCGGAATGAATAGATAGGGTCTTAGAGCTGTATGGGGCTCAGCCTCTTATCATAGATGGCAGGAAAGGGGCAGGACCTTTCTTGCTTATCAGAGGGGGTGCTCCTGGGAAGGATGCAGCAAAGATTATATGGCTGTAGGAGCAATGTAGCCTGGAAAGGTGAATCAGCATAACAGGACTTTGGCAGTAAACGATCACCCTCTCTCCACCCCAGCAGCACCTCACAGCACCCCTAGACAGCTAGGTTGTCTTGGTCTTGTGTGCTGAACTCTTGAAATATTTTTGCATATTTTCCTATCTAGCACACAACAGGACTGACCTCCAGGAATCAGCCTGGACAGAAATGACCCAATTTGAGTTTTGCACTGGTATTCATTTCATCCTGAAACCCATACTGAGTCATACAGTTGCCTGCACACCCCTTGTGTATGGGAATATTTTGCATCTGTGTGTATAAATGTCTAAACATACGTTCACATACGTATATGCATAGAAACCAGAACAAACTCTAAACTGACTTTCCCTTGGAAGCCCAGCCCAGTTATGGTCTTATTAAATAAAAGCTGCTTAAGTCCTTCCGTGATTACTTTGAACATCAAATCAAAATGTTCCTATTTTTGGAGACCCCTCCTGATGCTCATTTGTAAACAGAAACACTGGGTTTGACAGAGAACTCCAATAACAATAGCACATTGCCCCCTGCTGCCCACTTTGCAGAAAACATCAGTATTTGGGGATGATGTTCAGATTTGACATGCCTATGCTCTTCTTTGAAACCCACACCCAGCTCTTATTAAGAGTGCCTCATAAAAATCTCTCCATTTGAGTCTCTCAGGCTTCAACCTGCTCATCCCAATTTTGAGCCATTTTATGGTAAATGAAGTTCTCACCTAGAACATTACCAAAACTTGCCCCTCCCTTGTCCCCTGCTCCCAACTAATCCAAGTCAGAATGTGCCGGTAGAAGGATCACTGAGCCTTCAGTACAATGCTCATGTTCTCAAGGATGCGGCTCTGGTTTATAGTCTTCAGCCTTCTGTCCCACCGTTTTGTCCAGTGGGGTCATCTCAGATTGCCCTTGCCGATGATCTTCATCTGTCTCACTGGGTTCTACGGACTCCCTACTTACCCCTCGGAAGTGGGTGCATAAAAGCTGAAGGAGTCAGGAGCTGTGGCCAGGAGCTCAGTCTCTGGTCCTGTGCATGGGAGCCCCCCCCCCAAGTCGGGGAATTCTGGCCAGCTCTAGGACTCCCTGAGTGCTTCCGCCTGCACAAGGATGCCCTGGAAGGCCTGCCCTCTAGATACACGGGGTCAAACAGTAAGAGACGGCCTTGCCCAGCTGCCCCAGGCTGGTGAGCTTACATTGGACTTTCATCTCCTTCTCAGAGTGCCCTGCAGGAACGTATGGCTACGGCTGTCGCCAGATATGTGACTGTCTGAACAACTCCACCTGTGACCACATCACCGGCACCTGTTACTGCAGCCCAGGCTGGAAGGGGGCACGATGCGATCAAGGTAAGGACGTGAGTGCCTTGCACTGCGTAACCACCACGTACCAGCCAATGTCAAGTATTTGCTCCTACAGTATCTGATGTAACACCCCTCAGGACACTGCAAGGCACAGCTGGTTATTTAGTTGCCAGAAGGATGCCTTCTCATTGCTGCCCTGGGTGAGGAAATGAAAGCTCAGAGAGGCTGAGTGATTTGCCCAAGGTTGCACAGCTAATATGGAGTACATAGCTGTATGAAGGTCAGGGTTTAGATGCCAGGTTTTTCTGATTCCAAAGCTCATGAGCTTTCCGCTGTGCCTACGCATGTTTTCACCTTTATGGAGGTATAACTAACCTATAAAAAGCAACACGTGTAGGCTAGTATACTACAGATAGATAGATAGATAGATGATAGATAGATAGATAGACACACACACATATACATATATATATACGACACGTATAACGTAAGGTGTACAACCTGATAAAATCTGACATATACACCCGTGAAACCCCAACCACAATAAAGACAATGAATGCAGCCATCACCCCCAAATGGTACCTCATACTCTTCCCTGCCACCACTGCCCCCTAGGCCCCAGGCAACCACCGATCTAGTTTCTGTCACTCCGGATGAGTTTGTATTGCTTAGGATTTCATATAAATAGAATCACACTGTGCTCTTTTGTCTGGGTTTGTTTGCTCAGCATAATCATTTTGAGACTGAACCGTATTGTTGTATATATCAACGCTTCAGTTCTTTTTATTGCTGGGTAGTATTCCATTGCATGGGTATATCGTAATTTGTTTACTTACTCACCTCTAGATGGACATTTGGATTGTTTCCAGTTTGGGGCTATTATAGATAAAGCTCATATGAACAATAGTGTATCAAGTCTTTGTATGGAGATATCTATAGTGCCGTTTGTCTTGGGTAAATTTATAGGTGTAGAATGATTGGCTCGTGTGATTAGGTATGTGCTTAACTTTTTAAAAAACTTGTGCCCGTGGTTTTTAACTAGGGCGCGTATCACAATAACCTGAGAATAGTTGTCTTATACATAATCCTACGTGGGCAATTCTGATTCTGGGGTGGATGGGGCCTTTGAGAAAGTTCTTCTGATGGTTCCGAAGCCTGGCTCCCAGAGAGCTCCTGATGTGTGGGGCTTTCCTCAGGAGGCAACACTCTAGGGGCTTTAGAAAATTCATATAATGTTGTAGGTGCCATCACCTTAAAGTATGCACTAAAGTGCGCATTCCTAGTTCGTTTCCTTTCATTAAGTAACTTCTACATGCTCGTGATTTGTATTTGTCCTGACAATGGGATGCGTTATATTCCACAATCACATCGTTATGACACATGCCTTGTGACCACACGGCGCTGGCCTCCGTGCTCTGTGTTTTGGGGCAGGCTGTCTGATAAGGAAGTCTAAACCTCAGAATCATAAAGTCACAGGGACGTTTGAGCTGGAAGCACCTGGTTGGAGGCCAGTTTCCTCCCTTATAGATAGATGGTGAAATTCCGGCCTAAGTGCTTAAAGGAAAATTCAGGATCTCTGGATCAATTTTTTAGACACCCAGTTTCTTGACTCACAGTTCATATCTTTCCTGTCCTCATTGGATGGAATGCGAGAAAGAATTATGTAAAGCTACAGTTTAAATTTTAATGAGTAAGCTTTTTGGGTGATCTTGTCAGGTGTTACTAGGACAGACCTTTCTGTCATAGAAAATAACTGCATAGAACAATATCTCCTGGGGTAAAAAGCCCACTAAAATTAGGATAAGGCAGCCTTATCTCATCTTGGACCAGATTTACAATGGAGTTATCCTTGCTTGGAAGGACAATTACTCTTAGAAATGCTAAAGATAGACATAAAATTAAGTTAGGCAGTTGAGGCATTTAGAAGTTAGCCCTTCATAAGCTTACTACTGCTCCAATAAATAAAGCATGGTAAAAACTAGATAAATTATTACCCCCAATGAATTCCTGGTTTGGTCTGAGTGTTTATTTAGTGTTTTCATGCGAGAAGCTCCCAAACCCTACCATGAAGTCTTTGGGTTCAGGAAATCCAATCCCATTTTTGAGGCTTGGAGCAGCCTTTTTCTGGGCACAGACAAGCCAACAACACCCGCAAATGAAGAATGTTTGTTTTTCCTTCCTGCAGTTTCTAAAAGTTTCCAAATTAACCTTTCATGAACTGAAAATATCCCAGAAGGAGCCCAGTGGGAGAATTTCGTAAATAGAGTTCAGACGTTTATCCAGCACCCTGTCGTCCTTACTCAGATCTCTTCTCCCTTTGCTAGCCAGTGTCATCATAGTTGGAAATCTGAACAGCTTAAGCAGGACCAGTACAGCTCTCCCGGCTGATTCCTACCAGATCGGTGCGATCGTGGGCATCATCATTCTTGTGCTTGTGGTTCTCTTCCTGCTGGCCTTGTTCATTATTTATAGACAAAAGCAGAAGGGAAAGGAATCGAGCATGCCAGCAGTAACCTACACCCCTGCTCTGAGGGTCATGAATGCAGACTATGCCATTTCAGGTAAGACTGCTCCCTGGAGCCATCTTATTCCTAGAGAAGGAAGGTTTCATCCTGGTTCTTTGAAACTGGGGCTTGTGGCTGGGCTGTCCGTTGCTGCTGTCTGTTAGCCTTGAAGAAAACTTTGTGTTTGGAAAAGATACATTGGTATGGACGTGCTTTATAGCTTAGCAGTAGGAAAATCGTCACTGTTGTCTTCCATGAGGGTTTTTAAATTGGATTCATTATGAGGTTGCTTTAGACTTGGGGAATTTCAGCCTGCGGGAAGATTTGCTGGGCACCTAAACTTTTGTCATATGTCGGGACTGGGAGCGGAGAGGAGGAGGCACCCATAAGTTTGGTAAGGTCGTGGTGCAGATCAGGGATGAGAACCAGGTCTTCTGTCTCTGGCCTTGGGCTCTTAACAGAGTGCCTTCTACCCTAACCTGCCCCTGGGCCCATACAAATCATTAAGCACAAAGTTATATAAGAAACAGTTTTGTTGTATTAGCAAGAACCAAAGCTGTTCTTTAAGAAAACTCTTTAAAATCTTTCTGTCACATGTCCCCAGAAATGTAAATTTTTAAGCGACATGCTCCTTCATCAGAGGAAGTAACCACTTAAGGGCGCTTGGGTGGCTCAGTCGGTTTAAGCGTCCGACTCCTGATTTTGGCTCAGGTTGTGATCTCAGGGTTTTGAGATCGAGCCCTGCATCAGGTTCTACATTGAGCATGGAGTCTGCTTAAGATTCTCTCTCTGCGCCTCCCCCCTCCCCGACTCTCACACATGCTCACTCCCTCTAAAAGAAGAAGAAGAAAAAGAGGAAGAAGGAGGAGGAGGTAGAGAGGAAGGGGAAGGAGAAGAAGAAGAGGAGGAAGGAGAAGAAGAGAAGGAGAAGAAAGAGAAGGAGAAGAAGAAACTACTTAAACTAAGGAATTTGTACACTTAAAGTATTTATTATTTTGGGCAATTACTGCAGGATTTCAGATGGGTTACATGTTTATAAATACACCGATTCTAGGGGAATACTTAAAGCAGCTGATTTGCTTAATAGTCTGTTTCTAGCACAGAATATTATGGTGAGAGCTTAAGTGTCTAAAAAAAAAAAAAAAGAGGCAGGTTATAGCAGAAGTAGCTTCAAAGTGATGGCTTCCCAGGTGTATGAGCCCCAGAGCAAAGAGGAGTTGTCTGAGGATACTTGCAGTTTTCTAGGAGGCAGGTAGGAAGGCAGGCACCTGCTGCTTCTAGAAGCTTTGCTGAGTATGCTGGGCAGGAGGGGATTCTGCCCAGCCTGTGATATGGAAGTGGTACAGACATTCATTCTGGGTATTTGGCTTCCCTTTCATCCACACAGACTTAGGGGATCCTGTCACCTTAACCGTTTCCTTCTCTTCCTACAGAAACCCTTCCCCACAGCAACGGGGGAAGTGCGAACAGCCATTACTTCACCAACCCCAGTTACCACACGCTTACCCAGTGCGCCACATCCCCTCATGTCAACAACAGGGACAGGATGACCATCGCCAAGGTAAGAGGAAGTGACTCCCAGGCCCTGAAGGTGGGCAGGGGAGAGCAGACAGGAAGGAGCATGGAGGGAGAGCTGCTGTTGGCCAGATGCGGCTCTCGGCACTTTATATCTCTTATCTTGTTGACTGTGTATTAGAATCTCAAGTTTACTGGTGAAAAACCCAAGCAATGGGGAGTTTCATTCACTTCAAAACAGAGCTCCCTAGTTCGTGAGGGAGGTGGTTGCGGCCTGAGTCACGGTCTCCTTGTCTCCAATTTGCCAGTGTAGCTCGCTGGAAAAATGAGAGCTCAAACCAAGAGTTTAACTTTTTTTAATTCAAAGTTCCACGTACGTTGACTCAAGTAAAGTCGAATGGGCACAGAGTGACTAAACGAAATGAAGAATTTGAGGAAGTAGGGGAATAGTTGGGGCCAAGGGACATGTATTCCTGCTGCCCTTTAAGGCCCATCCGATAGTCACCTCTGCCCCCTGCATGGCCTCGTTGAAGAACCGGCCCTTGATCCATGCTACGGACGAGCTTTCCCACATCTGTAACACTGTGTTCTCTTTTTACATCCTTGACGGTTTATATTCTTAACAGTCGAAGAACAATCAGCTGTTTGTGAATCTGAAAAATGTGAATCCTGGGAAGAGAGGACAAGTGGCGGACTGCACGGGAACGCTGCCGGCAGACTGGAAACATGGTGGCTACCTCAATGAGCTTGGCAAGTTCTTCTCTCAACATCCGTCTTCAACAAGCTCCCTTATATTTTAGTCCCCTCAGATAGTCATAGATTCATGATGTGCCAAAGCGACCTATTGGAAATATACGTGAAAAAAACAGAATGATAGAATTAAACCTAATGCCTATATGGGGCTTATTACTGTCTTACTTGCTTTATTCATCCAACAAACATTTATTAAGGTCCTAGTGTGTGCCAGGAATTGATAAAAAGAGACGAGAATCTCTGCCTGCTTGTAGCTCCCATTCTAACTCTACGTATATTAATTTACATGATACTCACAAGTACTCTGATAAGTAGGTACTGTAATTATCATCATGTCCATGTAACAGTTGAGAAACTGAGTCACAGAGAGGGTAAGTCTCTTGAGAAAAGTCTCAAAGCCTATTAAATGGTAGAGCCGGGATCTGAATCCTGTCAGGGTGGCTACCAGGATGTGCGTTCCCCTTTGCTCTCTTTTAATTCGGGGACCCATACTTGAGGGCCCCTTCCCTGAAGATATTAACAGGAAGATAGTAAGTCAGGGCTTCTCGAACGTTTTGGAATCAGGACCCCTTCACACTCTTGAAAGTTATCAGGAACCCTGAAGAGCTTCTTTCAATATGTGTTATGTCTATTGATACCATGTTACAAATTAATACTGAGACCATTTGAAATAGTTATTTATTGCTTTGTTTATAATAACAGTAATCTAATCTCATGATAACGTAAAACACATTTTTATGAAAAAAAATACCTTTTCTAAAACAAAAACAAATTAGTGAGAGGAGTGGCACTGTTTTACATTTGTTGGATCTCTTTAACATCTGGCTTCAGAGAAGATGGATTCTCATATCTGCTTCTCCATTCAGTCGTTGGGGATCCCACACTTGGTGCAGCTCTTAGACAACCACCATGCACTTGAGAGAGCATAAGAGTGAAAGAGACAAGTAATGTCATTGTATTATTATGAGAATAGTTTTGATCTCGTGGCCCTCCTGAAAAGGCGGTAGGGCCTCCTGGACCAGCCTTCAAGAGCTGCTGTGGTTCCCCACTGAGTGAACTGTGCCATCGCCAAGCAGTTGCCCCTGATTTCAGGGAGGCACTTGATGATGCCGTAACTGACATGTGCAAGCCCTTTCATTTGCATTTATTTGATGGTAGGGTGGCTGGGAAACCCAGTCAAATTTGAATTTCAGATAAGCAGCAAATATTTTTAGCATAAATATATCCCAAAAGTTGCATGGGGCATACTTACCCTAAAAATTATTTGTTGTTTCTCTGAAATTCAAATTGAAATGTCCTTCCTTTGTTTTTATTTGGTGAATCTGACAACCCTACTGGGTAGGCCCTTCCATGAATCTTGGTTTTTTAAAGGAATAAACTGGGAAGCACAGAGAGGTTGCCCAGGATTTCATGGAAGAAAGAGGGTAAAATCAGGTCTCAAAGTTCGTATTCCAGCTACTCCTCCCCTGCTCTTTCTGGGAACACCATATATGCCAAATCACCTGAGCCAGATGTAGGAACTAATCCTTATGGGCTCTGGAATCCCCTATTACTATAGAAATGCAAAGGTTAAAGTAGGAAAATGAATACAAATTCTTAACTTCTATCTGCATTCTATATCCACATTATCAAATAGCTGGGCATTTCTGAACACAAATTATTTAGATACCAGATTCACGGTATACCTATAGGTCAAATCATTTAACATCAGAGATTTTTTTTTTTTTTTAAGTCTACATTACATTAGTAATGTAGCTCCAAAAGATACATGAATTGATATTAGTAAAGTACTACCTGGCACTAATGAGAGCAAAGTTCTCTTATTCCACCTTCACCTGCTACACTTGGTCCAGACTCTAGAACACAGTCACGGCAGTGGTCACATATAAACTTCTCTGCTTTTTGTCTCAGTAAGACCCAACAGACTGATTGTTGAGAATGTAAAATCTTCATTGGAAATTCTGGGTCTCCTTCACGTGTTTCCGTCCAAGAGCAATTCTGCATGTAATGTCCCTTTACAGTTGTTGCCCAGAAAGTCTTCCTTTACAAAGGACACACTATGGATCTCTAAGTCCTTGGAATATCCCAGCCAGTAAGAGTGTTTCTGTCTACCACACTATGGATAAGGCACACTATGGATGCTGAAGTGTGTAGGTGTTTGACATGATGGCAAAGTTGTTGGGATGCTGTCTGAAAGAGCTCCGAACCTGACACAAAAGCCCTAAGGTTGATTCCTGGTTCTGTTCTATGACGCCGGGCTCATCGACCCCACGAAGCGGATCAGTTCATTTGTGACACAGAGACAGTGATCATGTTGTGACTCATTGTATGAATTAGATTAAGCCAAGCATTTGGAAGCATCTATCCAGGGATTGGAACATATGGGAGTTTATATGAGGAAAACCGCCTGCTCCCTCATTCAAACAGCCCCCAGAGAAAACCTGGCAGGGGTACTGGTATGACAGTGCCACTCTGGTTCCCTAATTTACTCTCCACCTCAGGCTGCTCCTTTCCTTAGCCTCTTGGGGAATGCTAGCCGTTGCACAGCTAAGACCAAGACAGACAACTAACAAGGTTTTGCTACAGTTTGGAGACAGCTGAGTGAATCTGGCAGAGTAGCAAAGACAGAGTTCCCTGATAGGGAGCTCTCAGAGGCCACAGGTCCTACCCATCTTCATGTGGTCCCTTTACAAAGTCTGGGAATCCCTAAGACCACCCTCAGGATCCATAATTCCACAGAAAGACTCACAGAACTCACTGCAAGCTGTCAGACTCATGGTTAGAGTTTATCACGGCCAAAGGATACAGAAGAAAATCAGCCAAGGGAAGAGACACAGTGGGCAGAGTCAAGGGAAGTTCCAAGCCAGAAACTTCCAGTTGTCCTTTCCCAGTGGAATCATGGAAAGTGCTAACTTTTCCTGGTTACAGTATATGACAAGACGCATGAAGTATTACCAGCCAAGGAAGCTGGCTTCAGCTTTGGTGTCTAGAGTTTTTACGAGAGCGTTTGGTTAGGTCAGCATGGTTGACCACCCATGTGGTTAACCTTTCAACTGGCCCATCTGGAGATGGAGCTGACACTAAGTGGCCCAAACCCCCTCTCATAAATCACTTTGTTACATTATCCAGTGTAGCCCTAGGCCCCAGGTAAACAAAAACACTCTTACTGGGTGGGATATTCCAAGGACTTAGAGATCACCTCCCAGGAACTAAGGGCAAGGGCCAGACCTCACTTTGATTAGGTTAATTCACTATTCATCCTTATCCCGCCTCCCTGCATAACAGGGCACCTTTCCCACCAGCTGGGAGCTTGGCTAGACTTCACAACGCAAATCCGAGAGAGGAAAACATTCTCTGAGAAAGGAGGACATTCCTATTTCCTATCCCACGATATTAGACACACCCTCTCCCCTTAAGGGATGCTCCCTCTTTCTTCACAAAAGTGTGTCCCCCAAGACATCCTAACTTGAGTCTACTATCACTCTAAGGGGCACATGCACAGTGGCAGGTGATTGTCTCCTTACCATTCTCCTACTTATTTGAATATTTGTCATAAGTCATTACTTTACTCTCTGTTTCTAATGTAAGTCTATAGCATTCCATTTAAAAGATCATGAAAGAGGCCTTGGAATGCTTGCGTGTAGACTGGAGCTGGGGTCGTAGGACACATTTAGTGTTACAATCACTGAAACACCATTCATTTATACAGCACCTCAGAGTTTACAATGCCTTTTCGTGTGCTCTAGTTCACTTAATGATCACACCAGCCCTGTAAAGTTTGGAAGGCAGATTTTGTTTTCTTCATTTTAGAGGTAAGAAAATTGACCCAGAGAGAGTTGAACATCTTGCCCAAAGTCATGTGGTGAGCGAGTGATGAAATCAAAGTCCTTTGTCTCAATGCTAGTCCTGGCTGTGTCCTTTCCATGGTGTGACCTTGAATCAAGTGTACCAATTCACCCATGCCTTATTTTCTACTTGTACTGATCAGCCTTTCCCAAAGTCACTATAAATGAGCAGGAGGATGATCAGAATGATATATATATGTACTTTAAATTCTAAGTGCTGAAGACATCAAGCATGAGTGACCTGGTGCAAAGGTTTGAAAAGCAACAGCCTTGGTTATTTCCTGCAGTGGGGAGATAGTGGGTGCCCAAACCATCCTCCTCCACGACCTTGGAATATTAGATGGGTTTTCTCTGGTTTCCAGATCTCACTGGAGATTTTTTTCTTCTTTATCACAGGAGCTTTTGGACTTGACAGAAGTTATATGGGAAAATCCTTGAAAGGTATGGTGTAAATTTAAGGAAGAAATACATCTATCAGAGCCACAATTTTAAAAACGATTTATTTCAGAGACTGAAATAGTTGGCTAAACAAGCAAGAGTGGCAGTGTAGAGAAAATGTACAGTTGTTGGTGTGGTTAATTACCCCACCAAACACACAAACATGTTTGACTGAGGTCAAGAGCGTGACCATAGGTGCATGGTGTTAGAGCATAAGTCTAGGGGAACAAAGGTTTCCATTTGCTGGGGAAACACTCATATTTCTTTGAAAAGATGTAAGACTTATGGAGAGAGAGAAATACACACACACACAAAAGGAAATAGCAGGAAAACAAGAGCTCAGCATGGTTACATGAATAACTTCATGTGCCCAGTCCTGAGGTTTTACAAGGAAGTCTCATGTCACAAAAGCCGCCCCCACCACCATGATAGAACTTTCTTGTGCTCCCAGGGGTATCCACAGGTGGTTTCTTGACTGAAACCTCTGAGAATTCAGAGACTATTAGTAAGTTAGAATGGAATTAATTTTGAGTGTGAAACGAAATCAAAATGAAATCAAATCCACAATGTTCACATTGATACTCACCTGAGAGAGGAGCTAAAATTACTTTATAGATGGGTAATTTTACAGCAGATTCTCTCCAAAATAAGTGGAAATGTATGGTGTTGTCGTCGGTATATGTAATTATAGAAATCTAGCTACAAAGAGAAAGAAGTAACCTGTCCGAGTGAATTACCCCCAAGAAAAAAATTAATGTTGTCCATAAAATAGTATTTGCTTTTCTCCCCCATCTCTCTTTACAGATTTGGGCAAGAATTCTGAATATAATTCAAGTAACTGCTCCCTAAGCAGTTCTGAAAATCCATATGCCACTATTAAAGACCCACCTGTACTTATCCCGAAAAACTCAGAGTGTGGCTATGTGGAGATGAAGTCGCCAGCACGGAGAGATTCCCCCTATGCAGAGATCAATAACTCAACTTCAGCCAACAAGAATGTCTATGAAGTTGGTGAGTTCCCCTAACCAAAGGAAGAACCTAATATAGGAATTTTTTTTAAACGGTTTAAAAGTCCTTGAGCATACAATAACAGTTCGTATAAACATTATTGAAGACACTGGTCCATATTTTCAGTGCGACCTGTGTTTTCAGTGACCCTATTAATTGGTGTCAAATAAATTTTTAAGGGAAAATAGCATTTAGAAAATTTAAAGTAAATTTTCCTTATCTCTCACCTGGCTGTCCACCTTTTGTTTTGTAACCATAGTGACTCTTTGAGCACACCTGTGGAATAGCATATGTCTCACATTAGCTCTTGTGTTGTTAGCCTAAACAAATGGTTCAAGGGCATGAAACAGGTGGTTCCATTTCCTGGTTGCATATTCATTACGTTAATATAATGCTTTTAGGAGGATGGAAACATTTTACTTTTAAATTTGTCTGATATATTGCTCATATTCTTGGATGTGAATGGGCTGGAAATTAATAAGAATTCAATTTAAAATTAGAATTGTTTTGATTGCTCCTTACAAATACCATTTCAGGAAAGTTAAAACACATCAGAGCTGTCACTGGGTGGGTAGAGTAGGGCTATGTATTTTAATTTTTTTTTCCTCTCTCTCTCTCAAGTTTATGATTTAAACTTTAAAAACTTCTCTATTACTTATAAATGAAGTGGCTAATTTAACTCTAGTCACTAGTACTTAATTTATGCCACAGACATGACACTGAAAAGATGAATAACTATTCTTATGAGTTAAGACAGCTTTTAAAAAAAAAAAAAAATGGAAGGTGTAGTGAGTGACCTAAGTTTATTTTTAAAAGTCAGTCACAAACCCCCTTTGAGCCATCTGGTAAACCCAACACTTTAACATGGGAACGCAACTGCGAGCCTGGGTCCTGAGTCCTAAAGTGAACTTGTTAAGCGTTTCCATGAATTGAGTTACCCTGACAGGACCTCAGTCTCACCTATGGGATAAAGGATCTGGACTAGATTACCTACAAGGTGCTTTTCAGACAATGATTCACATCCAGGGTTTCTGTCTTGTCCCTGGATGTCTTCATCCCAACCCTACGGTCACCTTATTGTTCAGAACGCCATTGTGTGCATCAGCTGGTCTAACAGCCGTGGAGTACCCACCTCGATGTGATTATAAAACCATCCTTTGTTTCTTAAAATAGTGTTTCTTTACATTTTTGGAAGTGCTCCTCTTATATGTTTGAGATTCGCAAGAAATGCCATATTCTATTCTGTTTAAAATATTCCATTGCTGATAAATTAATGTGTCCCTGGTTGTCACAGAACCTACAGTGAGTGTTGTCCAAGGAATATTCAGCAATAATGGGCATCTCACCCAGGATCCATACGACCTCCCAAAGAACAGTCACATCCCTTGCCATTATGACCTGCTGCCAGTCCGAGACAGTTCCTCCTCCCCCAAGCGAGAGGACAGTGGCAGCAGCAGCAGCAGCAGCAGCAGCAGCGAATGACACCAAAGGACGGCTCGGTAGCCGCTGGAACAGTTTCCAGAACTGCACTTCGGTTCTTCTCCATCCTCAAGTTTGCCACCTTAGGTGAATGTTAATCTACTTGGTAGGCAACTGTCGGACATGAACCAGAAAGCTCAAAGCTGAGGCTGACTGACCGTAGGTCCTCCTTATACAGGTGGCTCAGAAGGAGATATCAATGTGACTTCCTCTTCTTCTTAGTTTTAGAACTGCACTCGTGAAGCGCAAATTCCTATAAAATCTGGGCTAAAAGCATGAACGTGCAGAGGTCCTTGGGAGGGAGTCATGGGGTGCGGTGGCCGTTGGCAGTATGGTTTGAACGATGACAATTTCAATATTTTCTTTCTCATTTGCACTGCAGAGCTGTACCGAGGATTGTGCAGTTTGTCGTAAAATCTAGTGTGAATCACTAAGCGTGTAGAATAGAAGGGGCATATTATCGAGTCCTTATGTTTATTTTTTTTCAGCTGGACTCAGAATTATAGGGATAATATGAACCCAGGAAGAAATGTTCTGTCAAGTGGCATACCTGGAGAGACTTTGAGTAAACTCTAGAATTGGTTAGCACATTTAAATATGAAAACTTTAGACCTGTTTTAGGATGAAGAAATGAAAAATTAGAATTATTTTAGAAATAGTATAATTATTTCAGGAATCAGTATACAGGTGTGGCTGGCAGAGGGTTGTCTTCTTCGACCCTTGGCCCACTTTTGATCCATGAGGTCATTCTGATCACTGTCCCCATCGTACATATTCACCACTTAAGGTCCATAACATATCAATAATTATTTCATAAATATGGAAATGAGATAGTTTTATTTTTGAGAGACTGGATTGAACAAGGGTATAATGATTGGAAAAGGTTGTAAATTTTAAGTGTAAGAAGATGCTTCGGTTTTGTAAACCATTAGTAACTCATACTGTAATATAGAATTAGTAGAAAGTTTTGATTAATTTTTCCCTAGAAGTGACCGGAATATTTTTGTGCATATTTGAGAAAAGGGCACTTTCCTTTTATTAATTGTTGATTTATGCTTAAGCTGGTCTTTTGCATTGCTAATATGACATGTACCCCATTTTTCATTAATTTGTATTTCCATTTTTAAGTTGTATATTCTATGTTTTGTAGTGCTTGGATTGTTAATGAAAAAATTATATTATATGTCCATTGGTTCTTGTATTATTGCCACTTATCTTTTTGCTTGATAAAAATGCATTGTTCTTTTTTTCTTTTGGAGGGAGGAGACATAAGTATATAAATCAAATCTATTAAAAATCGGTCATTACTTAAATAGTAAAGTAACCGTAGATGAATGGCTTACAATTGAACTAGAGAAGCTTTTTAATATTCCAAAATGGAGCTCCTTTTGATCTGTGGGTTCTGAGTCTTGGCTAAGCCAGGGGGTTAGGGGAGGCAGGAGCTGTTGGTTATTGAGCAAGTACTGGTCTTACTGAAGACCTTCACTGGGATGATCCCACAACTGATCATCCAAACTGGGACACTTTTGAGTGTAAATGAGGGCATTATTAATATTTAACCTGCAATGGGCTTAAATCTGGACTGTCCCAAGCAAACCAGAATGGATACTCAACCTGTGCACACCTGTCACGCACTAACATTTTTCATTTCAAGGTGGTTGTCTCGAGAATGCCAACCTGATGCAAAAAAGCCAGCTTCTCTTTGACTTACCTGAGTAAGCGGAAGGGCTGAAAGGCTGCATGAGGAAGCAACTTCATGAGAGGAAACTGTGGCTGTGAATCTTTAAAGACAGGAAACCCTATATGGTGTCTCAGTGAATCAGTTGACATATATGTATTGTGCACCCATTCTGCCGGTAATATACATACATAAGGCATTGTCCCTGCCAGTTATCAAGTTGCGGTATCCAATGAGTTCACATCACACACCTGCCCCTGTGGTGGTGATTTGATCAGGGAGATGATAGAACAAACACACCTCGAACATTCACTCCTTTGATGGTTGTTTCTTATTGAGAACCCCAAAGTTAATTCAAGGACATATGAAATTACCTGGAACACATCTTAGAAACAATTGATTCATTCCAACAGTTACCCTTTCGCTGACCCTTGGCTCAGGGGGTGGGTAGGCATCTAATTGAGACACTTGTGGGTCACTAGCCACGAAAAGTCCTTTCTGGTAGGAAAAAAAGTCTTTTTCCCCTTCTCGTTTAAGCATCATCTCTTTACTGTTCCATGATACATTTGAGTCTCCCCACAACATCCTCGATAGAGTTAAAAAAAAAAAATTTTTTTTTCTCATTACACTACAAAAAAACCCCCCAAAAACAAAAACACTAAAACCCTGAAAGCTTCCTGTGCAAAGACAAGAGCATCTCAAGCAGAAAGCCTGAGCAGCAGATGTGGACTCCGAACGGGCACTGACGTCCCTCCCTGTGCATTCTCTCTGGTAGACCAGTTGCTCAGGATTGATGCTGTCCTGACACCACATTTGTATCAGAGGTGAGTTTTGCTCACCAGAGTTCACTCAAGATTTTTCAAACACCAGAACACATATAGCATTTTGGATATTGTAAAAATGACATAGTGTATTTGGAGAGGTATAGTTGAGAAGTCAAAGCTTCCTAGATATTTTGATCTAGGTTTGGGTAAAGAGAGAACTTCATTTGTCGGAATGAAAATTAAAAGACAAAAGGACCTGGCAAGTTTTTTTTCCCCCCTGAAATTGCCACCTTTGGACCCTTCCAGATATATCTAATGTAATTTAATGGTGAGGTAATTCTTTATACACCGTGACTCTATTCTCTTGACCTTTGAGCTCATTCATTGGGACCCTAAAATTAATTTCTTCCTCATATCCTACAGTGGTCAGAGCAGTGAATGAGCTTGGCAATACCAAGGAAAAGCCATTCACGTAGGAATGTCAGCCAAACTCTTCTTTCCCTAGAGGATGGTATGTCAGAAAATTTATAAACTATTTTTATTTATATATAAATACATCAAAAGTGGCCCAGCTAATAGCTTATGTACTTGCTGTAATATGGAGAATATGTTATTTATAGTGAATTATATGATAAGGACTATTTCATAATTATTTACAATGCTTGATATAAATTCCTCTCACATGCTACAGTCGTTATGCCAAGAGAGCATGTAATATGTTTAGCATTATCTTTATGGTAAATTATATTCACCAATTTTAGGAAAGCCAATGTAGAATTTTGTAAGATAGTTATAACCTGTCCCAACCAATTCCGTTAGCACAACCACTGTGTGCTGTGAGAAATGCAAACCATTTTATGAAAATGTGGTCCATCCAAAGAGCTACAGAAGTACTTCACAATTATTGGGGGGTTTTAAACCATAAATACTGAAAAAGTTGCACGGGAGCATTACACTACTAACTCATGTCAACATTAGAAGTCCAGTTACCACTTAGAATAAGATGAAGTCATAAAAATTGCATTTTAAGGTTATGTTTTTTAAAATAACAAATCTCCTGTCTTCGGGTAATGTCTTTATTATCCAACTCAGTATTTAATAGATATTTTGATCTTAAAGGCTTTACGTCATTGAAGTGTATACAGATGTGCCCGTGTGAGTCACATGGTGTGGATGAGTGCTTATTTCTTCACTAAAGATGTACGGCAAACGAGCCTTCTAGGGTCCTCTGACTAGTGGTGACCTAACACCAGGTCTGCTTGTTTTCATTCAGTATTTAATCCAGGATCCTTTTGATATGAACAAATCGCAACATATATTTTTAAAAGGAAAAAAAAACCCAAATATGTTAGAATTTTCCTGATTGTAGCAAACACAAAAATGCTTTCAGTGTGAAAATATCTCTATTTTCCAAAGATGGTAAACTTCGGTCAGTATTAGCTTATATTGTCATTTATATCACCAAATGAGGATAGATTAATGCAATAAACTTTCTAATAAAAAAACCTTTGAAGTAGTGGTTATTTCTATGTCTGATTCCATTGTTAATTAATGAGAAGCGAAAACCTTATGATCTTACTGGAAAAATTAATATTTTTTCACGGGTAACACCATAGCCCTTTATATAGGCAGGTAAGAACAATTGCATTTTATTATATTTAACTGTTCACATATCTGCTTTCCCTTCAGACTGCTTGTTCTTTAAGGACAGAGGCAATATTTTGTACATATTTGGATTCCAGCAACCCGGGTTAGTGGCCGAGAGTCAAGTCTTCTGTATAAATAACTTTAGGTCATCTTATGTGAATTTGTTTCTTAAATCTTGGTAGATTGTTAATTCCTTATTTTACAGTTAAAACATTTCTGGAGCATCCACTTTATAGCACTGTTTTCTAGAGATCAAGTATGAATAAAACATTGCTTCTCTCAATTACTGTTTATTTACTGAGGGCCTGAGTGCCAAGCGCAGTTGGGGATGCAAGAAAATATGATACATGAGCTATTTTAAAGTAGCTCATTATTTAATTAAGGAAATAAATCATTTTACTAGCCGTGTGACTTTGGTAAGTTACTTAACTTCCCAGAGCCTTGGTTCCTATATTATAATATGTTGGAAAGAATGGTACCTATTTCATAGGGGGTTCGTGAGAATTTAATAACTATGCATACACAACACCTAGTTCAGGGCCTGACACATAGTAGATAGCTGGTAAATGTTAGCTATCATTACTATTATGAAAAATTAGCTAATAACTGGAGCCATTTTATAGTAACCAGATGAGTGATGAGGCTGGTAAATCAAAAGTGAGCATTTAATGAATATTACAAAAGCTACATATTTGTGTGACCTTATCCCAATCTATTTTTGTACTACCACACAATTCCATATATATTTTATTTCTAGAGTGGTGATTTAGGAAAGCAATAATAATATGATTTCATCTTCCAGCAGCGTGTTATCTTCCTAAGAACTGAGAATGCTTTTAAAATGTGTGGATGTGGGTTTCTGGAAAGATGGTGACCTGGCTTCACATTCCCATCCTGGAGAATACAGCCATCTAGAAAAAGTCAGGGGCTGACCTTGGCAAACCGATGAGGTTCCACACACAGTAAGATATCAAGTTCCTGAAAGAAGGTGCAAATGGGGGGCAAAATGTAAATGGGAGTTGCTGGAATTGATGGGAGTTGACTACGGAGGGGGTGCATGGGAAGGGCCGGCTGACCTGGGGGAAGGAAAGAACGTCTCTTCTGTTTGCAGGATGCATCGGTGAGAGGCTGTCCCTTGCCTGACGGCATCTTAGGAGGGGTAGTTTCCATGTTGAGCTAAGGTCAGCCTATCCCTCCTTGGATTTGTGAACTGAGAGGCTTTCACAAAGTGACCATGGGGATCGCTGGGTAACCACCGAAGGAAAAATCCCTCCCCTGGCTGTCAGTATGCAGGAAAGAACCAGAGAGACGCACAGGTGTTGAAAGCCAGCACACTGTCATGTGAAGAGACAGAGAAACGTCACAACCACGTCATGGGAACATTGCAGCTCAGATGAAAGCAAAAGTGGCTGACATGGTGGAAAACGACAATAAACCTCTGTTATGGAGGTGGAGCCAACATGGAAAATGGAGGAAAATCTGGATAGAATATGATTTAAACTCTTGTAGGGATATTATTAGAGGACCAGAGAGAGTTTCCTAGAACTGAAAACAGGGGTTCCTCAATTTAAAAATTCAATAGAGGAACATGAGATTCAGCTAAGGCTGAATTCGGGTTTTGGAGAATGAACCATGAGAAAAACAGGAAAACTCATCCAGGAGACCCAACGTTGAAACAGTTGCTAATACAGAAGGGGAAAAAGGCGCCATGGTGGAGTAGTAATCAAAGAAATAATCAAAGAAAACTTCCAGAAAATTTGCCCTTCCATAATGTGAATCTTTCAGATCTTTAGATCTTCCTTTCAGTTGTAAAAGGACCTACTGGGCTAATGAAACAGAATTGATGAAAAATAATATGGAGGGAGAGAAATCGACCTTCCCAAACTCTAAGGCTAGAAAAACAAACAATGGCACGAGCAAAAGTGGTAGATTGGTTACAAGGGAAAGATAATTCGATTGAACGGAGGAAGTGTCCAGTGGGGACAGGGAAAGGCAGGGAAAGGGGTGTGTAGCTGCCTGCTATTCTCCGGCTGCAGCATCAGCTGCCCATCCTGTCCTCCTAGGACAGCATGGCTACCCACCAGCAGATTGGTTAATAGCCTGTCTTCCATTCTGCTTGAAACCTCTGTCCTGACTAGCATGCGCCAGGAAGAGACAGGGCCACAGGATTTGGGAAAGGAGCTTGTGTGATAGACTGGCATAGGATTCACTGGAAATACTGAAGCACCAGTTTACCACCCTTCATTGAATTTGCTGTGAAGGAATTGCCGAAGTGTGATCAGAAAGAAAATCAGAAGCCTTGCATGGCTGTAGGCTTATGAAAGACTGCTCTTCCTCCTATATAGGTGGCCTGGACTTCCTTAATGGTGAAAAAGCAAGAGAAAAATCCACATATGCCACAAAGTGGCCAATCTGCCCTGGTCTACTTGATTATTAGCAGAGGATTGAGACACTTCTGGAACAAGTGATCCTGAAATACCTAAAAGCAGATTTCTTGTAACCTCTCCTAAATACAACACAGAACAGAGAATATACTACTTAACTAACATTTGAACCTTTTATTTTAGCGGCAGCTTGGACATGGGGACACTTAGGAGAACAGACAGGAACAGTGTCCTCTCTGCAGTTGTAGCCATGATCAAGGATTTGAGACATAGCTTCCCAAGTGTTTACAGTAGAACCTACCCTGAAATTAAGGTAAAGAATTTAGTGATTGTAGACCAAAGCCAAAGTGGATTGTCATAGTAGGACTATTACCTATCACAGGCAGGTTTGGAGGCTTTGTGCTTGACTTCTACGAAGTATGACATGCTACAGAGGATTACGAAGAAAGCAGAGCTAGTATTTGTCATCATGTTCCAATGATTGGAGTCATGTTATAAAATTGATTTTTATAATTAATGGGAAAGAGATCACCTTTTTTTTTTTTTTTAAGATTGTATTTATTTATTTGACACAGAGAGAGAGATAGCGAGAGCAGGAACACAAGCTGGGGGAGTGGGAGAGGGAGAAGCAGGCTTTCTGCTGAGCAGGGAGCCCAAAAGATGTGGGACTCGATCCCAGGACCCTGGGATCATGACCTGAGCCGAAGGCAGACGCTTAACGACTGAGCCACCCAGGCGCCCGGGAAAGAGATCATCTTTCTTATTATGTATTTCGTATAGATGGCTGGTAAACCTGGCTTGACAATAATATAATATTTTTATATGATACAATAATTGAGTCACTATGTCAAAGCCAAAATGATGAATTATTTTGCTTCAGGTTAAATATCTAAATCCTGTGTGTAACAAAAAAAGAAGAGGGTTTTAGTTCTTTCTGGGCCTCTCATATTTTGTATATGAACTACCTTATCAACCTTATTATCCAAAATCAGATGGAATTTAATAACTCAAGATAGTAATGCTTAAATTGTAGAAACCTAAATGTGCAAGAACTTTTTTATTTTGCACATTTTATATCTTGAGAGAAAATAAAAGGAGTAACTGTTGTTTTTAAAGAAAAAAAGTAAAAAATTTTAAAAATCCCTGTGGTCTTGTTTACATATTCATAGGATTCTAGTTATCACTATTTTAAAAAATTTACTATTTTCCCCAAAAATATTGCAGGGATTTTTTTTTTAATAACAATTGCCCTTGGAACAAAGAAACTAGCATAGACTATTCTGCTTCAATGTATTTATCTGTAATCTGCTAGCTCTTGAGCAGATGGTAGATAGAGAATGAGGTCAATATCAAGTGGATGTTGTGTTAGTTGACATGCAATTATTCTGAGCCAGGAGGAACTAGAATAGCTGGAGTCAAATTATACTCTTCATCAGGAAAGGAGAAAACTCTAATCATGGCTATTGCTCAATCATTACTTCTTGAGAAAGACCTTTCCTAACCACTTGTGTGGGATGAAATCATCATCCCGTATCCTATGACCCTGCTTGATTGCCTTCAAGGATTGATCTCTGAAGTTACATATTATTCAATCTCTTTGTTTATTCCTTTATTGTTTGTCTGTTCAACTGGAACGTAAGCTCCATGAGGGGAAGATCTTTTCTGAATGGTTCACTGCTGTATCACTAGAACACTAATGTCTAGCTGATGACAGTTGATGACAATAAAGATTGATTGATTGAGGGGCGCCTGAGTGGCTCAGTAGGTTGAATGTCTGACTCTTGATTTCGGCTCAGGTCATGATCTCTTGATCATGAGATCAAGTCCCATGTCGGGCTCTGCACTCAATGGAAGTCTGCTTCTCTCTCTCTCCCTCCGCTCTGCACCCCCCTCCCCGTTCTCTTTCTCTTTCATAAATAAATAAATCTTTAAAAAAATGATTGATTGAATAAATGAATAAATGGCTTCTGCTTACTTGGACAATGTGGGTTTGACTTTGCTCTTCCTTGGCATTCTTCTTGGGTGACTTAGAAATGTTGCTCCTTCCATCCCATCCTCCCATTGCACTCATTCATGATGACAGCTGCAAATTCAGGAGGCTGGTAACCTGAAGGGATGTAGGATAAGAGCTTGTCTATCTAGCAAAATATTTTCTTTCATATTTCACCCGCAAAGCTGAGAGTACCAGCTCCAGAGATTTTGGATGTCAAGAGCATATCCGTTGTATTTTTGAATAGATGTTTCGAAGGAGTGGATTTTAATTAAACCTGTGATAATCAGCATCACCCACCCTTTGCTTCTATTGAACCCTGTTTCACAACCACGTTATTTCTGTTTGCTGGCCTCCAGTCTCCTCCTCAGCTCCCACCATTTTTTCCCCTGCACTTGCCCATCTCTCTCTTTGTCCCTGTGCCTACCTCTATGACATCGGCCCAAGGCCATGCTTCCAGTAGGCTGCTCTCACACAGGGATTAAGTGTAGGAGGTCAGTTAAAGAAAGCTTTTTTTCTGTGACATAAGGGATTCCTTTGGCAGGTGATTTTGGCTCAAAGAATCCTTATTGGCCTGACCTAAACTTTGTTAGAATTGTGCTTGCATTGTAGACTCTTCCTTCTCTCTCCTTCACAGGACCAGACTCATTATCACACAATCATATAGTATTTCCACAATACAAGCACAATAGGTGTCAATGACCTCAAGATCATAACTAATAGTAAAAGGTAGTGAAATAATTAAAATTGTTGAGTTTTGAGTATTTACTGCTTATAAAAATAGAAATTACTGAATTGTAAGTTTATATACTTCAATTTTAATAATGGCTGGGTTTGGGGTGCCTGGGTGGCTCAGTCAGTTAAGCATCTGCTTTCGGCTCAGGTCATGATCCCAGGGTCCTGGGATCGAGCTCCACATCGGGCTTCTTGCTCAGCGGGGAGTCTGCTTCTCCCTCTGCCCCTCCCCCTGTTTGTGCTCTCTCTGTCTCTCTCTCTATCTCAAATGAATAAATAAAATCTTTTAAAAAAATAATAGCTGGGTTTAACAGCTGGCTCACAAAATTCTGTAAAATTTAATAACTGGCTCTCACAAGCCTGTATGAAATGCTTTAACACCGCATTACCACAACCCTGACTTCCAATTGTCCAAGCAAGGGGTCCACAAGCTCTAGCCAAAACACTGACACCGGCGCATACAATGTAGGAGCTGGAAGGAGTTGCTCAGAGCACATTTCTCTCCCCCGTTTTCATTTCACATCTGGAAAAACCGAAGTCCAGCAAGTTTATACGTTCAAGTAAGCACTGTGTACTAAAAATACAATAAGCTGGGTCTCCTCCAACACATATATTTCTGTTGTACTCATTTTACCAGAAAAAAACAATAGGAACTGGATTCCCTCTTTCTTAGGAGATTTTCAGGCTAATTATTTGGCTGTGAAGGAGTCCTCTCTTAGGTTTTGTAAGAAGCACTGAATGAGCAGGTGACCTTACTCAGGGTCCTAGGCTCCATGTAATAGATGAACTCTAAGCATGAGGATCTATCTATGAATTGCCATTTAGGAAAAATGCACTGATGCACAAAGCTATTTCATTACTATTGTTTATAGCTCTACACAGACAGGCTTCCTTACCCTGGTAAGTGGGTAGCAGAACCCACGTGAGGCTTCTGGATGCACGCCAACTCACTGAGGCCATTCGTAAGGGACAACTATGTTATAAGAACTGGATTGACTGATTTCTTCATATAGCACTAGTTTTAAAAAGAAATGCTTTAATATTGCTGCTCACTAAGTAGCTGGGGGACAGATACATAGCAATTGTTGGGCTTTATGCTTGAATTGTGGCTGCAAATCAAGTTAAAAAAAAAAAGTTCCCGAATATTTTATTTGTACTGCAGGTAGATTTTATTTCTAGCAGAAAACAAACTAGGGTTGAGTCGCTTGACAAAGGTAATTTTAAAACAGCAGGATGAAAGGCAGGGTTTTCCGTGCTTGCCTGAGATATTGAAAGAGAATTTTGACAGGCTACACTGAAATGTTGATCTCTGGGAGAATGTATTATTTAAAGAGTAGAGTAAAGGAGGGAAAGGCTAGGAAAAAAAGATGCAGAGGCTCAAAATATTGCTGTTTCCCCGCACAGAGAAAAGTATAAGGTGACTGGCAGGGAATACCATTAAACCTGGAATGAGGAACCATGTGGCCAAATTAATTACTAAAAAATGTCTTTTTGGTTATTAAGAGTGCCCTTTCTCTTAGGAAGGCATCTGATTCTTCGATGAGCTCAGCACCTAGTATATATAAGATAGGTTTCCATTAAACGATTTTGATTAAATGAACAAATACAAGAACATTGTGTTCTTCATTAAATGCTTTAGACACTTTCAAAGCAAAGTCAGTTTTAAATGGCACACATAATACAAAGCCACAGTGCCATTAAACAAAAGCTCAATGCCTAAGCATAATGTACTAAAACATTGTCATGTCACTCTGTATATAACATAATACAAGACGATGATAATACAATTCCTTTTTGAATTTCACTGGTTCTATAGACAGACTGACTTAATCCAAGACAGCCTCTCTTAAAATAATCTTGTCACCACCCAAGGTGATTACTTCAAGGAAAACATTTGCTTGGATGTTTACGTCCTGAATTAGTCACTTTTTTAGAAACTAGACTCACCACTTAATAGAGCTCTTAGATTGTTATAAATTGGTTCAGAGGCTAAGGGAAAAGAAGTTCTCCAAGGAAAACGTCAAAGGAATCTGGGAAAACCACCAAGTGCCCTGCGAGGGGGTGAGGGCATGGACCCTTTATCCAATGACAGAGCTGGCAGTGACCTCAGCTCTTACGGGTGTGATCAGCCAGCACCCAAATCCTCTGGTCGTGGTGGATTTCTTCTCGACATTTTGACTCACAGCTGTTCACAGCATCTTGTTACTTAAAGCCTGCCAAAGTGGAGAGACAGTTGCTTGTGAACAGCCATTGTTTTGTTCATGAGGAAAGAAGGCTTGTAGCTCTCCTAAATAGAACATGAAGGCGTTGATTTGATTTCTCTCTGCTGGTCTGTGGGGGTCATCCCACCCTTCCTCGAACTTCCCCACTTTCCCCACATCCTACCACGTGCAGACCACACAATCTCTTCCAAGTAATATTGCTTTATGAGGCAAAGAAGATTTTGCTATTTTTTTAAAAGATTTTATTTATTTGTCTGAGAAAGCATGCGAGTGGCGGGGAGGGGCAGAGAGAGAGAATCTCAAGCAGACTGCACTGAACACAAAGCCCTGATGCAGGGTGTGATCCCACAAACCCAGGATCATGACCTGAGTCGAAACCAGGACTTGGATGCTCAACCGACTGAGCCACCCAGGTACCCCGTTTTGCTATTATTTTTAAGGAATTCTGATCTCAGTTTAATGGTGAGTCACAGTTATTATTTGTCTCCATAGTTATTTATTTTACCTCCTCTCTTTATACCTTACTATCTTCGTTGTTTATTTTTGCAGTGCTGTAGAAGTGGATATTATTATGACTGTAAATTCTGTGTAGGATTGAGAGGAACGTCCTTTAAATCAATATCATTTGAGAATGATAGAAACAAGAGGGAATATGGAGTTGGCAGAATGGGTGACGATTTCCAGTTTTGACACCTTGTGTGATCTTGGTCAAGGTAATTCATTTCACTTGACTCTAGTTTATTCAACCAAAAAGAAAACATATTGACACATATGGACACTGTTCTTTCCCATAGAATTGGCATAACATGTAATATGTATAGCATTTGAAAAGTCCAAATATTGGAAAATAATATAAAACAGCTTTAAGAGTTATTGAAATATTTTGTCAAAGCTTGAATTTACCAAAATTATCATTGTAGAAGGATCCAGAAGGAAGAGACGTAGATGCAATTTTCTACAGTTAGCAGAATGACATAAAATACATGGCTGGGCTGACTCGCCATTCAGTAGATTCTTACAGGATAGGGTCATGGGTGTAAACATGGAAAGGGTAAATTAGTAATTTCAAATCCTGATTTAACCTGCTCGGCTGATGAAGCTTCCGGGCAGCTCTGTTTAAATCACTTTACCTTCTACTGTATGAGTAACATCTGGAGTTTCCAGCAGATGACCGCACCAGAGAAATAACGATGGGAAAAAAAATGTCCATGAGATAATTTCCAGAAAAGCTCTAACCTTTTTTGGAATAATGTTGCTATAAAAATGGCAAATATTTTTTAATACAGGAATAATCTCATGGAAGTAAAATATTATTTTTAATAAATAATGAACTTTATTTCTTAGAGCAATTTTATGTTGACAGCAAAACTGAGCAGAAAGTACAGAGAGTTCCCATATACTCCCTGCCCCCCGACATGCACAATCCCAATATTGACATCCCACACCAAAGTGATTTATTTGTTGCAATCGACAAACCTACAATGACGCACCGTCATGACCCAAAGTCCATAGAGTACATTCAGGTCCACTCTCGGTGCTGTAGATTCTATGGGTTTTGACTAGTGTTTAATGACAAGTATCCATCATTGTAGTATCGTACAGAATAGTTTTACTGCCCTAAAAATCCTCTGTGCTCTGCCTAGTCATCCTCCTTCCCCTCTAACCCCTGGAAACCACTGATCCTTTTAATGTCTCTAGCATTTTGCTCTTTCCATAATATCATATAACTGGAATGATATAGCATGAAGCTTTCTCAGATTGGCTTCTTTCACTTAGTAATACGAATTTAAGATTTCTTTTCGTGGCTTGATAGCTCATTTCCGTTTAGTGCGGAATCATAGTCCATTGTCTGGTTGTACCACGGTTTATCCACTCACTGGCTGAAGAACATCTTGGTTGCTTCCAAGTTTTGTCAGTTATGGATAAATATCTGTGGTGCAGGTTGTTGTGTGGAAATAAGTTCCCGATTCATCTGGGTAAACGCCAACGAGTGCAATCGCTGGATTGTATGGCAAGTGTGTTTCGGTTTGTAAGAAATCGCCAAACTATCTTTGAAAGTGGCTGTGCCATTTGGTATTGTCACCAACAGTGAATGAACGTCCCTGTTACTCCACATCCTCAGCAGTATTTGGTGTTGTCAGTGTTCCAGATTTGGGCCATTCTAATAGGTGGGAAGAGGTTATCTGGTTGTTGCTTTAATCTGTAATTAAACATTGGAACATCTTTTCATCCACGTATTTGCCATCTTCATAGCTTCTTTGGCGAGGTGTCTGTTAAGATCTTTGGTCCAGGGGTGCCTGGGTGGCTCAGTCTTTAAGCGTCTGCCTTCGGCTCAGGTCATGATCCCAGGGTCCTGGGATCGAGCCCCACATCAGGCTCCTTGCTCCGCAGGAAGCCTGCTTCTCCCTCTCCCACTCCCCCTGCTTGTGTTCCTTCTCTCACTGTGTCTCTCTCTGTCAAATAAATAAATAAAAATCTTAAAAAAAAAGATCTTTGGTCCATTTTTTAATCATTTGTTTTCCTACTGTTTAGTTTTAAGAGTTCTTTGTATGTTTTGAAGGACAGTTCTTTGCCAGATGTGTCTTTTATCAGTGATCGCTTTCACAGATTAGACCGTGATGATGTAAGAAGTCTTCATCATATCCATGGTCATGCAGGGTTTGTCCTATGTTCTCTTCTAGGAGTTTTATAGTCTTGGATTCTATGTTTGGGTCTGTGATCCATTTTGGATTAATGTTGGTGAAGGGCATATGGTCTGTGTCTAGATTTATTTATTCTTTTTAAATGGCTGTCTAGTTTTTCCAGTAGAATTTGTTGAAGACTCTTCTTGCTCCATTATATTGCCCTTTGTTCCTTCGTCAAAGATCAGTTGACTATTTATGTGGGATATTTCTGGCATCTCTATTCTGTTCCAATTGACTTGTCTATTGTTTCACCAACTTTTTCTGTTTTATCTGTGGTTTAGTGTGTGACATTAATTTGGGGGAAATTCTCCGTCATTATTGCTTAACTATTGTTCTGTTCCCTTTTCTCCTTTCCTTGTCTTCCGCTGTTCCCATTCTGTGTATTTACAACCTTTACAGTTCTCCCACAGTTCTTGGATGTCCTGTTGTGGCTTTTATCTCTTTTTTCTCTTTGCTTTTCAGTTTTAGGATTTTCTATAGTCCAATCCTCAATCTCAGAGATTCTCTCCTAGCTTTCTCCAGTCTACCATGAGCCCATCAAATGCATATTTCATTTCTTTTATAGTGTTCTTGATCTTCGCCACCTCTTTTCTGTTCTTAGAATTTCCATCTCTCTGCTTAACATTATCCACCTGTTCTTGCATCTTGTCTACTGTTCTGTTAAATCCCTTAGCATGTTAATCATAGCTTTTTAATTTCTGGTCTGGTAATTCCAAAATGTGTGCCCTGACTCTAGTTCTGATGTTTGCTCAGTCTTTTCAAACTTGGTTGTTGCTCTCTACTGTTCCCTATAATTTTGTTGAAAGGTGGAAGTGATGCATCAGGTAAAAGGAACTAGGGTAAACAGGCCTTCAGTAATGTAGTGGTGAGTAGGGGGCAGGGAAGCGTTCTGTGGTCCTGTGATTGGTCTCAGCTTTTCATGAGCCTTTGTCCTTGGGCTGTGCACTTCACAGGTGCTTCTCAGTGTCCTTGCCCCTCCTTTTAGGTGGGATAGGATGGCTAGAAGGGGGTGGAGTTGGGTATGTCCCTTCCCCCAAGTCAGTCTCTGATAAAAGCCCAGCCGGTTAGACTCTGGTTAACTAGTTTCCCCTGAGGTCAGGTCTTGTTAAGAAGAAGCGTTCTGGCGCGTTTCAGAATGGTTCCTTTTCCCCTCATTTGCTGTAAGTAGGAGAGGATTTGCCTCTGAGGCTCCCTGAGAGAAACTGGTTTGAGCTCCTGGAGGCGAAACTCACCAAAGCATGGGGACTGTGCGTGACTGGGTCCCCATGGAGTTTTTAATTCTCAGACTTGGCCACACGGAGCCTGCAGCAATTCGCTCATCGCCCTTCAGGTATGTTTACCTTGGCACGAGTTCCTGCACAGGTGTCCACGCTGGGAAGCTGTGATTATCTTTATCCACCTGTCTTGTCGGCTTGGGGAGCAGTGCTTTGCCCTGTGACCTCCCTCCTCTGACGGATCTCGTAAGAGTCGATCTGAGTGTGTCCGCTTTTTAGTGGTCGTCAGGGTGGAGCGGGGATGTCTCGCCTCCTTACACGCTGGACTCAAAACTGGAAGTCTGAACTATCATTTTTATTTCAAGTAAATGATGACTTCCGAAAATTAGGAGTGCAAAATTGCGCTGCAGAATCCATACCAAATTCTTGCTTTCTTCTTGATTAAGCAAAAGACGTTGAATTCCTGGTTCAAAACCGCACTTAGATGGGCTTACTTTGTATTACTGGAAATAGTCAATGATGAGCATGTCAGCCGTTTTCTTGTAATAATAGAAGACATGCGCATTTTGAAAGTTCCATTTTTCTTACCTCCTATCATGCTTTTTCCTATAGAGGGCGCAGTGTGGACTATTGTGTGGTAAAAAAACATCACCGTTGGGGCGCCTGGGTGGCTCAGCCGTTAAGCGTCTGCCTTCGGCTCAGGTCATGATCTCAGGGTCCTGGGATCGAGCCCCGCATCCGGCTCCCTGCTCCGCGGGAAGCCTGCTTCTCCCTCTCCTATTCCCCTTGCTTGTGTTCCCTCTCTCACTGTGTCTCTCTCTGTCAAATAAATAAAATCTTTAAAAAAAAACAAAAAACATCACCGTCACCCTTTGGGAGCCTCCAGTCCAAACTGAACTCTCTTCCTTGTACGTACCAACTCTTCTCATGAGTGATGGCAAAGCCAGGAGAAGTATGAAGAGCTTTCGTCAGTACTTGCTAGTCTTAGAATCCATGGAAAGTTCTAAAATATTAAAAATGCATCCTAAGAACAAGTTTCATGATATTAAAATAGTCTTTAAAGTCAGTGTAACAGGCATTTTTGCACTGTTCATGTCTGATTGCTGCCTATTCGCTCAAAAGGATCTAAAATTCGTTCAAACTGCCCAATTCTATGTTTTTGGGTTTTTTTTCCTTCTGCTTTTCTCATCCAAACATGTATGGATTAATGGCTGAATCCTTTTCTGTCAAGACCTTGCTAGGCAATAAATCACTTTCTATTTTAAGCAATAAGTGATTTCATTTATCTCTCATCAAGGCACCCAAATAGTTGCATAAATTGCTAAGACAAACCTAAAAGAAATAAGGGTTGGGTCCTGCGGTTAACCTTTTATTTCTTTGCAATTATTTTCAGATCCCTCGTTCAGTGGTCTCATTACTTTTCAATATTTATCATCTCTGTTCCTGCTATCAGAAAATGTTTTGTCCAGATTCCACATCATATGTGATCTATCCTAAGTTTGTTTTTTTTTAAGTATGTCCATGGCTTAAATCAAAGTGGAGTATGGCCATTTATCACTTTTGAGAGCTAAAGATTTGTTCACAACCTTTCAGCACATCCGTGCGATGGGGCTCGGCTTTGAAACAAGCAGTCCACATCTCAGAACTTACCCTTAGAGTGTGATGCATTATCACATCTGCACAGCTAGATGCCTTCTGTGAGGCAGCCCATACAAAATGCAGAGTCCAAGTGCTTGATAACTTGACATTTTCCATAGAGGGCTTTGAGTTCTCCTAGATCAAAGCTTCGGTCAGAAACCAAATGAGTTGCACAGGAAGTGGAATTCTGCCTCAGTACAAGCTCAGGAAGGAGCAGGAATTCTTCCAAGTTTGCAGTGAAGCACCTGAGCTCCTGCACGGATTTGCATTCAAAGGGGAAACTCCACATGGATAAGTAACCCAATTTGCAGAGGTAGCCTGTGAAACTCTAAAACGTGTTCTGTAACCCAGCAAACATTCACATGTGTGGATGTCCCTGTCAGGGATGTGTCAGAGAGGGAAAAGGCAGTTTGCCCTGAGCCTCTGCTCAGGCCAATTCTGGCTTAGCTACAAGCATGTATGTTTGAACTGGAATGGATTGTAAAGAGACGCTTCCGTCTGAAGAGCTTCTTAGATGTCTGGCTTTGTGAAAATGTCAGTAATGAACACTTTATTCTCTTAGTGCCCCGAGTGCTAATAAATAATGCATCATTTTTTTATTGCATACAATACATCAGGATTAATTTCCAATGACATTATAATGTTTCAGCAGGTATACACAGATACACTTTTGACAGATTATAGGTTACAGGTTTAAGTATGAAAAAATAATTTGGGTGTACTGATAATCATTTTTCCTCCCAGATTCCTTTAATTGAGGTATAATTGACATATAACATTTTATTAGTTTCAGGTGTACAACATAATGACTGTGTATGTTGTGAAATGATCACTATAACGAGTCTAGTTAACATCCATCACACTTTTTACAATAACTTTTAAGATCTACCCTCTTAACTGTCACTTATACAATACAGTATTAACTCTAGTTCACCATGCTGTCCATTAGATCCTCATGACTCATTTATTTTATAACTGGGAGTTCGTACCTTTTGACCCCATTTTGGCAATCACCAATCTAGTGTCTGTATTTATGAGCTTGTTTTTCTGGTGGTGGTGGTGGAGGGTTAGATTCCACATATAAGTGAGATCATGTGGTTTTTGTTTTTCTCTTTCTGGTTTATTTCACTTAGTATAATGCCCTTGATGCAACTTGTTACAGATGACAAGACTTATTTTTTTTCATGGCTGAGTAATAATCCATTGTGAATATATACCACATTTTAAAAGTCATTTATCCATCAATTGACACTTAGATTGTTTCCATGTTGTGGCTTTGGTAAATAATGCTGCATGGAATATGGGGTGCACGCTTCTATTTTTAATTTTTTGGGCAAGCTCCCTACTCTTTTCATAGTGGCTGCACCCATTTACATTCCCACCAACAGTGCACAACGTCTCCCTTTTCTCCACATCCTTGCCTACACTTATTTCTTATCTTTTGGATAATAGCCATTCTGACAGACGGGAGGTGATATCTCATTGTAGTTTTGATGTGCATTTTCTTGATGATGAGTGATGTTGAGCACCTTTTCGGGCATCTGTCGACCATTTAAAAGTCATCTTTGGAAAAATGTTTGTTAAGATCCTCTGCCCATTTTTTTAAATCAAGTGTTTTGTTTTGTTTGTTTGTTTTGCTATTGAGTTGTATGGGTTCTTGATATATTTTGGATATTAACATCTTATCAAATATATGATTTAAAAATTTTATTCTGCTTGGTAAGTTGCCTTTTCATTTTCTTAGGGTGTCCTTGCTTTATGAAGGCATAGTAGTTTGATGGAGTTCCATTTGTTTATTTTTGTTTTTGTTGCCTTTGTTTTTGGTGTCAAATCCAAAGAATTATTGCCAAGACCGGTGTCAAGAGCAGCTTATTGCCTGTGTTTTCTTCTAGGAGTTTTATGGTTTCAGGTCTAACATTCAAGTCTTTAATCCATTTTGAGTTGATTTTTGTGTATGGTGTAAGAAAATACCAGTTTCATTGTTTTACATGTGGCTGTCCAGTGTTCCTGAAACCATGTGTTGAAGAGGCTGTCCTTTCCCCATTGTATACACTTGGCTCCTTTGTTGTAAATTAATTGGCTATACGTGTGTGGGTTTCTTTCTGGCCTCTCTTTTCTATTATATTAATCTATCTGTTGCTTTTATGCCAATACCACATTGTTTTGATGATGATAGCTTTGTAATATAGTTTGAAATCAGCCAGTGTGATGCCTCCAGGTTTGTTCTTTTTTCTCAAGATGGCTTTGGCTATTTAGAGTCTTTTGTAGTTACATACAAATTTTAGGACTGTTTGTTCTATTTCTGTGAAAAATGCCGTTGGAATTATGATAGGGATTGCATTAAATCTGTAGATAGTTGAGTCTGAAGAGTTTCTCAGATATGTGGCCTTGTGATATTTGGAATTAAAGTCTTTGGATAGAATATAAATGTCATAGGGCGCCTGGGTGGCTCAGTCGGTTGAGCGACTGCCTTCGGCTCAGGTCATGATCCCGGAGTCCCGGGATCGAGTCCCGCATCGGGCTCCCTGCTCGGCGGGGAGTCTGCTTCTCCCTCTGACCCTCCCCCCTCTCATGTGCTCTCTCTCTCTCATTCTCTCTGTCAAATAATAAATAAAATCTTAAAAAAAAAAAGAATATAAATGTTATAAACCACAACAATGTAGAAGTAGTGATCTGACTAACAGATACAGGTTGGTAGCGTGAGAAGGAAAAGATGAGACATAATAACTTTAAGTATATTGATTGAAACATCTTTCACAGTGGGGGATGTGTTAAAAAGATACTGTCTCTAGGGATAGAGACAGTATCAGCTTTTCTGATAGCTCAAGAAGAGAATATTATAATATGTTAAAGATAAAAGGGAGAAGAACTGAAAGTAACATAATGAGCAAAAATCAGATGGTGCAGTTGGGGGAATGTCTCATCTCAGTGGAGGTTGAGAATAGAATATCTGTTCTTCATTTTCATAGTGGAAAGTTAGCAGATGCTGCCTGCAGGGGACAAATCAAGAAATAAAGACTTAAGTAAATTATATCCAATTATAAAAGTTATGATTCAATGGAGAAAAAAGCAAATTCTCAATTATTAGAAGGGAAATAAAGACCCACAAAAGTAAACAAAACATGTTCTATAGAGCAAAAGACTAAAATCTAAAGAACTATTAAAAATAAGACATGTAAAACAAAATGGTAGAAAAAAAGATTGAATATATATGTCATATACAAATGTAAACAGTCTAAAATATTTGTTAAACATAAAACTTGAGGACCAAATAAAAAAATCCAGCTGTGTTTGATATGCATAATGCACATTAACCATAAGTAACTCCAAAATGTTCAAAGTAAAAGGATGAGCAAAATACGTATCAAGAGAAATTATAAAAATCAGGAATTTTGATGTTAATATCAGAAAATGCTTATTTTAGGGTAGTAAGCATTAAATGAGATAAGAAAGACAATTTATATCAGTAACTGCTTCAACAAACTATCAAAACATATATACAATCAAAATTCCTAAGTCAAAATGATAAGAAATAAAAGAAGAAAAAGGAAGAAACCACAATATTAGTAGGAGACTTTACTCTTCGATTCAGTCTGTGACAGACCAAATAGACAAATAGGTGAGGAGAGAAAGGACCTAAAGAACTCAGTGAATAAGATAACGTTGAACTGTGTACTCTAAAAGCAGAGAACATACCTTAAATTCTACCCCTGTAATCTTTTACAAAATTATTTGCTATTCTACAAAATGCCTTATAAAATACAAGTGGATTTTATATAGATAGATAGATAGATAGATAGATAGATAGATAGATGCTATGGTGTGAATGTTTGTGTCCCACCAAAACTCATATGTTGAAGCCCTAATTCCCAAAATGATAGTATTTGGAGGTGGGGCCTTTGGGGGTGATTAAGTCATTGAGAGTAGAGCCCTCTTGAACAGCTTGAGTGCCTTTATAAGGAGAGAGATGAGAGATGTGGGTGATCTCTCTCTCTACCACATAAGGATATACCAAGAAGTTGACGGTCTGCTAACTGGGAAAGCGGCTCTCCCCCAGGTACCATACCAGTGGGCACCCTGATCTTGGACTTCTCAGCCTACAGAACTGTGAGAAATAAATGTATGTTGTTAAAGCCACCCTGTCCATGTTATTTCTGTGATAGCAGCCCAGGCTGACTAAGACAACATATTTTTAAATGTTCAAATTTATCCATAGTTTTTTTTAAAAACACAAATTTATTTTTAAAGGATTTTATTTATTTATTAGAGAGAAAGAGAGCAAGAGAGTATGAGCATGAGTGGGGGGAGAGGCAGATGGCGAGGGAGAAGCAGGCTCCCCACTGAGCAGGGAGCCCAACACGGGGCTCGATCCCAGGACCCTGAGATCATGACCTGAGCGGAAGGCACACTGAGCCACCCAGGCGCCCCCCAAAAACACAAATTTAGACAAGATGCTGTGTTTCATTTATCAGATTGGAAAAGGTCATCAGGTGTAGTGGTATACAGCACTAAGATGTGGGGAAAGTATCATACACTGTTGATGGATTTTGGAAATTTAACATATAGGTGAACTCAAATATACGCTCAAAGGAACAAGTAGGATGTTTATTGAGGTTTTGTTTATAACAAAAACAGAAACAATGTAAATGTCTGTTCCTAAGATATCAGTTAAATAAATATGTCCGACCTAGAAAAAGGAATGTCATGCTGTTATTCAGAAGGAGGAGGTTAATCATAGGGTCATGTGGAAAACTTTGTTGAAAATACTGTTCAAGGGAAATAAATAATGCTCAGAATAAGTTTTCTAACAGTGCCACCTTGTTACAAACATGTGTGTGTGCACCGAAAATCTCTTGAAGGACGTGCACAGAAAAACCAATCACGGTTGCTTCTAGTGAACAGACAGAGTTGTTCTGGAGTAGGGAGGAACGTTGTTTTTCATTATATATACCTCTACTCTGATTTTTTTTTTAACCGTGTCCAAATATTAGGTTTGCAAATTTTAAAAGAATAGAAATAAAGAAACGAGGGACATCATAGTGCCCATGAGCTTAGAGGCTACTGAAGGAGACAGACATTGGCTTTAAAATTACAATGCAGTGTGAACAGTGATAAAATAGATTCGTGCAGATGGAGCAGAGAGGAAGCGCCTAACTGCAGTAGCTACTTTCTTTAAAAAAAAAAAAAATAGGAGAAAGTATTGCATAATGGTACCCCCCTTTTTTTCCTTCTTAAATTGTTTGCATCCAACTTCTTTGGAAAAGAGGCCTCATTTGCCGATCTGAAACATGGAATTCTGTTGTGCCAGATTCTCATGAACAAAGGAAGCAAATGCAGACAAAACCCAAGAGGAATTATTTCTGAATAGAATATGCCATTCTCGCCATGGGGAAGGATCATTCTTCGATAACGTCTTCTCCAATTATTTTTCCCCATTCCTGCCTTTTCCCTCCAGCCATCTTGCAGGCAGCGTTGAGAATCGTGTTCATGGTTTGCTGCTATCAGTAAGTAAAGTTTGTCCCAAGAGCTGGGTCATGGACTGCGTTTGTATCGGAAGTGAATTCTCCCATCCAGGGCAGCGGCCCTGCCCAGTGGCTCTCTGTCCCCTGTGGCAATGGCTTTGCCAGCATGTGACACGGTGGTGACCGTGCTGTGGCCGTTGGCACAATGTGACCTGCCTCCTTGCTTTGTGCATTTCCTGGGGCTTTGATGATGTGGCCCATTGTTAGAAACAAAGGACCACTTCATCTTGACACGGACAAAAGGAGTGAATTACTGAAAAGCTTGAAGGACTTAAGTTTCGCACGATAAACGAATAGTCTGGGAAGCAAAGGCAGCAATATAATCCTTTAGAGACACACTGATCTTTGGGTTTCTGTTCATTGTCTGCTGGAGTTCAGAATCCCATGCTTGGGGCAGAAAAAAAAAAGGAATATTTAAATGTATGAAACGGAATAGCTTACGTAAGGGTAGAAGCACTGTGTGTGCAGGCCCCCACTTGACAGATAACCCTCAAAAGTTTTGGGAATGTCATGTTGAGCTTCAAGGCCTTTAATTCTGAAATGTACTAGCAATTCCAAAGTCAATGCATTTTTGCATCGTTGCAAAAAGATGCTTGATTGGTTTTTGTCTCTGCGTGCCTCTTTCTTTCCTGCTTTCTTAGAAGTGTTTGAGAGTGCATTTATTTTCTGTCCTTGGAGCTTTTCTCAATTGTTACTAAGAAAAATAATTTTGTGAATTGATCTAGTCAGTGAATAGGGAAACTATCCCACTGTCTGATAAATGGATTCTCCCACGACCCCTTTAAGCTTTATAGATGGTAAAAGTGGCAAAACCTTAGAGCGGGCAATTCATAATGTTTCAGCATTATTGAGCAACCAGTTCGCAACAGAAGACAAAGGAGAAAGGGAAACAAAGTAAACAGGGACTTCGAAATCTTCCGAATGAAGCTCCGAATTTATCAGCATTATATTCCACACTTCCAAAGAGGTGTGTCACTTAAAATGAAGGTTGTAAAAATGACAATTAAACTCAGCTGAGAATTATTCATTATTCCACACTTTATTTTTGTTTCTGATCTTTTCTAATATTAGAAAGCTTCCATTTCAACATGAAACTCTAGCTCCTTGCTCCTTCTGTATTCCACTGTGGGTAAGAGTTTCGACGGTGTTAAAAAACCAAGTTACTGTAACATCGTTTTATCATTGCAACTACCTTCTGAGAAGGTGAATTCCAACAATACAAAGAATGTAACCAAACCTGTGTGTGTTAAAAATAAATTTTAACTTCATGTACATTAAGAATTTAGTTTAGGGGCGCCTGGGTGGCTCAGTCAGTTAAGCATCTGCCTTTGGCTCAGGTCATGATCTCAGGATCCTGGGATCCAGCCCCGCGTTGGGCTCCTGGCTCAGCAGGGAGTCTGCTTCTCCCTCTGCCTCTGCCCTCCCACCCCCCTCCTGCAAGCTCTCTCGCTCTCTCTCTCTTTCAAAATAAATAAAAATAAAATCTTTAAAAAAAATTTAGTTTCATGTAATAGTAGAACAGGTTCTTGATTTAACCCCTCCCTCTATAAAAATGATTTTACACTGATGTTGAATTCATTTCATTTGAGAACATTCACTAATGCTGACTTTCCTCCCTCTGCATTACATACTTGGTGAATTCTCTATGACCAAGTGATCCAGACTGGCTTTCCCTTACCAAGCTATGTACTGATTCTATGATAGACTGTTGTCTTCATAAAATGAAAGATCGTTTTAATGCTGACTTCAGTAAGATACCCTAAGACAAACTGACCACCTACAGATAACACGATGTTCTTTAAAGCCAAATGGAAATGTTGTCGGATCATCTTCTGTTTGCCATTATTGATACCACCACTCCTTTTTATCACTCCAGGGGATGAGAGCTTAATGTACTTCCCTTAAATGCATCAGAGGTAATTTGATGGTTTACATCAAGATTTTTGCCAAGTTGTCTTTAGTTTCTATTCCTATCCAGCCGTTAATCTCTGCTGCCTGACAAATATTTAGCTCAAGATGAGTTTCCCACATATTTGTTAGAAGTACCCCATTCGACTTCTTATTTCCGATACTTAACCCATGGCCTGGCCAGTAGGAGATGCTTGTCTTTGTAGCTACTGCATATATGGCAGGTGTTACTCCAAGCCCTACGTGTATTAACTCATTTAATACTCACAACAAGGAGTATTAACGTTAAGAAATATTATCACCATTTTACAGATGACAAAACAGTTTAAATAATAGTCCAAGGTCATCTTACTAGAAACTTATATTCAGGCAGTGTGGCTTCAGATGCTGTGTTCATAACCACTGAGCTATACATACTCAAGAAATAGTAATTTCACAGAACTGACTGTGTTGAGAACTTTCACAGATTCCAGGACCAAAATACTGGTGAAGGGATGAGTGAAATCTGGTAACTCAGCAGATGGGGCAGCTAGACTGCACTCTCACTCACCTTCTAAAGTATCTTGTGCTCCGTTAAATACCAGGGAAACGTTTCTTCTGCATGTGTCTGACATACTTGCAGTTTATAATTCTCCCAGAACATCATACGCAGTTTAGGTTTGCTATTTTCATCATTAAGTTTATTTCTTTTTAAATGAAATGTTCACTTTAATTAGCATGCAAGTCACATCCTCTCCAAATGTTCTTTACTGCATTTCCATGAAATCATAAAAGTACACCCTTTCAAATGTTTTCTGTTCAACAAACATTGATGCAGTGTGGAATAAAACATATTTTAGATTTGTATGATTCACTGAAATTAATAAAGCCCTTCTATGTAAACAGTTTTTACAACTCTGCAAAGTAAGTAGAGTGGGTGTGGTACTTCATATTATAAATAAGTAAAATGAAGTTAAGGCACTTAGGTGTGTAGCACCCAAAGTAGCATTTTTTCCCCCATACACTGTGTTTATAAATAATACTGTTATGTGGTTGGCTGTGGATACATGTCATTTTCCTCAAAATTCTAGGTAATCCAATAGCTATTATTGAATGGGGACCTGCTATGCCATAAGACAGATGTTAAATAATGTAGTATTATTGTTCAGAGAAGAGAGTAATTATTTTTGGATGAAGGAGTAGGGTGTGGGAAGCAAGACCCAAGGAAGAATAGAACATAGACTTAAAAAAAAAACAAAAACAAAGATGCAGAAGACTGTTCCAGGTAGAAGGATAATCAAAGAAGGATTTCTCTAGTTTCCAAAATATGGTAGACACAGCTAATGTGGGACCTCTCCTGCCACAAACACCTAAAGATTCTGGGGGGGAAAAAGTTTAAAATAATTAAATACATGACTGATGTTGCAAAAGAAAAAAAAAAAAAACTAGAAGGGGCAATCCTCCTGGTGTCAGAACAAAGGTGGCAGTAGAGACTGATACTGCTGTGGTCAGGAGGTGTGATATCAGACCCACAATTAGGTTTTAGACACTTTGAAGCTCAAGACCTAATGTCCACACAGAAAGAGAAGTCAAAGCTTTCATGTGCCATGAAGATAAGAGCTGGAATTCTGCATGAAGATAGGAAAGGTTGCTCACACCATGAAAGGAAGCTAGAAAAATCACATCCTCAGGACAAAGGATGGTGAAGAATGTCCTGAGCAATGTGCAGGAAAAAAATCTCCAGGAAATAACTCCCTTGGTAAAACAATCTTCAAGATGAAAATTTGGTATAAAATCATTGTGAGGCCAGTGATACCCCTATGGTATCAGATATTGTAAAAAATTAATACTCTTCAGGGATGTCATTTCTACAACCCAGGCCACTTAGGATTATCAAAGATAAAATAGTTCCTACTAAAGATGAGCTCACAATAAGTATTAGAAAACATCAGGAAATGATACACCCTGAGTGAAAACCAGCAAGCCTAAAGTAAACGGAAGAGTAATACCTCCAAGAAGTTGAGGTAATAAAGCAACCTGAAAGAACAAAGTAATGATGCTTTTATTAAATAGAGGGATAAACAAAGGAATGGAATCCATAAGGAAAACAAAGACATCAAGACAAAACATTTCAGAAAGAATAAAAAGAAATTTCTAGAAATGAAGCAGAGTGTCCTTGAAATTGTCAGGGTTGAGCAGCAGATTATACACAGCTGAGCAAGAAATCAGGCAGCCATGATTTTGTGCCACTCAGATCTGCTGAAGGGGGAATAAGGGTTGGTTGGCCTAGTTCTTTTACCCTGAATCTGCCATTACTTTTGTTTATGTCAAGGCGAGGCTTCCAACAGCCTGGTTCCAACCAGGGCCTGAGTGTACTAGGGAAAGTGAGGCAGACCTTGTCCTGTGATTCTCAAGACTCCAATTGATGCCAAGGCTTCCTACTGGTCTAGCGGAAACTTTCTCAGGCTATTTAAGACACTGCTTAACCAACACTCCCTCTTTCCCTCCCTCTTTCCCAGGGGTTAGACCTGTATCCCAGTCTGTCAACTCCCCTCTCCTTCAGCACCTCCCTTTTTTCTTCACTGTCATTGCACTCAGTAGATGCCTTGTATTCTAATCCTGTCTTGATGGCTGCTTCTTATGGGTCCCAAGCAAATGCAGAACAGGATCTGAAATATAAATCTGAGAATAATCATCTGGAAGGCAAGACCATGCTATGAACTACCATCTAAAACTGAGGGCAAAGATAAGACATTATAAACAAGACATTTTACTCATAGACCCTCGCGAATGTAGTTCAGGAATAAAAACCAGTGAACCCAAAATGAAGGAATGGGCCCTAGAATCAATAGTGATAAAATGTGGATATTTTAAAATGTGGAATTAAACTTAAAAACAGCCACAACACATGATATAATTAGTGGGATGTTTATTTTATTTTAAGATTTTATTTATTTATTTGCCAGGGGGAGAGAGAGAGAGAGAGAACAAGCAGAGGGAGCTGCAGAGAGAAGGAGAAGCAGGCTCCCCACTGAGCAGGGAGCCTGATGTGGGGCTTGATCCCAGGACCCTGGGATCATGACCTGAGCCAAAGACAGAGGCTTAACCAACCGAGCCACCCAGGCTCCCCAGTTAGCGGGATTTTTAAAATCAATCAAAATCCTAGGCCATAATAACTTGGCAGATGGACAAAGAGGTTAAATCATTCTATGGACCTATTATTATTCAGGAAGAGGACAGAGCTATTTGAATAAATTTATCCTTCCTAAATCAAGTAGGCATACACAAGTGAAGGTAGGATTGCTTAATAAACATGCCAGTTTGTACATATGTGTTTAGCACCACTTATTCCCCAACACCCACTAAAATGGCAACCAATGAGTGAGAAAGAAAGAACCACAAGAAAAAAGGGAACAGAGGGGATCATAGCACAGAGCCTTGTGTTTAAGGAACCGATTGGCAACATAAAGTGTAGGACCTAGAAGAATGTATTAGAGCAGGGAAACTGGAAATTCGGGGGCCCCTAACAGGTGAAGCCCATAAGAAAGCATCCGACTCCTGCCACAGCAGCAGGAGAGGCAGAAGCAGTGGGGGCAACAGGTGTTGCTGAAGTTGGGTTTGGAGGATGGGTAAAAGAGGAGGATAGATGGAAGAACAGCACAAAGAGAGTCTGAACCTCCAAACGCCTCTGTGCTGCAAACAGACTGACTCCTCTTCCCTCACTGCAGCTGGAACTGGAGTTTAGTCTCTGAAGAATCTGGACGAGAAAAGTTGTAGAGTTGCAGGTCCTGGGCATGTCTACGAGCAGAGGAGCGGTGCTAAACATGACCATAGGTAGTTCCGTAAAGGTCCGCAAGCTCAGTCCTCAGCCGCCCAGGCTGACACTCTCAGATGGGAGATAAAAAGACTCTTCTCTAATCGAACTAACCAACCCAAAAGAACAAAAACTGGGCATTCTGTATCATTTGGGGAGGACAACAGAGTGATAGAAATTCTAGTTGGCTTTTAAGGGCCTTGTTCTTAAATATGAATAGACAGCTCATGATTGCTACACGTTAAAGGGAAACCCCCATCATAAAAAAAAGGAGAAATAAAAATAATTGAATGAAGAGAAAAAAAGGAACGTGGAAGATTACGCAGATCTTTCAGTGTAACTATGATTAATATTCTGTGAAACACCAAAGTTACTACAACCTCAAAATAATAACAAGAATTTTCATTGAAAAAAAGAGAATAATAATAATAAAAAACTTTGGAAAGGAAAAACAGAATTATCAAAAAAGTTGAAAACATATTCCGGAGAGTAGAAAGAAAAGCACATATTGGCAATAGGGGAGAACAGATAAGAAAGTTAAGGAGCCAGTTCGAGAGCTCTAATATCCAAATAACAGGGGGTTTAGAAGGAGAGAACAGAAAAATCTAGAAAAGGAAAATATCAAAGGTATAATACAGAGAACTTGGAGGATGAAATGTCATGGGACTCCAGACTGGAAATGCCCCAGTGAGTACACAGTAGAATGAGTGGGGAAAATAGTTTCCTAGGAATGCTGGTCACTATGAAATATCAGACCAATATATTAAGAGACAAACTTGAAGGTTTCCAGGACAAATCACACAATCAGAGAGAGAATGACATTATACCTCCCAATAGAAATATTGGAAAGTAAGATGCAATGCTTTTGAGCTTCCAAGGGAAAATGATTTTCAATTTAGAATTCCATACCTGAATACTAGCCAAAGAATCAAATATGAGTGCAGGATAAATATATTTATTTCAGACATGCAGTTTCAGATAGAAATTGCTTCCTGGGCACTTCCTTTCTAAGTAATCTACAGAAAGATACATTGTCTCAAAACAGATGGGTGAACTAAGAACTAAGACTTCATGGGGCCTAGGGGCAGGAAAACCAATATACAAATACCAGGATAAGTGTAAAGAGAAAATCCTAGGAAAATAGCCATAATGGTAATTCAATAGATAGTGTCTAAAATTTAAAAATGTAAATGTTGTTTAGAAATACAACCATTATTAGAAGAAAGACTTAAAGGTGTTCAAAGGAGATGCTTCTGGAGAGTGGGATTTAAAAATAGGAAGGCTCAGCCTACTCCTTTACATAATAAGCCTTAAACATAAGAGCTTTGGGTTTTAAATTTCTTGTATTATTTTAAGAAAATTAACTTTTTCAATCAAGTGTTCCTACAAAGTATACAAACAAAGTCAGTGTGGGGAGCAGTCTGTGAAATGGAAAAGGGGAATTATGGAAATCTTTATTAATCTAATTAAAAAAAGAGAAAGAGCTTTAAAAAATCATAAAAATAAAAGCACAAAGTAAGACCACAGAAGTAAATCTAAAATATAAATTAAAACTAAAATGGATTAAACGTGTCAGATAAAAGTCAAACAGTCATATATGAAATAATAAAACCCAGCCCTCTGCTATTTAAAAGGCATATTTAAAGCATAATGATGCAGGAAAGTAGACATTTCAAATATGGGAAAAAGATATGCCAAACAAATACCAAAGGAAATTTGCTATCATGAGATTAATATCAAATCAAATAGACTGTAAGGCAAAAGATTTATTAGGGACACTAATTTTTACATACAGATAAAATAATATAGCTGGAAACCATAATTTTGAATCCTTGTGAGCCTAAATATATAGCCCCAAATATACAAAGAAAAATTGAAAGAATTTTAAGGAAAAGTGAAAAATGTCAGAGTTTGGCAAAGTAGACCATGTTTTAAAAGCATAATTAACAACCTTGGATGAACATAAATGAGCATGTGCCTATAGATATAAATATAGGTATAGAAATGGATAAAGATACAGATATATTTTTGTCTTTATATATGATTTATTGAACTATCAAGCTTGTTGTAAAGTGCAAGGAGAAACCAGCTCATCTTTCCACCTCTAAGGGCTCGCTCCTAAATGTAATCTTGACAAGTTCAGAGCTTCCAGTCCCTTAATAAATATCTAGTCCAATATGACCAAATGCACAGTCTTGCCCAATTATAGATGATTCTCTTCCTCAGCTCAGCAGTCATGGGGTCAAAAGCCTGCCTTGGAGAAGTAGGTTATGGTCGTTGGCTTCTTGCTTCTTCCCCAGTACACACCCTTCCTCACTCCCTAGATGTGTTTGTGGCCAATGGGGGAGAGAAGGAGCATAAAAATGGGATTAAGGAAAGAGGAACAATCTTGGAAGGCTCACAGAATTACAGTCTGGTATGAAACTTTGCCCTGTATGCCACACCCATATTCTGGCTCTTTCTCTTAAGAGGCACTTCTCGGAGACTATTACTTTTTTTTTAATTTTTAATTTTTTATTGTTATGTTAATCACCATACATTACATCATTAGTTTTAGATGTAGTGTTCCATGATTCATTGTTTGCGCATAACACCCAGTGCTCCATGCAGTACATGCCCTCTTTAATACCCACCACCAGGCTAACCCATCCCCCCACCCCCCTCCCCTCTAGAACCCTCAGTTTGTTTTTCAGAGTCCGTCGTCTCTCATGGTTCGTCTTTATTTTTTTTTAAGAGACAACCTTAAACATGCTTGTAAACCCCCAGCTTGGCCGTTAGCTTCTAACAGTTCACCCTTCTGTTGTAGTCACCTCATGCCCTCAGGTCATGCTCTTGGGGGTGTCTCCCTCTCAAGCATCTATACAATCTTGAAAGATTTCATGCATAGACATTATGCATCTGCTTTTGCTTTGATAGACTGTGAAAGTACATTCCATCTTCAGATGGATGCTTTAGCCAGGCTCATACCTTTTGAATTCATGAGTCAGGTGTCAATTACTGTGTCCCCAAATTCTAGGGAGTAGTTGTCTAGCTCTCTGATTGGTTCTCTGAGATGTGCTCCTTGATTAAAATGAGAGTGCATTAGTACCACATCTGGACAGAGAGGAGAAACACCGAGGCTCTCCTACTCTCTCGAAAGAAACATTTCCTTTCTGAACCTTTATCATCACATAACCAGTCCTCTAGGCTGGTCACACACCCCCTCGAAGTGAGTGATGACCTTACAGGTAGTAAAACCGGTTTCCCCTTCTCTCACAATGCCTAGCAAAGATGTACGTGGACAAGCTCTGTGCCTTCTGCTGCAACACTAAGACAACAAAAGAAGTCACATCTTGTGTCACATACACACACCACCCTGCACCCACAGTATAAACCCTTAGATAAAACCACAATGCAGGGAGCGCCCGGGTGGCTCAGTTGGTTAAGCGCCTGGGTGGCTCAGTCATTAAGCGTCTGCCTTCAGCTCTGGTCATGATCCCAGAGTCCTGGGATCGAGCCCCCCATCGGGCTCCTTGCTCAGCGGGAAGCCCGCTTCTCCCTCTCCCTCTGCTGCTCCCCCTGCTTGTGCTCTCTCTCTCTGACAAATAAGTAAATAAAATCTTAAAAAAAAGAAAAACCCACAATGCAAGTTTCAACATTCAACATCAAAGAAGTGACATGATATGGACCACATTCTTGTATCTCAGTGCAATAAAATTAGAGATCAGTAAATAAAAAGATTTCCACATATATAGGAAAATATGACACAATTCTCAACAAGTCATTGTCGAAGACAAATAATGAAATTAGAAAATAATTAGAATTGCAATGAAAATCCCTGTGTATCCAAATTTGGGCATTAAAATGGAATTTAAAGAAAAAGGCAAATCTGTATATACTAGGAAAAAAATTAATTAAAAAAAAAATTAATATAAAAATTTTAACGTTTACCAAGTGGCCAGTAGGATGTTGCTTATAGATTTTATTCTATTAGATCATATATATACTCCTTGTGCTTTTTTTGAAAAATGATTCATTCTTATTTTTTCATTTTAATATTTGAGGATCTCTAGTTATTTCTTTTTCATTTTTTTAAGATTTTATTTTTGAGTAATCTCTACACCCAAAGTGGAGTTCGAACTCATAACCCCGAGATCAAGAGTCTCATGCTCCACTGACTGAGCCAGCCCGGGCACCCTAAAGTGATTTCTTACCCTTTGCATGGTTAAAATGGTGCAAGTAAATTATTCTCTAAATACTGTGATACTTTCATATTATTTTCATATTATTATAATAAGTAATTCCTTAATGGCAATTTATTTTTTTTAACCAAGTAGGTATATAAGGGCACATTACCTGCACTTCAATTGATCTTTTAAAAAGTCTAGGAAAATTGAGGGTCTTAAAGATGAAAAGTCTAGGCAGTCAAGTGCTAAAAAAAGGTCAGAAAGAAAAAAAAAAAAAGCTTTGAGCTCCCTCTTCTGGCCCAAAGAGAATATTCCCAGAAACAGACAAATTAAGTATCGATTTCACGTAAGATTTATTTAAATTTTTAAGTATTCAGATGGCTGCTTCACTTTAAGTGGAGTGTCCATGGTGCAAAGGATTCATGTGCACCCTGTTGATGCTGTGGTAATAGCCCATTCTTTTCACCCATGTTACTCACGAGGCACGTTATCTCGCCCCCTAGTGGGTATTTACAAAAATGACACAAAGATATTTTCAAGCTAAGAGATTAAATTATTACAATTACAGAATTTAGAAAGCGCTGGATGAGGCTCTCAATACTGTTTAGTCCAAACTGTCATTATGTGCTTGAGAAGTAACAGCTTACTACAACAGGAAGAGATGTCTTCTCCATGTGTATATGCTGATGAATATTTATTGTTAAATAACACTTTCATGTTTCTCAATTCTTTCAGTTGCTTTTTGAATTTGCACATATTTCATTAATAAGTGAGTTAAATTGTGCTTTTAATGTTCTTAAAAATGTGTAATTGTTGCTAAAATGTCATGATCTCATTCAGTTCAAATCATCAACTATTTATTGAGTACCTGGACCCTTGAGTTACAATAATAAAGCAAAGGCCCTGTTCTTAAGGAGCTTATAGTCTAGTAGAGAGAGAGAGTCTTTTTTTAAAAAAAGCCATGAAAGCTGAGAGGATGGTGAAAAAATAATATTTTATAGTGAATGTTTCTGTGATCAGCTGTGCTTCCTTTATGAATAACTTGATGTGGGAGTAACTCTGTTAATTTCAGAGAAAGCAGACTTGAGAGCAAGAAAAATTATCAGGGATAAAGAGGTCATAGTGATGAAAAGTTCACTTCATCAAGTTTTTACTGTGTGCAACTAACAACAGCATCAAAATACATAAGGCAAAAACTGATAAAACTGCAAGGAGAAATAAATGAATCCACTATTACAATTAATGACTTCAATATTCTTCTATCAGTAACTGGCACATCCAGTAGGCAGGAAATCAGCAAGGACCTAGTTGAACTGAACGGCACCATCAATCAAATTAATTTAACTGACATTTATAGAATACTTCAGCAGAATATACATTCTTCTTGAGCTCACATGGAACATTTACCAAGACTGACCACATTCTGGGCCTCAAAAGTCACTTTAACAAATTCAAAAGAAGAGAAATCATAAAATGTATCCACTCAGCCCATAGTGAAATTCAACTAGAAATCAATAAAGCAATAACAGAAAGAAAGCTGTAAAATCCCACTCTGCTTGAGATTAAGCAGCACACTTCTAAGTAACACAAGGGTCAAGGAAATCTTAAGAGACATTTAAAATATGTTGAACTAGATGAAAATGAAAATAGAGATTAGAACTGAAATCAATAAAATTGAGATCAAGAAATTAATAGAGAAACAATGGATAGTGGATCACCACATCAAAAACTAATGATGTACTGTATGGTGACTAACATAACATAATAAAATTTTTAAAAAAATTAATAGAGAACATTAATGAAATCAAAAGCTGTTTCCTTGACAAAATCAATAAAATGGTAAACTTCTAACAAGGCCAACTAAGATTAAAAGATGACACAAATTACTAATGTCAGAATGAAATAAAGGTTATCACCACAGTTTCAGGGATATTAAAAGGATAATAAAGAAGTATTAGGGACAACTCTATACCCACAACCTTGATAACCTAGGTGATATAGAACAATTCCTGAAAGACCAAATTCACCTCTTAAAAATCTAAACCCTAAATTCAAGAATGAGAGAACAAGCAACCTGATATTTAAAATTGCCAAAAGATCTGAACCGGCACACCACCAAAGAAGATATATGGATAGAAAATAAGCATCTGAAAAGATGCTCAACATCACATGTTATTAGGGAGTTGCAAATTAAAACATCCATTAGACACCACAACACACCTCTTAGAATGGCTAAAGTCCACAACACCAACACCACCAAATGCTAACAAAGATGTGGAAGAACACAGCAGCTCTGATTCATTGCTGGTGGGACTGCAAAATGGCAGTCACTTTGGAAGACAGTTGGGTGGTTTCCTGCAAAGCTAAACATGCTCTTACCTTACAATTCAGCAATCACAGTATTTGCCCAAATGAGCTGAAAACTTTTGTCCACACAAAAGTGAATGTTTATAGCATCATTATTCATAGTTGTCAAAACTTGGAAACAGCTAAGGTATTCTTCAATAGGTGAATATGTAAGCAAACTGTGGAACGCCCATACAACAGGATATTATTCAGTGATAAAAAGAAATGAGTCATCGAGCCATGGAAGGACAAGGAAGAACTGAAATGCACAATACTAAGTAAAAGAAACCAGTCTGAAGAGGCTAAGTACTCTATGATTCTAACTATATGACATCCTGGAGAAGGTAAAATTATGGAGTCATTAAAAGGATGAGGGTTGCCAGGGGATCAGGGTGAGGGAAGGACAGATGAATAGGTGGAGCACTGGGGACAGTGACACTGTATCATCAATATCAGCTCACCACTTGTAACAAACATACTACATTAATGCAAAATATTAATATGGAGAAACTTTGGTTAGGGGGTGGTATATGGGAACTCTCTCTCTCTACTTTCTACTCAATTTTTCTATAAACCTAAAACTGCTTTAAAATACAGAGTTGTAATTAACAAGGAAAAGAGAGAGAGTTTTGAAATCTGGCAAAGATTTGAATCCTACCACTTATAATGCGTGTGGGCTTTGGCTCTTACCTTTTAGAGACTCATTGAATAGAAACATAATAACAGGAGGGGGTTTAAATGAGCTAACAACTGAAAAGCTCCTGAGAGAGCCAGGTACACATCAAGCACTCCACATATACTAACTTCTCTAGCTTTCCTTTTCTTTGTGGATGTGAATACTTGATACTAAGTGTCAGAGGACCGGATGGGGCAAGTCCTTGCCAGGAGCAGTGCAGAATCCAAAGTAGAGTTGAAGTTGCAGGAGATGATCTAATGAGATTGACCTTTGGCACTACCAAGAAGCGAAGCCCATTTTACCTCTTAATCTTCAGTTAGAGGATTGAGCTTTATGGCAAGAAGCACCCTCACTTCTACAGCTAGTAGCAGCCAACCTCCATGCTCAAAACGTGAACTTTCCTTCCCTGACCTCCTTCACAGGCTCCCACTTGAAAAATGGTACAGAGCACTTCATTTGCATGAATAGCCTTAAAAGCAAAGTCCATTTTATTTTACTTCTCCAAACATAACTGAAAAGCGTTGCTTCCCTTCCTACCTCCCTGCTCCTCTTTCTCCAGATTTCTGAAACTCTAAGATCTCAGAATGGCCAATTGCCGCTGATTTGACTTTTGCATTTGCCCTGTCAGATTTTCTGCTGCGGGGACTGGGTTTTTGGCTTGTCCTAGTCTCCGGTTTTGCTTTTCAGATGAGGTAAGGGTTTAAGGTTGGCGCTACAGCCTGGAAGATGAAGAAGGCTCTTGGGAACTGTTTTAAACCAATAAATCAAATGGCACAGGTGTTTGATTTAAAAACATAAGGGTAGATGGGGCACCTGGGTGGCTCAGTCGGTTGGGTGTCTGCCTTCAGCTCAGGTCATGATCTCAGGGTCCTGGGATCGAGCCCGAAGTGGGGCTCCCTGCTCAGTGGGGAGTTTGCTTCTCCCTCTCCCTCTGCCCCGCCCCAACCCTACTCATGCTCTCTGTCTCTGTCTCTCTCTCAAATAAACAAACAAACAAACAAACAAACAAACATACATACATATGGGGAGATACTACCGAAAATATATAACTAGCTAAAATGGGTGGGTAGCAGTAAGGAAAGGCCGTGGGCATATTCTGGTTTCATCTTTCATAGCTGCTTTATAGGGAGTCAAATATATTGCATAAAGTAGTAATTATAAGGGTAGTCATCAAAACAAAAACATGAACTTTCTAAATTATCAGATAATACACACACATACAATACATTATAGATAATATAAGAAAATATTATAAAAATATAACAGAAAAGATAATATGTCAGATAAAAACTAAACATATATGTCATATAAGTAAAAGGAAGTTGATTAACTCCTCATTGAAAGAAAAAATCAACATTTGAATCATAAAGCAAAATTCAATAATATTTCCAAATTTCAAGAGATAGACCTAAAATAAAATAACTCCTAAAAATTGAAAATTAAAGAATGAGCAAAGGCCTGTCAGGCAAATGTGAAGAAAACGGTAAAGGGTACAATCCATTTTGGTGATCTCACCATTATGGACACCTATGAATCCAATAACCTTGTAGCAGCATAGTTAAAGCAAAAATTACAGGAAACACAAGAGGAAATAGAGACCTATTAGGTATTGAAGATTTTCATTCCTGCATCTCAGTTCATGACCTAGCAAGGGAAGGAGAAATGTTTGTCCATGGAATATATAAATAATGAAAGTAATAGGTATACTGGCTTTGCATAGAATTAAGTTATCATACCTTCACGTTATTTTCACGCACCCGTAAAATATTGGAATTAACAGACCATATTGTAGGACACAAACAAAAAAAAATCTTGGTTAGTTTAAGAAAGTCAGATGAGAGAAATAATAAGTGTAAATATGGGGATGCCTGGGTGGCTCAGTTGGTTAAGCATATGCCTTCGGCTCAGGTCATGATCCCAGGGTCCTTGGATCAAGTCGCACATCAGGCTCCTTGCTCAGTGGGGAGTCTGCTTCCCCCTCTGCCTGCCACTCCCTCTGCTTGTGCTCTCTCTCTCTGTCTGTCTCTCTCTCTGACAAATAAATAAAATCTTTAAAAAATACTTTAAAAAAGTGTAAATATGGTAAAGGATGAGTAAATAAAAGCAAATCAATTCATTGGCTATTGGAAACAAGCTAGTTCTATAGGGTGAATGGTTACAAAATTGATGTGATAGAATGAATAGCCTTCCTATGTATAAGTAACACTCAATTAGGAAATGCAGTAGAAGAAAAGACTATTGGCAACAGCAAGTTAAAAGGTAAAATACCTAAGAAAAAGTTAAATACTAAAGTTCTGTATTTTGTAAAAAATCAAACACTATTGGGGCATATAAAAAGACCATTAGATAGGAAGACAAAGCATCATAAAGATGTCAGTTTTCTCTAACACAATCTATTTATAACACAGGATTCTAGTGAAAATGTCATATTTTATTTTAATATAGATGAATTGGCTGTAAAAAGCTAATAACTTTGACTCTAGAAAGAGCAGAAATTTCTGTATGGCAACACACACATAAAACCCCACAAAGTCAAAATCCAAATTACACAGAAGACAAAATATTTGTAATATGTTTTTCATAAATAGGTCTAATTCTTTTATGGCATAAACACCTCCTATAATCTATTTTTAAAAATCAATAATATGGGGCGCCTGGGTGGCTCAGTTGGTTAAGCGTCTGCCTTCAGCTCAGGTCATGATCCCAGGGTCCTGGGATCGAGCCCCGCATCGGGCTCCCTGCTCTGCGGGGAGCCTGCTTCTCCCTCTCCCATTCCCCCTGCTTGTGTTCCCTCTCTCGCTGTGTCTCTCTCTGTCAAATAAATAAATAAAATCTTTTAAAAAAAAAAAAAAAAAAATCAATAATATGTAAGATAAAGATCGCTTCAAAAGAAATACAAATGACTTTCAATCGCATACAATACTTAGTCTCACTCTTCACAAGATAAATGCAAAGAGATACATTTTCCACTTGGAAATCAGCAAAGACTCAAATACTTGATAACAAAGTGTAGTTGGAGAAGAGTTAGAGAAGCAGGCCTCATACCTAGCTAGTGAGAGGATAAACTAATAAATTCTCAGTGCAGAGCAATTTGGAAGTATTTATCATTTTATCAAGTGATTCTACTTACGGGAATTCATTCGACAGAAATGCTTGTATGTATGTGAAATGATACATAACTAAGTAGAATCTGTATAGATTTGCTGGTATTAGCAAAAGACTGGAATCAACTATGTGCAGGAATTGGTGCAAGTTGAAGAAAGTGTTGACAAATGTAGTCCCTTTAATGGAAGGGTATGTAGCTGTTTAAAATGAAATAGCTATAAACATAGTGGTAGTGGATGAGCTCCGAAATCTGTGTATGTGTGTGCAAGTGTGTGTGTGTAGAGAGAGATGTGGTATTTTACACACACACGCACACACACCCCCAAGCACTAAGGTATAATATTTCCAGTTGTGTTAAAAACCCAGGAGGAAGAATAGCATACCTGTGTGCTTAGGATACACAGAGCAGTGGTTGTCCCTGAGGAAGGGAACTAGGAGGTTGGACAACAGGCTGGTGGGAGAAACAACACTACACAGTTTTCTGAACCTTTGATTTTCATGCTCTGTCCCTATATTACCTAGGAAAACAATACATATCAAATCAAACTTTTAAAAGTGCTTCACACGTAAAACAAAATCTGGATTTATGCTTACTAAATAAGGGAGATCTGTGCTTTTAGGATGCAGTCTCTGGAAAGAGCAAATTGCCGACTTACATAGGGTTGGTGTTTGAGCACGGGTCTACTGTGCTACTGCTACCATCTTAGCCCCAACCTCATCATGGCTCACCTGGAAGTCTTCCTACCTTCCCATGGGCCCATGGAGCTTCACTGTGGCCAAAGCTTTAGCAGGTCTGGGACTTGATGAATATGGTTGGCGGAAGAGGGAGACCTGTCGAACAGTCTTTCTGAGTACTGGATAACAGTGATAAGTATTCATGAAATGGAAAAGGCAAAATCTTTAAAAAATTTCATGCATAAGATGAGTTTATCTTTTAGCTGATTGAATTTGAGAAGATGGTGAGCTTTCTAGGTGGTTAGAAATGGGAACTGAGGTTTTAAAGAAGCGTTAGAGACAGACTTCCAGGACTGAGGGTTTCTGTTAAAGCTCTCAGAGTAGATTCTTTCTCTTGTCTACACGTAGGGAATGCACACATGGGGTTGGCAGACTTTAAAAGTGGAATGTGTTGGTTGTGGGGGGCGAGGGAGCTGTAGAGGAAGATGGAGGGAGTGAGGGCCCTGAGGGGTGGTACCCAGTGACTCCAGCAAGCTAGAGAGTGAAGATTTGTCAACTATGTGCTGCTTCCTGCCTGTCTCCATAGCAGGAACGTGAGAGAAGTGTCTCTCTTGGCTCTCATGAGTGTGTGTCTGGGGAGAGCAGGAACAAAATGTGACCGAGCCAGGATTTAAACCTTTGTTCAGTGACTCCAGTGTATGAGCTGCATGCAAAATAGGTATTTCTCAAATAAGAAGGCAGGAAGTCCCAAAAGTAATGGTGCATGATAAAACCATGGAGACCCGTCTCCTGATGGCCAGCAGCAAGGACTCCTATCCCAAAAGCTGTATGGAAAAGATCAGGTGTTTCCCACAGCACTGTGTAGTTACTGTCCCACTGTTTGTGGTCTCCCTGGCATTTTGTGCAGAGTGGTTAGAAGACCCCCAGTTTTCTTCCCTGTGTTTTCATGCTCTGGGTACATTATCTTCCCTACCGACTGTGATCTCTTTCAGTGCAGGAATTAGTTCATGTTATTTTTGGCCCATGGTTTCTGGCATGGTGTTTCAGTCAGTAAACACCGGTTGAGTGAATATCTGCAAAAGCTTCCAGGAATTGTGACATCTAGAAACTTAAGCCACGGACATTACCACATGCCTATGCTGACAGATTACGCAAGGAATCTGACTGAACTCCCACCTCAGGTGGAGTTTCTGAAGCCACGTTTAACGGACCCACGCTAAATAAAATGTATTTTATGTATAGGAAGTAAACAAAGAACTTGATCTCTGCAAGAGGAGTTTTAATTTGATGGAACCCAAATTGTGAGACTTTAGGAAAGAAGAGCCCTCTGCCTCATTACATCTGACCCTCAATACATCCCCGTAATGTATTCGTTCATTTAACAACTGTTGCTTGCCTACGAAGTTCTTGAGGGCAGCACTGAGGGTACAGTGGTGACAAAACAGAGAAAGTTGTTCTTGAGTTCACAGACACTTACATTTATAATGCAGGCGGTGAACAAGATGCAAAGAAATATTACCATGTATATGGTAATGTCAGAAAGTGCTAAGCTTTAGGAAGGAAAATAAAGCGAGGGGTTGAGCAAGGGTCTCTCTGGGACTCAAATGACGTGAGGAAGCAAAGCAGTGTCCAGGAAGAGGGAGCGGAGGGCCCAAGGTGTGAGCGGCGTGGGCGCCCTTGAGAAACAGCCCCAAGGCCACTGTGAGAGCAGATGAGCAAGGAGAAGTTTGGCAGGTGGTGACGCAGAGAGGTTCTAGAGGCTGGATCCTGCTGCACAGTGTGCAGCTCTGTGGAAAAGTACCGTAGAGGCAGGAGTGGAGACAGGTGGGCCCCTGTAGGGTGCTAGTGAAGACTTCCAGGTGACAGATGAGGAAGTCAGGGCTCAGGTGACAGGAGCGGGGGCTGTGGTTGAATTCTGACGAAGGATGTGCCCAAGGATTAGGTGTGGAGGGTGAGAGAAAGTGCAGGGTCAACGTTTCTGCAAGGTGGTGGTGATTTTAGAAATAGACTTTACTTTTCACACCAGCTTTGGATTCGCAGAAAGCTGGAGGAGATCGTCCAGAGAGTTCCCTTATACCCACACCTGGTTTCCTCAGTTATTAACCTCTGACTGAGTGTGGCACGTGTGTTATAGTGAATGAACCACTGTTGCTCCATTATTAACTGAAGTCCATACTTGCATTCAAATTTCCTTCGTTTTTAACCTCACGTCCTTTTCAGTTCCAGGATCTCAACCAGGATACCCCTGAGAGACCGAACGTACACATGGACAGTGGCCAGACCGTGTATCAACCTGCCCAGAAAGCCAAACAGCCACCCTTGTAGCAATCAGCCCCGAGCGGCCAGGGTTGGATTAATAATTGACAGCTTCCGATTTAGGACCAACCAGAGAAGGCCAACTACACACCCCTAGTCAGTCACACAGAATGCCGTGCTTCCCCGATGTTCATAGCAGCAATGTCCGCAATAGCCAAACTGTGGAAAGAGCCGAGATGCCCTTCAACAGATGAATGGATAGAGAAGATGTGGTCCATATATACAATGGAATATTACTCAGCCATCAGGAAGGATGAATACCCAACTTTTACATCAACATGGATGGCCCTCCTTAATACCCAACACCGGGCTAACCCATCCCTCTTCCCCCCTCCCCTCTAGAACCCTGTTTGTTTCTCAGAGTTCATAGTCTCTCATGGTTCATCTCTCCCTCCAATCTCCACCCCCCTCATGTTTCCCTTCCTTCTCCTAATGTCCTCCATGTGAAATAAGTCAAGCAGAGAAAGTCAGTTATCATATGGTTTCACTTATTTGTGGAACATAAGGAATAGCATGGAGGACATTAGGAGAAGGAAGGGAAAACTGAAGGGAGGGAAATTGGAGAGATGAACCATGAGAGACTATGAACTCTGAGAAACAAACTGAGGGTTCTAGAGGGGAGGGGGGAAGGGGGATGGGTTAGCCCGGTGTTGGGTATTAAGGAGGGCACGTACTGCATGGAGCACTGGGTGTTATACGAAAACAATGGATTGTGGATCACCACATCAAAAACCAATGATGTATGGTGACTAACATAACATAATAAAATTAAAAAAAAAAAAAAAGAATGCCATGCTTCTAGTTGGCCCAACGGCAGCCTCCTCCTCCAGCAACCTGTAATCAGGGTGTACCCGAAGACTTCCCTTCTTGCCTCTCTAAAGCTTTCCCAGCCCACTGCCTGCCTTTGAGTCTCTGCCAAACACAAGGGGTGATGGCTGACTCCTCTTCAGCTCTGAATAAAGAGCCTTTTCTTACTCTTATTTGGTGGGCATTGCATTTGGTAGTCTTGCCTCCTTAGACTCCTCCTGGCTGTGTGTGTCTCAGGTTTTCCTTACTGGGATTGACCTTGACAGTTCAGAGGAACACTGGGCAGGTAGGTGGTAGAATTCATCTCTATTCTCATGCTTACACCAGGATTATGGGTTTGGGAGAGGAGAGTGCCATTTTCCTCACAGCAAATCAGGGGCAGAGTCTATCCACGTGACTTATCGCTGTGGATGTTGACTGTGATCCAAGGGGTTTTTGTATAAAACCCTTTTTTGGAAAAGCAGAATTGTCAGTTGCTGACCAGGGAAGTGCAGATGGGACAGTGTTGTTTTGTTTTGTTTTGTTTTTAAACATTGAGAGTTTCAATTAGTCTCCTGACTAGACACCAAAGTAAAGCTACTGAATCATTGTAGAGTTCAGGAGTGTTGTTATGGCTGGAACTCTAAGCGTGGGAGAATGCTTCTAATATCTTGCCATTAAGTATGATATTTGCCGTGTTATTCCGTAGATGCCTTTTCTCAGGTTAAACATTTTTCTGAAGTGAAACCACCCTTCCATTCCTGGGGGAAAAAACCTCCTTAATCACAATATATATCATCCTCCTGCTCATCCAGTCCTCAATTCCAGGTTCTAAGATTTCATCTAGGATTTTCCATCTCTGTTGGTAAGTACAAATGTCTTAGCATTTTCTCTGCTCGTCTCGTCAGGAAGCCAACCATAATGAACATCCCCTGCAGAAATCCCTTAGCTATCTATCCTTCACTCGTCAGGGGAGGAAATGAAGGTTCAGAGAAGGTAACCCCAGAGTTGCATTGTTAATTAGCGATAGTATTGGATTCCCAAGCCAGTGTGTTTTCCACTTTACCCTGATGACCTACTCAGAAGCAGTTCTGTGGGACCCCAGGGAGAAGGACACCGGATGCCTGTTCACAAGCAGTTGGGATGATATGTGAATTTCAGGGATTGGACCGGTTCCTCTCCTAGGCTCACGTCCCCAAATTTCACTTCTAAGCCTTAGAGAAATACTGAATTGCCCAAGGGAATGGATGCAACTTGTCAGCTTTAACCATTGTTTGAAAATGAAGGTGCTTGTAAGAACATCTGTGTTATGCTTCCTATTCTTTTCTAAAGCCATAGAAAACCTACAGGGAAAAAGTGAAGTGTTCTATGAATTCAAAGACTTGAGAACACTCCTACAAGATATAAATATTTAGGAGTTGTTTTGTACTGGGAGCTGTGGGTTGAAGTTATGCAAACTTTTAACTTCGTAAAAACATGAAAGTCTAGAAAAAAATTTTAAATCCTTTGTAATATGTTATTGCATATTAACAGTGTTTCTTTCCTTGGGCAGAGAACTCATTTGGGTTGCATGGTTGAATTGCAAAGTGAATTTTCAAATTTTCCAAAGGAGACATAAGTGTTCTGTTTCCTAGAAGATTATTATTTTTTTTTGTAAAATCATATCTAGGGGAGAAAAAGGATTATGAAGACTTTTTGCAGGGTGTATACTATATATCAGTCCTCATCGGAAATTCAAATCAATTCAATAAAATGTTCATAGAGTACTCTATGTAAAAATGTGAATGTATTGGGATTCTACAAACAAAGTTATTACCATCAAGGAGCTCCTAAACAAAGATGGGCTATAGACATGTACAACCAACAAAGATGCAGTGTGAAAGGTTTTATGATGGAAGAAAACTGAGCAGATCCTTAAAAGATGAGGGGGTGCCTGGGTGGCTCAGATGGTTAAGCGTCTGCCTTCAGCTCAGGTCATGATCCCAGGGTCCTGGGATCGAGCCCCACATCGGGCTTCTGACTCGGCGGGGAGTCTGCTTCTTCCTCTCCCTCTGCCTCTCCCACTGCTCATGCTCTCTCTCTCTCTGTATCTCTGTGTCTCAAATGAATAAATAAAATCTTTAAAAAAAAAAAAAGAAGATGAGGTATATCTGTTAGTAGAAGGTAGAAGTGGGGGAGCATTTCAGGCAGAGGGACTGATAGAAGCTAAGGCTTCTATATGGTTTCTGGAGGGGGCAGATGTGTGCAGCTGGTGGCTGGGGAATATGGAGGAAGATTCAGAAAGAGTGAAGTATCTAGAAAGTAAAGATAAGTTGGATTTTTAAGATTTTATCATTCAGGCAATGAGGAGTCCTCGAATGTTTTTATAAATATATATTTTAGAAAGAGAAGTTAGTTCTTCTTTGTAGCAAATAGAAATGGACTCTGGTAACGACCATTACATGTGTATGGTTGAGAGGCAGGTATTGAAACGTTGACACTCTAACCCACTTGTGCAAGAAGAGAAAGTTCTCTTTTTAAAGAAGAGTAACTTCTCAATATCTCTGTAACTAGAATGACCATAAGACATACTGTCCAAACTGGAACACTTTGGAGAACAAAAGGTAGGAACTTTTAATAATTCTATTAGGGCAGCAGTCCGAAATTGGGGGTGTCCTGGGCAAATTGGGAGCCTCTCTATTTATAACTAAAGGAAATTTTTAGTTGACAACAAACAAGCATATAAAACCTTTATTTGGAATTTACAACTCAACCTCACCTATATAAAATTCTTTTTGATTTAAAAGTCACTGTCGGGTGAATACTGAGACAATTTATAAGTGAAGGAATGTGAACTAACACAGAGAGAACACTGTGTTGGGCACTGTTCACAGTTGCCAGCACTTTACACATATGAAGTCATTTAACCCCAAGCAAAAAAACTACAAGGTCAGTATTAATATAAGTTCTCATTGTATAGGTGAAGAAATCAAGGCAGAGTTTAAGTGACATGCCCAAGGCTAGCTGTTGACCTAGCAGGTACTAGAGCCAGGATTCAAATCCAGGTTGGCTGGTGCCAAGACTTAGGTCCTAAACTCTACTGCATTGCCTTGCAGACTCTAAGTCACACCTTGCTTGCCTTCTAAATTTGAATTCCAGATAAACAATGAATAATTGTTCAGTACAAGTATGCCCCATGAAATGTTTGGGTCAACGCTTCTCCCTCCTAGTTGCTGAAAGAACTTATATATCCTGTTTGCATGGGTGTGGGCTCCTGGTCTCTGGGTTTTGGCTGGCCAAAGTGTCCTTCGTGGTTGTGTAGCTCGTGGACCATTTTCTCAGCAGAGCCTGTGGTATTTCTGACCAGGTTCAGTTCTGCCTTTACTCCTGGTAATGCTGTAGATGCCCGGGGTCCCAGCCTCTTCTCCTTCCCACCTGAAAATACATGCTTTAGTATTCATATGAATATTATACATATTATGGACTGTTTTGATAATATTTAAGAAAAGACTTTGAAGTAAGCTAGAAAAAAGTCTCAACTCATGTGGGAAAATAGTTCTGTTTGCCTGTGTGTGATAAAATCAAAATTCCACCATCACACCGAATCCCTCATTATTGCCCAAAAATGGACTCTATTATATATGAGGGACTTCCTATAAGGAAAAACTTGGTGACGTCTGTTTGCAGTAACCAAAAAAACTAAGCAGATCATTTTTCTGTCATTAGGCTGTGATTTTCTATCAGTGCCCTTCATTGTCCTCCATCTAAGACCACATTTTCTTACTACCCCAAGGCAGGCAAGCAGTTGGGGTGCAGCTAAAGAATTCTGGGTTTCAGTTCCAGATCGATACACAATTCTCAGAGCCTTAGTTTCCTTATTTCTAATATTGGAACAATAATACTACCTGCCACACAAAGTTCTTTTGAAGTTTAAATGAAAAGCGGCAAGTAAAACATGAAATGTTTTAAATGCAATTCAAGGTGATGATCTTGCTTATTTGCTAGACTCCTGTCTCTCATGGCCCATGTAGTGGGGCAGAATAGTGGCCTCCCCAAAAGATACGTCTAACTGGAACTTGTGACTGTGAGCTTATTTGGGAGTTGGGTTTAGACCCCCAAGGGTCTTGAAATGGGATCTTGAAATGAGATCATTCTGGATTTAGGATGGATCCTCAATGCAGTGATAGGTATGCTTAGAAAGATCAAGAGAGGTTTGAGACACAGAGATACTAGGGAGAAGGCCATGTGAAGACAAGTAGAGATTACAGTTTTGCTGGTACAAGCCAAGGAACATCTGGATCCACCAGAAACTAGAGAGACATGGAAGGATTCTCTCCCAGAGCCTTTGGAGAGTTCCCACTGACCCTTGATTTTGGACTTCTGGCCCCTAGAACTGTGAGAGAAGAAAAATGACTGTTATTTTTATCTTTTTAATATAAATAAATATATTTTATTTATTTTTTATAAATAACATTTATTTTTGTATTTATTTTTTATAAACAATAAATTATAAATTATAAATTTTATAAATAATAAATTGTTTATTAAATAAAATAAATAAATAATATAAATAAAAATTTATATTTTCATCTAACCAGTTGTGATTTGTTGGGCAGTCTTGGGAAACTGACACAGCTCATGTTCCATCCATCAGTAAATCATGACAACTCAACCTTCAAAATGTATCTAGACCATGCATCACCTCCTCCTGCCCAGTGAGCTACACGAGCCACCAACGTGGTATTATTGGCCATCCTGTGTTAGTCCTTTTGTCCCCTAGTCAGAGCAGAGAGTGATTTTACACTGAAGTCAAATCTTGCCAGTCCTCTGCTCAAAACTTTCCACTTCCCGTTTCTCTCAGAATATAACCCAAAGGTCTTACCGGGGCCTGCAACGCTGATATGATCTGGCCCTGCTATCTCTCTGACCTCATTTCTTACCACCCAGTCTCAGTTTCCTTGTTGTTCTGCAAAGGTGCCAAGCACCCTCCCTTAAAGCCTTTGTGTGCCCTTCCTTCTAGCCAGATAACCACAGGCCTGCTTCCTGACAGGTCTCTGCTCAAATCCCACCTCCTCAGAGAAACCTTGCTCATCCATCCTATCCAAAGTGGCCAATTACTATCTATAACATATCGGTTTATTGATTATCCTGAAAGTGCCCATTGGAAACCGTCTATTTTCCTGTTCATAGCCTCTCTCTCTCCTGTGTCAGGACATTGTCTGTCTTGTTCATTCCACATTTCCAGTATTAACGCTCAGTACATTGCCGCCACTAATAAATATTTGTTGAATGAATGAAGAAACCGATAAACCTTCTAGCTATTAAGGGTGTCGACCAGAGAAGATGGGGATGGTAACTACTTTCAGCCCCACCCAAACAGCGCTTTTAGAAAAGTAACCTAGATAACTACCAACACACATTCTCTGCGGATGGAATAAGAGTCACCACCAAAAGAAAAAACCCACTGTAGTTGCAAAGGAAGATCTGAAGTCAGGGCATAGTTAAATACTGTCAACTTTTTAATGAGGCATTTTAGAATGCTCACAACTGTCAAGTCCAAGATCTCTATTAATGTGAAATCTATAAATGGGTTCCTAAAGGAATTTGGAAGCAACAAAAACAATTTTTCATGTGTTTAACACTCAGCAGTTTAAAAAAGTGCTTTCATACTCCTCATTTTGACTGTTACATGTCTGAATTAGAGATGGTAGATAATATTCTCATCTTACAGATGCAATTAGGGAGACAGGCGGTAACGAGGGTGCCGTTCCCGCGTGTAGGGTCGTGGAGAGCGAAGCATGACCGTGCTACTGGAAATGTTCTTGAAGGCGCCGGGGCCCACTCCCTGGGCAGCAGGACCTCAGGTCACAGGTACTCAGACGAGTTTAACCTGCGTTCCCGGAACGTGGCGGGGGCGCGACGAGGCTCCCAGAGGGCGGGGCGGGGCGAGGCGCGGGGCGGGGCTGGGCGAGACGAGGCTCCCGGCGGGCGGGGCGGGGCGGCGCGGGGCGGGGCGGCGCGGGGCGGGGCGGCGCGCGGTCGACGTGGCAGCCGTAGGGGCGTGCGCCTCCGGTGGCCATTTTGGAGGCGGGGACGCGCGGCCGCGAGCTCCTGCCGGCATCTTCGTGGTCTTCTCGGAGCCGTAGTCTGAGCACCCCGAACTCTCTGTCCCGCACTTTGCAGCTGCCACGCAGACACTCTCTCGGGCCCCCCAGGTGAGCGTCAGCCTAGCAGCGACGCGGGTGCTGGCGGGCGGCGGGATGGGATGCGGGCGCCAACGGGCGCAGTCCCTGCCAGGTGGGCGGGCCGGCCGGCCGGCGCCGCGGGATGATTAGGGTCGCGTCGGAGCCCCGCAGTTGTCGAGTCCCGAGCGCGGGCTGTGCGAGCGTGCACGGTGCGGCCGGGGCACGGGGGCCCTTGGCCAGACAAGCAGCCCCTGCCGCGCTTAGCACTGTGGGTGCGGGTCCTGGGTCTGGTTCTGGCTCTTTGCTCCGGGGCGCGGACCCAGACCTGCGCCCCTGGCCGTTTGGCTCCGCCTTCCAGCGCGCTGGCGGCCGGAGCGGGACGGGCGGCGGGCGCCCGCTGACCTTAGCCCGGCCCAGCCCGGCCTGGAGACGTGGCAGAGCCTGCGGGGAGGCCGCTGTCTCCAGGCACAGGATTTCGGCTGTTCCCGCCTTCTCCCGACTCCTGGGTCCACACACCGGGAACGGCAGTGGGAAGTAGCTTATTTAACCCCTAGGTTCCCCCAGCTTTTGCATTCTGCTCTTTGTTCGTTCTTGGGACCGGTTTCCGGCAAATTTGCAAGGTAACTCCTATCCTAGACTGGCAAAATTTATATCCATTTCTGTCAGTCAAGAGTAGGTGTTTTTGAGTGACAACATGTACTTGCTTGCCAGCATGACATTTTGGCGTTCCGGTCTTTTTCCTTCACAGCCACTATTTCATTCAGTTAACATTTATGGAAGTTTATTTTGGTATCAGAGCTGAGAATGTAGAGACAAAACTCACATCCTGCTTTGGAGTTCGTTATCTGTTAGAACATCAATAATAATTGCTTTTAATGCTTTTACTTTGATCAAAGCTGCATTATTCCATTTCTTTATTGTATTCTTATAAGTAGCCATTTACTTTGTACCAGAAAAACCACAATGGAAGCAAATTGGAAGAGGAGGGTCAGCCAGAGACTGAGGACTCAATTTTCTAAGCCATTTTCATCACTTTCTTTAATGTTGATACGTTAGTAACACTTTTTATGCTGATGAGCGGTATGCACTAAAACCTTTACCAGCTGACACTTCACTGTTATCACAGTAGCTTTCCTTCAGTAAGAAGGCATAATATTTATGCACACAAAATTTGCCTGATAACGTCATTAAGCCATTTCTTAGTGTGTCTTTTAAAGACTGAAAGAAATTGACCCTTTATTGCAGGTTATAAGTTGTTTTTATTGCACACGCTATTTGCCAACACATTCATTAATTTTAGGGATCAAGATTGTCTTTAAATGTGACTTCCAGTGGCCAGTGTAAGGATTTGGTAGCATCTGTAAGGAGGAAAATGGGGAGATGAAAAGAGGTAGCTTTGGCAGGGAGCAATGCAGTCCCCAGAAGGCTCTTTGTGTTCCAGGTTATCTCCCTTTGGTGTAGAGGTACTGAATGAAAAGATGGTGCCTCCCTGATCCCTGGTCTCTATTTAAATGCCATAGATGTTGCCTCTACTTTCACAACTAAACTCTTTGAAAGTGTTGTGTATTTCTACCTCACCTTCTCCTACTCGGTCCAGTTGAAACTGGCTTCTAGCCCCGCTCTTTCCATGGAAACTGCTCTCACTGTGTTCGTATCTTCAGTTTGGAAAATGGACTGCGTTTTTTCAGATACCACCCTATTTTGGCATTTCTGCAGCATTTGACACTGCTGCCCATTCCCACCTTGGAACTTCTTTGGCTTTTGGACACCACATTCTCCTGGTTTTCTCCTTTTTGGTCATCTCACTCTTCTCTGCAGGCTCATCTTTTGCCAGGCACTTTTTCAAGGATCAGTTGGGTCATCTTTTCTTTTTCACTTGGTGTTCTCTTCTTAGATAACCTTATCCCAGAACATGACTTTAGAGACTGTCAGTAAACTGAAGAAACCTACACTTACTGCTAAACCGCAGACCACGTCAGTATCTCTATTTGGGTGTTTCCAGGAGCTTAAACTCAGTATGTCCAATTTTAAACAGTGCATAATACCCCTTCCCCAAAAAGAAGACTTCAAACATCTTGACCTTTTCCCATATTCCCTATCTTAGTGAATGCATAGCCATCTATACAGTTAGTTGTGCAAGTCATGCCCCATATCCAGTTTTTGAATCTACTCATTCTTCCCTATCTCCCCTGTCATCACACTAGTCTAGGGCAAAGCTGATCACTCTTGGCACTATTGATACGTGGGGCCAGGTAATTCTTTCTTGTGAGGGTTTTTCTGTAAATTGTGCAATTTTTAGTGGTATTCCTAGCCTTTACCTACTAGGTACCAGTAGTTGCTCTAGTTCTGACAACCAAAAACGTCTCAGACGTTGCCCAGTGACCCCTGGGAGGCAAGATCACTCTCCTCCCCTCCGGCACTTGAGAAGCACTTGTCTTGGGAGTTCTCAGTTCCTGTATGAATTACTTCTATCCTCCTTAATAGTCTCTCTGCATTTACTCTGACTGCCCTGTGTCCCAACCTGCATACTGTGGTCAAAGGAATGTTTTCAGAACACAAATATGACTTGCCAAAAACTGGAATTAGCCTAAATGTCCTTCACCAGACCAGTAGATAAACTGTGGCACATCAGTAAAATGGAATACTGTTCAGCAATTTAAAAAAAATGTAGTGATACAGCCAACAACGTGGCTAGGTCTCAGCATTATATTGACTAAAAACAGGCCGATCTCAAAATGTTATATGCTGTATGATTCTATTTAGGTAACATTCATTAAATGAGAAAATGATAAGGGAATAGTCCGTTGTCACAGCTTGTGGTTAGTGGGAGGCTGTGACAAAGGAGCACCATGAAGGAGTTTCTCTAGGGTGATGGGACCGTTCTGAATCCTGATTGTGGTGTTGGTTATATGAGTCTTTGTGTATGATGAAACTTTATAGAACTACACACACACAGAAACATACACAAGTAGAAACAGGTGAAAATCCAAATAAAATCGTTAGTTACTAGTATTGCATCAGTGTTAATTTCCTGGGTGTGATCACTCTACTGCAGTTAGGTAAGATGCTGTTGGTGGGAGAAGCTGGGTGTAGGATGCTCAGGAACTCTGGTCTATTTTTGCATCTTTTTACAAATCTAAAATTTCTTCAAAAAAGTTAAAAGACAAGTATGTCATCCCCAGCTTGAATGCTGTGTGGTGCCTTTCTCTTCTTAAAAAACCCAACTCCTTGATGTGGTTTATAAGGTTCAACATGGTCTAGGTTCTTGCCTATGTCTCCGGTCTTCATTCTTTTTTTCCTGTTCCTTGCCACATGGGTTTTCTTGAATGTGTCTTGTCCCCTCTGCCTTACAGGGCTGGTATACATTGCGTATATTCACTTTTTCTGGAATCTTCCCTGTTTACTTCTTTTTCCTTGCCTAATTAAATTCTACACATCTTTCAGATCTCTGTTTATATGTGACTTCCTTTCCTCACTCAACTGAAAATCGTATTCTTCTCAAATAGGACGGTGTTCTTACCCTCAGAGCACATAATTAAGGCTACAGTTCATTGTATGTTAGTGGTATTATTTGATCCTCTCCTGTACTGGACTGTAAGTTTTCTGTTAGTTTTTGCTTACATTGTATGTCCAGAGGCACCAGTACAGTGCTTATCAAGCAAGTGACTTTCACTGAGTATTTGTTAAATGACTAAACACATCAAAATCAAAAACAGAAGTTTTATTTAGAGGTTTTGATTTTATACTCGAGACACACTTGAAAGTTCGTAATTTTTAAGGAAGTTTTCCCCTATTTTATAATCCATTTTTATCTTAGGACTGCTGTTTAGTTACCATGTAACATTTTTGCTGAAGTTAACATTTCTAAAAAATGAGACATATCATTTAGCCATTACTAAGTATGATTTTATTTTATTTATTTATTTTTAATATTTTATTTATTTATTTGAGAGAGACAGAGATAGTGAGAGAGAGCTCGAGCAGGAAGGAGGGGGAGAAGCAGACACCCCGCGGAGCAGGGAGCCCGACGCAGGGCTTGATCCCAGGACCCTGGGATCATGTCCTGAGCCGAAGGCAGAGGCTTAACCATCTGAGCCACCCAGGCGCCCCACTAAGTATGATTTTAAATGTGAACGAGGGACACTGGGAATTGAGCACATTTCAGTTTTTTTTTTTCAGGTTAACAGAAATAGCCCATATATAATGTTTAACGGGGAAAGAAAAAAAAACTTAATATATTTTTATTTTAAATGTAATAGTAACTGGAATGTAGATAAAAGTCTAACGTATATTCATGTGGCAGGAAATTATATTAGTGAGTTACTGTTTGAAATTTACAAATAGTTAACATAAAATTATTTCCCAATTATAAAGTATGTGTATGAAAATGTTACATGCGTATTACATGCATATTAAACATTGTCACAGACAGTGTTTTCCTAGGAATTTTGACAGATCCTTTATCCAGAAATAAGTGGCGTTATAAATCGTATAGACCTCTGTGTCTTGATGATTTCTTTCTAAAGTTATTCTTTAAAAATACACTTGATTACCGTGCAATATATGTTACATTTCTCTCTTTTTACAGTAAACCATAACTGAAGAAAAATGATGGAAGAGAGCGGAATAGAGACAACCCCCCCGGGGACCCCTCCACTGCACCCCGCGGGACTGGCCGCAGCTGCTGTGGCTTCCACCCCGCTGCCTTTAGGTATGTGGCCGTGCTGGCACCTCGTGTGTCTGGAGGGTAGGAACGACACCGTTAACTTTTCTCAGAGTCAGTTAAAAGAAAAATACATAGATGAAAACATCTCTGATCTTTTGCCAGGATGAAGGGAAGTGACCTTTTTTATTTAAGCCTAAAAGTATATTTTGCTTTGGGTAAACTTTTGTTCTCTATCGTCATACTGACTATAAATCATCTTCTTAGGACAAAACTATCCTAAAAAGCATGTGTTAGTTTTGTCTTGTGTTCGATGAGTTTGTGATGATTAACCTTCTGACCAAAATTTTTGAGTCACTGTGTAGGTTTTTATGCTGAAAGCAGCAGGGGTGAAAAACGGCTCTATTTTCTTTAAAAAGAGCAAAATGAATGAAAACAAAAAGATCTACTTACAAACAGGACTATAACAATTGTATATAACTGCTACTTTTACTTAGGGGAGTCGAAAGTCATTTGCACTTAGTCGTATGTGTTGTATGTTTTAAATAACACAGTGAAAAAAAGTTATTGGGTTATGGTCTGTTAAATTTTTAAATTTTGCAATAAAAAAGTAATGAGATACTTTGAAAACTAAGTGAAAAGCATTTCCAATTTTGTGGGTTTTTTTCCTCCCCATCTTCTAGCTGCAACCAGTTCTTTCTCTTCTCCAAATGTGTCGTCCGTACAGTCCTTGCCGCCACACGCGTACTCCACCCCTCAGCCGTCCCTCCCTCCTGTGAGGCCTTCCGCACCCTTGCCCTTCGTGCCGCCTTCACCGGTCCCTTCTGTTCCAGCCCTTACTACTTCCATCCCACCTCCTGTCTCTCCACCACCTGCTGCTGCCTTCAGTAATCCTCCTCTGTCCCACTTCCCGGCTTCATCTTCTGCCCCAAGCACTCTTTTATCTGCACCCTCTTCTGGTCCTCCCACGTCGGGATTTTCCGTTGGGGCAACTTACGACATTACAAGGGGACATGCAGGAAGAGCTCCCCAGACGCCCCTGATGCCGTCATTCTCTGCACCTCCGGTAACAGGTAATTCTCTCTTACTGATACTTTGAAATAAATGACTACAGCTAATGTTTAAATACGTTTTTTAATAACTGCTTTATTGGTAAATAATTTACGTATCATACAATTCACCCCTTTAAAGTATACAATTCAGTAGTTGTCACAGTATTTACAGAGTTGTGCCATCATCACTCTCATCAGTTATAGAACCTTCTAATCATCCCCAAAAAGAAGCCCTCTACCTGTTAGCAGTCACTCCCTACTTGCTCCCGATGTTCATAGCCCCAATCATTCATCTGTTTTATGTCTCCGAATATACCTATTTTGGATCTTTCATATAAATGGAATTGTACCATATATAGTCTTTTGTGAAAACTTCTTTCACTTAGTATTTTTTTTTTTGAAGATTTTATTTATTTGAGAGAGCAAGTGAGCGAGCACACGAGTGTGGGGAGGGGCAGAGGGAGGAGAGGGAGAAGCAGACTCCCCACTGAGCAGGGAGCCCGATGCGGGGCTCGATCCCAGGACCCTGGGATCATGACCTGAGCCGAAGGCAGACGCTTAACGACTGAGCCACCCAGGTTCCCCTTAGTATATTTTTAAGTTCATCCACATTGTAGCATGTGTCTGTACTCTGTTCTTTTTTATGGCTCAGTATTCCATAGTATGGATTTTCCTTCCACATTTTGTTGATTCATTTCATCCATTGATGAACTTTTGTGTTGTTTCTACTTTTTGGTATTATACTGCTTTTATGAACATTTGTGTACAAAACATTTGGGTTTTGTGAGGACCTATTTTCATGTCTCTTGGGTATATAACTACGCATGGAATTGTTCGCTTTTAAGAAACTGCTAGACTGTTTTCCAAAGCAGTTGCACCATTTCACTTTCTCATCAGTACTGTTTGAGTGTTTCAGTATTTCTGCATTCCTTTTTTTTTTTTTTTTTTTTTAACTTTTTTTCTTTTTTGCTACATTACTTTTAACTCCTATCTTTGATCTCTGGAGTTTTCTGTTCTCGCGTTTTGACATTTATATTATCAAAATAAAGCTGATGTTACTAGTAAATGATAAATTTTGTGTGTTGTAAAATGTAGAGTATGTATAGTGTATGTAGTGTCAGATAAAATTTGAAATACTTGTTCTAATATTTTGTATACTTATAGAGAGACACCAGGGTGATATTTGAGAGTCTTCTTTAAAGCTTTTCTTAAAAGGTTATCTGGACAAGAATGGTCCAGGGAGTAGTTTTATTTAGCCAGGTAGAAATTTAAAACCAAATAAAAGCTCAGGTGTGCCTTAAGTTTATGGTAATGGGCCATCTTTTCTAAGTCGGTTACACCTACCTTCTTGGCTTCCCTGGAATGGTTGTTGGAAACTAGTATCAAAACTTCGTCCTTGTCATCTTTTGCCTGTTACTTCTCATTTTAGGAAAAGAAGCAGCTTTGTTCTGATTTTTATTATCCAACTTTGCTAATCTACTTCTACAAATAAAATTTTTTGCATAGTACAGGCATTATGTCTGTGTCTTTGAATATGTGAATTTTATTTTTTGAGTTAAAGTAGGGCATATGAAATAAGTAGTAATTGTTACATGCTTTTATATGATGGGCTTGGGTGCTTACATCAATTATTTTTATGCATTGAAGGGATTAGAATTATAGTTGCCCACATCCAGGTGCTAAATGGGACCAACAGGAAGTACTTTTTGATAAATATTTTGCCCATTTTCAGAATGTTTAGTTAAAAAGCCTACAAAAAGGTCAGGAAATTTCTTCAGAATTTTGTTTCATTTGTATTTTGTGAAGGTTTAGGTGATTCTTGGAGTGCATAATTCAGTCTTGAAATGCCTGAGTATATATTTACATTATTAAAGCTATTTTGAACTACTTATCTCCTATAGTGTATCTTCTTTTTATAGAAAATAGTTTATGAAATAAATTACATATATTAGAAATTTTTGCCATTTACTAGGTATGTTGCCGACTCCCATTACTCAGCAAGCCAGTTTGACATCTCTGGCCCAGGGACCGGGGACCACATCAGCCATTACTTTTCCAGAGGAGCAAGAAGATCCTCGAGTTGGTAGAGGTCAGGATGAGGCATCTGCTGGTGGACTCTGGGGTTTTATTAAGGTAAGGGGTATTCAGTTTGAAAGTTATACTGAACTTTTTAATTTTGAAACTATTAGATGTTCATTAGAATGATTTTGAAAATATAGAATGGTATAATGAAAAAATAATTCTTTTTATTCTTATTACTAGTTTTCTATAGTTCTTCTCAGTCTTTTTCATGTGCATATCTGTGTAGGTGTAATTTTTTTAGTAAGTCAAAATGGGTAGTAACATGTGGACACTATTTTGTATCTTTTGTTTGTCTTTATCTAGCATATATCAGGAACATCTTCCCAGTCATAAATATTCTTCAGAAAATTTTTTTTTCTTTATGGCTATTTTTGCCCTCCATGCCATGGGGCATTTATTTCCCATATTTTACTAATGTACTTTAGCATTCTCTAATAGTAATTCTTACAAATACAACTATGATGAGCACTCTTGCATGCAGATCTTTATGCCCATCTCTGTTTTATTGAGGTTAATTCCTGATGAATGTCAGAGTGAACATTTTAAAAATTACTGATAAAAATGACTCTCCAGGAGGGTTATACCAAAATAGACTGTCCTAGCATTTTTCACTTGCCAGCACTCATTATGAATTTGAAATAGAATGTTTTCTAATTTGATAGACAAAAAAAATAACCTCGTTTTGATTTGCTTTTCTTGGTTACCAAATTTGAACATTTTTTCATATGTTTTTTTGTTTGTATTTTTTCTTTGTGAAGTCTCTAGTCGTGTTCTTTGCCCATTTTTGAATTGGGATGATTTTCCTTTCTAAATGAATTTGTAAGAGCTCCTCATGTAGTAATGTTTAATTACACGCTGTCATTTATTGACGTTTTCTCTTTTATCATACATTTAAATTTTATTACCCTTTTGTGATACAAAAGCTTCTAAATTTTCAGTAGTCTTTTTTTTCTTTTCATTTTTTTATGTTAAGAATGACCTTTTCCCACCACAGTATGTGGTAAATGTTCTGTGATTTCTTCTAATTCTTCTGTGGTTTCTTTTTTTTTTTCATACCTACCAATTTAATGTTTCTGACACTTAACTTTATTACGTAAAGTAGAAGTCAAACTTAATTTTCTTCCAACCACTTACTCAACTGTTCCAACATCATATCCCAGTGTTTTGATATGTCATCTTTATCTTAGTTATGCAGTTGTTTGTTAATGTCAGTTTCTGGACTCTGTGTTCTATTCTGCTGTTTGGCCTGTCCCTGCAATAGTACCCTACTATTTTAGTTATTGTTAACTCTGTTTATTATTATACTAATACTTATTGAAAGTCTACTCTGCTCGGGTGGGATGGGGAATATGCATTGATGAGTAAAGAAAGAAAGGTCAGTTCCAAGTCTCTGCGTTCATAACGATGGATCAGTATTTAGTTTTATAAGTTTGCCAGTTTCTCTTTACTTCAGAATTTTTCTTTACTAGTCTTTTCTGTTTATTTCTCTTAATGAATTTTGGGATTACTCTGTCACATTCCTCCCAATATTCTGAGGGTTTGGCTACAACTTAATTATATATTAAATATTTTTAAATCGGTAGGTGGCTAAATTATAACTAATTTACTACACTTGAGCTTTATGTTTCATAAAGATGGTATTTTCCTAAGCTTCTTTTTTTTTAATCCTTCTGTACTTTTTAAAGTTTTCTTCATACAGGTATTATTCCTTATTTCTCCGGTTAAGAGCATGTGTCAGTGTGTCCGTTAGCCCAGCTCGACATGTCTTGTAAATCGTTCTTTTAATACCCCGCGTAAGATTGGTTGACAGTTTTAAATACCCGTGTTACGGACTCCGCCTTTTTCTGACTCACCTTGGTTCAGTGGTAGGTTGGAAGAGGTGGAATGGTGGCCTGTTAGCCAGAGGCCATCTCAGGGGGCACGGCTCCCTTGAAGTCCTTTTTACCACCGGAGAAGTGTAGCACGTTAAGGGAAGACTCAAACCTGGTTCCTTCTGTTTAATAGTGTGGTTTTAAGAATTCAGAGGAATAGATCTGGGCTAAAAGAGAATTTGGGAATTAACACAACAAATATGAAGTAGGAAAAAAGAAGAAACATTAGTAGAAGATAGCAGAGTAATATATATTAATAGGTAACTTCTGGGGAATAAGGATGAGAAATGTTAATATTTTTATTTTTTTCTTAAGGAACCAAGTGTGAGTCTATGGAGACGACTAATTACAGTTTTTATTTGGGACCTTGATGGATAAGTTTTACCTGGTCTTTCATAGAAATAAGTAGATGAGAAATGAAATTAAAATACACAGAGAAAGAAAATGCGTGTGTATGTATACATGTATAAAATGAATACGTATGAATATATACATCCATAAAATGAACACACATATGTGTGTGTATACCTACTTCCCAGGTCAGTGCTCCTCACAGTGTGATCTGCAGACTGCATGGGTCTATGAGAAGGAGAGAAGGTGAGAGTGAGCATTTTGAAAGCTTAAGAGCAATTTGACATGGCCATAACCTTGTTTTTCTTACATGTTAAAAAATTACAGGTCTGCGATGTATCAAAAACTTTAAAAAAGTTTTCTCTCACCATTAGGTGTTCTTTACTTAGAATGGGCGTTCATATGTCAATTTGTCTTGTGCAGGGTGTGGCCGGAAATCCTATGGTGAAATCTGTGCTCGATAAAACAAAACATTCAGTAGAAAGCATGATTACAACGCTGGACCCTGGCATGGCTCCGTATATCAGTACGTACTTAAGATAGAGCAGCATGTGCTGTACGTTTTTAAAGTATTTGCCTTTGTCAGCCTCTCACTGTGATTCCATAGTCTTGTAATCAGTGGAAATCCTTTTATGTTGTAAGTTGATTGTAAGTCTTAGTGTTGGTATTATTAATTTATCTTTTTCTTAGTCACAAATAAATTTTGAAAACTCCACAGAATGAACTTTGGGAGGAGTAAAACCAATATGCATTAGTATACTAATTAGTATACTTCAATTGTAAGTAATACATTTTAATTATAAATACAGTTAGTGTTGCTTTGTATGAATTTTATTTTATTCACTAAGGACATTTGAAATGATGCTTTGTTTATATTTGATTTTGATAATTGTCCAGTTATCTGTTTTAATTAAATGTGATTATGCTTAACCTGGGAATAATATTTTTAGAGGAAGTTAATCTATTTATTAATAATACCTGATTAGTAAGTTTGGTGGGGAAGCTATTTTAAGCACCTTTGAATCCTCCTTCCCAAGAATTCTCCGGACAGATGACATAGACATACATGCTGTCTGCCATTTAATTTTAAATGTACATGTCCAGTGTGTGAAGAAGCAATTGCTTAGCAGGATCACTGAGCAATTATTAGTCATTCTGTTAAAGATAACAACTTGGAAGCCAAAGCTGTGCACTAGAACAGAGGTACTAGAACAGAGGTTTTCAGTAGCAATAATAAGTCAGTAGCTTTCAGGAGTCTTGATGCTGTTGGTGGTTTACAGTTTAGTAAATGTCAAAGAATAAGACCTTAGTAAGAAGTATCATTTACTAAGTTCTTGCTCTGCCAGGCAGTACTTAGAAACTCTGCAAGGTAAGTATTTTTCTCAAGTTTGAGGTGAGGAACCCCTGGGTTCAGAGAGATCATTATTCTAGGCCACACAGCTTGGTGGAGCTAGATTGGGCCCATATTCAATTTGTTTTTGCACTTAGCCACTTTGCTTCCCTGAAAGTATAAAATTGAATCAAGTATTAAGTCATCTGAATTGTTTTTTGTGTTCATAACTACCAGAGGATTTAGAAACTGGACCCTCCCCTAGATATGGCTTTATAATGTTCATAATAATTGAATTTGACATAATTAATGTGTCATATATATTCTTTTCTTCACAAGCTTGTATTTTGAATGAGGGAAAGAAAGGAAATTAGTATTTTTGGAGTCCTTGCTATTTTAACGGGTACTGTGTTAGACTGTGAAAGCAGTTACTTAATCCTTAGAACAAGCCCTGTGAGGTGGCAGATACTTTACTGTGAAGAAATAAGCTCATTGACTTCCCCAAGGTAACAGAGCTAATGAAGTCAGGACTCAAACCCAAGGCTTATTCTCAGGCCAGTAGTCAGCCTGACATCAAGAAAAAGGCAAAAGACGAAGGGGCTGGGGTTATAGGGGAAGATACAAAATGAAATGTCTATTAGCGAAATCATAACAATATATAGTCTTAATCAGTTAGCTATAAAAAGCAATAAAACTGATGTGAAAAAGTTGACACCTTATTGACAGGCAGCAAAAGCAAAGACTATTCTGATGTAACAAAACTTGAGTTAAAGCTTAAGGTATTCTTACAGAAATATTCTAGAAATCACCGTAACAGTTTCAGATGTATCAAGAAAGCATAAGAACTGTTAGAAATGCATTTTATGGGGCGCCTGGGTGGCTCAGTTGGTTAAGCGACTGCCTTCGGCTCAGGTCATGATCCCAGCGTCCTGGGATCGAGCCCCACATCGGGCTCCCTGCTCAGCGGGAAGCCTGCTTCTCCCTCTCCCACTCCCCCTGCTTGTGTTCCTCTCTCGCTGTCTCTCTCTCTCTCTGTGTCAAATAAATAAATAAATAAAATCTTAAAAAAAAAAAAAAAAGAAGAAATGCATTTTAACACAGTTAAGCTTCCTGTGTTCTTAGAATTACTTTTCCCGTCATCATTAAAGTTGGCACTACTTATTACAGAAAGGCTGAAAAAGCCTTTTGAGCTGAAGTTCAGTGGAACGGTACTCAGATAGGGTCAAGAGACATGTCCCACAAGGAGGAAAAAATGAGTAAAAAGTGTATTTGTTCTCTTCTCTCCTATGGGAGTCAATGCTTTTAGGTTTTAGTAACTTATGAAATTCTAGTAAAGATAGGAGCTATAGATCATCCTATTAGGAAAAAAGATACTTGATAAAAAGCCCACGTATTTTGAAGATACTATCAGCTATTCCACAACATATTAGGGAAAAGCATAGCATTGTTTCTGGGGCAAAATGGTTTACCATACAAACAGCTTTCTGGATAAATCTGTTTACTAGTGATAGCCATTAATACTAAGTAGCAAAATACGCTATGCTCAGAACTAGGTCTTTGAACTCAGTATGTCACAAACTGTTAGATAAAGATTTTTTTAAAAGTTAGGTGTATTTGATCAAATTACTCTGTCTAAATGGTACATAGGTTTTAAAAATAATTGAAAATAAAAAGGTTTTAAAATATTTATTTCATATCTTAGCCTTTTTAAATTTCAAGTTTTATATATGTTGGTATTTCCATTTCCTTATATGCTTGCATATTAGGACAGTAATAGTTGTATAATTTATAACTAAATATCCCATTTGTGGCATCTGCTGTTTTTTTTTCTTTTAATGATGTGGTTGTATGATAAAGTTGACTCCCACATTTAAACTGTTTTCTAGATAAAAAACATTTCATGGCAGTCCTCATTTAGTGCAGGCTTCTTTACAACTCTGACAAATTACTTGTAATCATCAATAACAGTCTTCATTTTCATTTTCTCTAGTGTATCCTAAATGTGTAACTTGGATTTCACAAGCCACATAATTCATTTCTGTGATAGCTCAATAGTTGAAGGCCTAGGAACTCCAGCATCCCGATGGTATTAGAAGTTTGTGTATAATAGATGTGTGTCTTTATTAACCAACAGCAGAAAAACCATTTTGATTTGCAGCCTTAAAAAATGCAATGTTTTATCCAAAGTTTAAACTTACTAGAAAATGAGATCTTGTGAAATCAATAGAGTGATATAGTAGAAAATTAAACTTTTTTCATAGCTGTTAGAACATTATTTCCCAAATTGACATCTATGGAAAACTTTCTAGGAGTGGTTATTAGATGTTAACATATTCCATGAACACATTAAGTATGGAAAGTAGTACTGGGTTAAAGCCATGAATTTTAACTTTTGGTTTTCTCAGAATCTTGATATAATGTTCATTGTGAATTTCTAAGAAAGAAACGTATAAAGTATTTCCCAAGCTTGTTTGACCACAAAATGCTGTTTTAAGGTGGGGCTACTAATACATTCTGGAACAGTATTCCATAGAAAAAAAACTGTTGTGTTCTGTGGCAGATGGGATACTCAGAACCATTAGAAGATATGTGCTATCTTCTGCCTGCAGATGAGACTCCCTCAGATAATGCATTAAGTGCTCATTTTTAAGTCAGGAAAAGTGGTAGTTTGGGTCTAAGCACTTGGAATAAGATGCTGTTAGATGAGGAGATGAAAACGTGTGTGATGGATCAGCTGTGTAGTGAAAAGAAGATTTTGGTATGTGACAGACCTAGGTTTGAGTCCCGACATCGTCGCTAAGTAAGTAGCTGTGTTACCTTAGGCAAGGCCTTATCAATCTTAGTTTCCTCAGCCTATAAAAAAGTTCATCATCTGTATCTTGCTGTATTTTGTGAGGTCAGTAATAATTATTAATAAAATGTTAGCATATGGCATTGCTTATGAGAATTTCATTATTTTAATTTGGAATTGAAATTTTCTTCTGATCTTTGTAGAATCTGGAGGTGAACTGGATATTGTAGTGACCTCAAATAAAGAAGTAAAAGTTGCTGCCATCCGAGATGCCTTCCAGGAGGTCTTTGGCTTAGCTGTGGTCATAGGGGAAGCTGGACAGTCCAATATTGCCCCACAGCCAGTGGGCTATGCGGCTGGATTAAAAGTGAGTAATACAACACCTTTTTTCAGCATAAAGAAACTGGCAGTTAATTTTTTCATAATTCTGATAATCTTTTGCTCTTTATGGAGCTAATGGGTTTCTACATTCTAAGGTATTGATCATCTTGGTTTTTATTTAGACAACTGTTGTGTAATGAAGATACAGTGGAGTTTTAATTTAAAGAAACTCAGGGTAGGTTTTGATGCTTGGGCAGGGGAGGAAACAACTTGCAGAGAACACAGAGAGAGTAGTTAGTCCTAAAAGAAATCTTAACCTAGTGCTAACCTTTAAGTTCTACTGAATTTAAAAATTTTGTACTGAAATTACAGTACCTTTAGAATTCTCTAAGCTTTTTATTACTATCACTATTAATAATACTTTACACTTACGTATTTCTTCATGGTTTTGGGGACTCTAACATTTGAAAGTTTCAGAGTAGTAATGGAGTTCCAGTAGGCAGGTTCTAGATTGGCCCTTTTAAGTCTCCCTTTTCTCTTGTACTTGGTGAGGGGACTCAGCATTCATCCGGAAAGCTTTCTCTTGCTTTCTTGCTTTGATTCTTCCCCTTCTCCATCCTTTTAATTCCCTTGCCTTAAGGACCTGACTGCCTGGCACCTTATAGGTATGTATAATACTTATATATAACCAGAGTTTGCCAAGGTCTCTTTTAATAGAGACCTATTAAATATTATCAATAATAACATCAATAGGAAGAGGCTTCCTTAGTTTTGCCATAGTGAGAGAAGAGGATCTTCTGATCAAGTCTATAGATAATAAATTCTCCATAACAGGGACAGATGATAGGGTAACTTATTTTAAAGAGAAATTTCATACAACCACATACACCACCACTTCAATATTACAGTTTGTCTTCTGGCCTGTTACCATTAAAAAACTTGTCACACATCTGCATGAAACCAGTTCCATTCTCAGTGAACTAGGTCTGGTCCCCTCAAGCCAGTGAAGGTTAAAGTTCCAAGAATCCTGTCCTCTCATACATTTTTTTACCACCAGCATATAGACACGCAAGAACAAATGAACAGTGAACAGGTCATCAGCAAACAAATATTTCTCCCACTTAAAAAAGCAAACGAAAGAAATTTTGAACAAATTTTTTTTAACCTCCTCTCCTCATCATCTACCACCTTAATTTTTTTGCTGCTTTTTGCAGCAAAACTCCTCCAAAGAATTGCCAACATCTTATCTCTAATTGTTCCCTTCATATTCTCTTACACCCGGCCCCGTCAGGCACTTAGCCTGACTCCCCAGAGAATGCTGCGCAGGTCAGCAGTGTTCCCCATCTTGTTTTGCCTGTCACTGGCTTTTGAGACAGTTGTTATTCTTTAATGTTTCTTTCACTTGACTTCTGAAGTGCCATACTTTTGTTTTTTTCCTTGCCTCACTATTTGCTCACTCCCCTGTGCCTCCTTTGCTGGTTCCCCCTAATCTTGTCTTTACATTCCCTCCCTCGTGAGTTGATAGTGTCTGGTGGCTTTAAATACCATCTGTGTGTGGACAGTTTCAAGTTTCTATCTCCAGCACAGGCCTCTCATGTCAGCTAGATTTATGTAAAAGTTGCCTCCTCAACCCCTTAACTTGAATGTCTCAAACTTAACCATGTTTAGCATCCATCTGCTTTTCTTTCCTCCAAGCCTGCTCCTCTGGCCTTGTCTATCTCCATTCATTGATGGCAGAACTATTCTTCCATTTTCTCAGGTGAGAAACCTTGGAGTCACCCTTGACTCCTCTCTTTACCTATGTCCAGTTCATTAAGAAATCTTGTTCGTCCTCCACACTTGTTCACAGTGTGTCCAGCATCTGACTCTTCTCACATGCCCACCGCCACTGCAGTGTCTTGATGGAACCTTGCCATTGACTTCTACTAGGCCATCCGATTTTAGCATTATCTGAATGGGGTAACCTTGTGGCCCTCTAGGTCCTTCTGAACGGAGTAGCCAGGTGATCCTTTCCAGTCACAGGTCAGAGCGTGTCACTTGTGTTTCAGCACTTTATATTTTACCCGTTGTAAACCCACATTCCTTACGGTGGCTTCCACGGCCCCACACAGTCTGGCTGACGTGGTGCTTGTTCCCTGTCTGGCTGCCTCTCCGGCTGGTCTTCCCCTTGCTCACTCGCGCCAGGCACTTCAGTTCCCTTCTAGCTCTTCCTACTTGACTGGCATGCCCTCGCTTAGCCTTTTCACTAGCTCTTTCTTCTCTTGGGGACATTCTCCCTCAAATGTGTACTTGGTTGGCTCTCTTAAACCTTCTTTAAGTCTTCAATCTTCCTTGCACGGCGTGGCCTGTCCTGACTGCCTGTTTAGTACTACATTCCACACTTCTGTACCAAGATCACCCTTCTGTGCCTCTGTTTTCTTTCCTGTAGTACTCAGCACCTTCTCCTACACTCTATCATTGTGTTTTATAGTGTTTTCCCACAAGAATTAAGGTCCTCAAGAGCAGGAATTTTGGTTTGGTTCACAGATGTGAACTCTTAGATATCCTTTAGAATGAATATCTAGCAGTTTTATCAAAATGTCTAAACTGTAAACATCAGAATTAAAAGTGTAAGGGTGTGTTTTTAAAATTAATCATTTATTTCCTCAAGTTAGCAGTCTAATACAGAAAACATTTTCATTGTAGGATCTGCTTCCAGTTTTGGTTTAACACCCTATCAGTTTCATGAGAAGAATAAAGATTTTTCACTTAATAGCACTCCAGCGGCCCACCTGTTGCAGTACCTTGATCGAACCTCCACAGTCAAACAGTGGTCTTCAAACTGGTCTAGAAGTACCTCTTGATACACAAAGATTTTACAAGATCTGAGGAGACCCAGAGAGTTTTAAGGAACCCAGCTTCTTCAGCTTCCATATGTACTCTTGCCTAAAAATTTTCTGCCCATATGTACCTGCGATTAAGGCAACTTGTTCTCCTTTCCCATCTCCCCCTTAGGAAGCCCTGTTCTCTCCCTTTGGGAAATGAAACATACCTCTTACCCACCAAATATTCACGTGATACATTGCCTCCGAACATGAAAGACTCCTGAGTGTCATCTGAAGGGACAATTCAAAATTGTTTTTGATGTTGGGAATACAAATAACATAATGACTGGGTAAAACCCTTTTGCAAGTCATATGGTTTCCAGTTGTTTGTTCCCATCAAAACTGAAGAGAGACCAGACAGAGTTGTCAGCTGATAGGTCATTAATTTTTTATGATAAATCACCATGTGATATTTGGAATATAACTCAAAATTTTCATGGTTTTTAAAACATGTGTCTTAAATATTTTGTTATATTAAATATTATTACATAGAAGATACTTAAAATCATTAGGTGCTGCTCTTAAAAGGCTGATTGAGATTTTTTTCTAAAAGAAAAACCTCATCTTCTAGGTAATATTAATCCATCAGTTTATGTGGTGGTTTTATTAGTGTTTGACAGATTCATTTTTGCTGTTGGTTTTTGCCCTTCAAATTCAAATATTCGGGTTTCTTTTCCATAATTTTAAATAAAAGCTTAAAATCAAAATTCATTGAAACTGATGCATGCATAGGAAAATCATTTACAAATTTATCAGCTGTTTTTTTCAGAAGCAGTAGAGGGAGCTAATGAGAAGAAAAATAATGTAGAATCCTAGAATATTAAAATTTGAACCCAGATTTTTTACTCCCCATCAGACTTTGTTTGAAGGAAAACTTAGGTTTAAGGAAATAAATCTGCCATAAGTAACATTAGGGAGCTTCTGAAACTTATGTGCCAACCGTTAATTTCATTGCAGAGTCATAGTTATGACCACTGTTTTATAACTTACTTTACCAAAGATGTAGATAATATTTATATGCAGGTAAGAAGAAGCATGGAATTTTGATTAAACCAAATCGCTTAGTATAAACTCTTAGAGTACAGGATAAGCTCTGGGGGCCTTTCTGTATCCTTCCGTTTGAGATAATTACTTCAGTGTGGCCTCAAAACTACCTAATTCTTGATCCCTTACACTTCTGAAAATAAAGTTAAAATTTTATTCTCAAAAACATTGGTAGGGACTGATCTTAAAGCGTCTATTCCAAAAGATGCCACACTTAATTAACATCAGAGGAGAAGAGGCACATATAACCCCCTCTTCATTTTCCTTATGAAATACAAAGTCCTATGTTGTAGTATAGTAAAAAATGAACAAACTTAGTTTCCTGGAAACATTAAATCTAGGAATATTTTGTTGTTGTGCTTAGCTTAGATATCTTCAAAGAGTTAGGGATGAATCTCTTAAATATCCCACTAACTCCCTAATCAAAATTCAACCGTAACTGATTTCCTCTTGGGAGGAAAATGATTGAGGCAAATTTACATTATCCAGTATAACATCTTATCTGTTACATTTTCTTTCAAATTCAACAGCTGCCTCCTCATTCACTGTTAGTAGATTTACATCATTCAGATTCTTAACATGAGTAATAAAAATTTTTAAGAAGGCCCTTATTTCTTCCCTTCTTCGTTTTTTCGTGTAGTGTTTTCTTACTGAATGTCTCTAGGGTTAGACAGTTGTGTGTGGTACTAGAGAGATAAGAGTGAGCAAAAATACAGTCGATATTAAGTGTAGCTTAATTCATATCTTCTTTCATCCTTAATCTTTATAAGCTAATGTCTTAAATTGGTTTACCCATTTTCATGCACTGGTCACCTTCTCTTCTTTATTTCTGTTGTCTCCGAAGTAAGTCCATTTGTCTCTAGAAGTGTCCTAGCTTTTGAAATTTTCATTTGATGAGAATTGACCACTTTTTCTCATTCACTACTTACCTCTGCTGTCCATAGGAAAAGTAGGCTAATGTATTATCCATGGTAGTTTTATTCAAAAATAGAATGCATTTTGTCTTGCTTTTTGAACACTTACTGTCACTTCTCTTATGATCACTGTTTATGAAGTGATTCAGATAAAGTAGTAAATAGCAACTTTACGAAAAACTTGTAATTTTCTACCATAAGAAATGTATTGATGATTTTGAGTTATCTATACAGTGTTCTCAGCCCCTCAGTTTTATTGCATAAATGGTAAATAAGTTTTGGTGCGATGTATACATTTGCAGTTAAATATAAATCAGCTGCCATTTTGGTGCATATTTTAAGGCTATATTTAAAGGAAGTAAGAAGCAAGAGAAAAAAAACATTCACTTTGATACAATGGCCTACCTAGATACCTGAAGGGAAAATTAATTAAAAACTACTAGGGCTGAAAAAAGATTTTTATCAGTAAGATATCCCGTTGGCAGATCAACGTTAAGAAGTACATAGTTTCATTTTATTAGTAATAACCAAGTAGAACATTAATATAAAAATAATCCATTTCGTAGTAGCAACCCAAATAATAGTGTATGTGGGAATAACTTGGAATATGCTCTATAAACTGTTAATACTGAGGGGAACATGAATTGGACTTCTGTACTATTTACTCTTCATACTTCTGTATTTGAATGTTTACAATGGGTATATAGGTGTTCGTGTGTAAATGTATTTGTGTATTACTTGTATAACCATATTAGTATATTTAATACTGAATAATTAGAAATGGTTTCTAACCTACATGGTTGTCATTCAGGGTGCCCAGGAACGGATAGACAGCTTGCGTCGAACTGGAGTGATCCATGAAAAGCAGACTGCTGTGTCAGTAGAAAACTTCATTGCGGAATTGCTACCTGACAAGTAAGAGGCTTTTTTTTTTTTTTTAACATAATTACAAATTTGTTTTCTTGTAATGGGAACTCTCAAGATCTACTTTCTTAGCAATTTTCAGATATACAGTACAGTATAAAGTGTAGTCACTGTGCTGTACATTTTATCCTCATGACTGACTTTATAACTGAAAGTTTCTTTTAACAACACCCTTCACTCGTTTTACTTGCCCCCCTGCCCACCGCCTTTCCAACCATCAGTCTGTTCTTTGTATCTGTGAGTTCATATTTTTTTATTCCGCGTAAAAGTAGGATCATACAGTATTTTTCTGTGACTTATTTCCCTTAGTATAATGCCCTGAAGGTCCATTCGTATTGTTGCAAATGGCAAGATTTCCTTCTTTTTCCATGGCTGAATAATTGTGTGTGTGTGTGTCTGTACACACCACATTTTCTTTATTCATTCTTCCATTGACAGACACAGGTTGTTTCCATGTCTTAGTTACTGTAAATAATGCTGCAGTGAACATGGATTGGTGGGGGGGGGGGGGGGGGGGGTGCATATATCTCTTCAAGGTAGTGTTCTCATTTCCCTCAGATAAATACGCAGAAGTGGAATTGCTGGATCAATATGGCTTATTTAATTTTTTGAGGAACCTCCATATTGTTTTGTACCAGTTGACATTCTCATCAAAGGCTTGCTTTATCTCCATATCTTTTCCAGTACTTATTTTTTTGACTTTTTGGTAATAGCCAGCCCAGCAGGTGTAAGGTGATGTCCCACTATGGTTTTGATTTGCATATCCCTGATGATGAGTGATGTTGAGCATCTTTTCATGTACATGTTGGTCATCTCTATGTCTTTGGGAAACTATTCAGAGCCTCTGCCCATTTTTTAATTGGATTGTTTTTTTGTTCTTGAGTTCGAGTTTTTTATCTATTTTATTTTTTTAATTTTTAAAATTTTTTTAAAGATTTTTTATTTATTTATTTGACAGAGAGAGACACAGCGAGAAGGGAACACAAGGGGAGTGGGAGAGGGAGAAACAGGCTCCCTGCTCTGCAGGGAGCCCGATGCGGGACTCGATCCCAGGACCCTGGGATCATGACCTGAGCTGAAGGCAGTCGCTTAACCAACTGAGCCACCCAGGCGCCCTTTTTTATCTATTTTAGATGTTAAACACCTTATGAGGAATGTGATTTGTGAATGTTTTCTCCCCTTTAGTAGGTTGCCTTTTCATTTTGTTGATGGTTTCCTTTGCTGTGTAGAACCTTTTTAGTTTGATGTAGTCTTACTTACTGATTTTTGCTTTTGTTGCCTTTGCTTTTGGTGTCAAATCCAAAAAATTATCACCAAGACTGATATCAAGCAGCTTACTCCCTCTTGTCCTCTAGGAGTTTTATGGTTTCCAGTCTTAAGTTCAAGTCTTGAACCATTCAAGTTACTTTTTGTGTATGGTGTAAGTAGTCCAATTTCCCCAGCACCATTTATTGTATAGGCTGTCCTTTTCCCAGTGTATATTCCTGGCTCTTTTGTTGTAAATTAATTGACCATATGTGTGGGTTTATTCCTCAGCTCTCTATTCTTTTTGGATTGATCTTTGTGTCTATTACTAGGCCAATACCATACTATTTTGATGAGCATAGCTTTGTAATATAGTTTGAAATCAAAGCTGCTTCTTTCCCAAGATGGCTTTGGCTATTCAGGGTCTTGTGGTTCCATACAAACTTTAGTGTTCTATTTCTGTGAAAAATGCCATTGGAATTTTTTTTTTTTTTTTGATTTTATTTATTTATTTGACAGAGAGAGACACAACGAGAGAGGGAACACAAGCAGGGGGAGTGGGAGAGGGAGAAGCAGGCCTCCCGCCGAGCAGGGAGCCCGATGCGGGGCTCGATCCCAGGACCCCGGGATCATGACCTGAGCCAAAGGCAGCCGCTTAACAAGACTGAGCCACCCAGGTGCCCTGCCGTTGGAATTTTGATAGAAATTGCATTGAATCTGTAGATTGCTTTATGAATAGTGTGGACATTTTAACAATTTTAATTCTTCCAGTCCCTGAGTCTGGAATATTTTTCCATATATTTGAGTTTTCAGGTTTTTTCATCAATGTGTCATAGTTTTCAGAGTAGAGATCTTTCACCTTCTTGGTTAAATCTGTTCCTCAGTGTTTTGTCCTTTTGGATGCGATTGTAAGTGCTATTGTTTCCTTGTTTTCTTTTTGATAGTTTATTAGTATATAGATATTGCAACAGATTTTGGCATATTGATTTTTTATTCTGCAACTTTACTGAATTCATTTATGAGTTCTAACTTTTTTTTTTAGTTTTGAGTGTTTTCCTTTATGTAGCATCATGTCATCTGAAAATAGTCACAGTTTTCCTTCTTCCTTTCCAATTTGGACGCCTTTTATTTGCTTTCCTTGCTTAATTGCTCTGGTAAGGATTTTCAGTACCATATTGAATAATGGAAGTGGAAAGAATGGGCATCCTTGTCTTGTTCGTGATCTTAGGGGAAACACTTTCAGCTTTTCATTGTTGCATATGATACTAGCTATGGGCTTGTCATATGTGGCCTTTACTATTTTGAGTACATTCCTTCTAAACCTGTTTGGAGAGTTTTTATCATTAACAATTGTTGAATTTTATCACGTGCTTTTTTTTGCATCTGTTGAGATGATTGTATGATTTTTGCCCTTGATTTTGTTAATGTGTTGTATCACATTGATATGTGGATGTGGAAACATCTCTACATCTCTGTAGAATAAATCCTAAATCATGTGTATGATCCTTTTAATGTTGAATTTGGCCTAATAATTCTGTTGAAAATTTTTACTTATATGTTTCTCATGGAAATTGGCCTTTGATTCTCTTTTCTGTTGTGTCCTTGTCTGATTTTAATATCAGGGGAATGCTGGCCTTGTAAAATGAGTTTGGAAGTGTCCCTTTTCTTACTGTTTTGGAAGACTTTGAGAAGCATTGGTAGTAATTTTTCTTTAAATGTGTGGTAGAGTTTACCGGTGAAGGTGTCTGGTCCTGACTTTTGTTTGTTGGGAGGTTTTTGATAACTAACTAGAATCTCCTCACTAGAAATCGGTCTGTTCAGATTTTTGATTTCTTTATGATTCAGTCTTGGTAGGTAGTATGTTTCTAGAAATGTATCCATGTATTCTAGGTTGTCTAGTTTGGTGGCATATAATTATTCAGTAAGAGGCTTACCCTTTTGTTTGTCTTATGAGCAAAATACAATTGGTCCTGGGGGGCTGACACTGAATACCTAGTAAAAAAAGTGTATCCTATTTTGGAGAAAATTATATTCTTGTCTAGCTATATCATTTAACTAGCTGTGTGATCTCCAAAGCTCAGCTCACACTTCTACCCAGGTTTCTCCTTTTTAATTATAAACTGGAGATAGTAATGCCTGCATTGTAAGATTGTGTGTACAATCACTGAATATGATAGCACTAAATTTAAGAGGATACAATGTTGTATTGGCTTAGAGGTAATTGATCACCAGTAACCAACATAGTCATTCACGCAGTTATTCGGCATAATGGAAGGTATGGGCAACAGGGCCTGGTGGCAGTCACCAGGTTTGAAATCTAGCAATGATGCTTATCTATTTAGTTTGGAGAATATTCAGAGAATAGGATTCGTTATGGTCTTTAAGGGCTTTGTACTTTAGATGGCTTTTTTATGGAAGAAATTATTTTTAACATGTTGAATTTATTTATACTGAAAGAGCTTCCCAACTGTTGAAATTGGTCTCTTTTGTAATCACATTTGGTTTTGTTACATTTTTTGTTTATTTAGTATTGAGTAGCATTGTGCCTGGTGCTTTATGGCTACAGTATATTAAAAATGTTCTCCAACTCTGAGGTTATACTGTTGGCCAGTTGGGAGAAAATATGTACACAGATGAACAGTTTTAAGTGACTGTGTAAAATAGTGTGTAATTTTTTGCTGATAGGAAATGTTATATACAATTCGAGGAGAAATAACTGAGTGTAGAGGTAGCGTCAGATGAGATTCGTGAGTGATTGGGACTTGGACGGGATAGTGAAGAGTAGGTAAAATTTGGATAAGTGGCAGGAATAGGACATTCTGAGTGGAAGAAAAGCTTGAAGATGATGAAGAGGATTCTGGGGTCAGTGGTTACATTAGCTTTGCTGATCATTTTTTGGATTTAGGAAATCAAGAAGTGGTTTGGGGACAGATGTGTGAAGAGCTTTGAATGCTAGGGGGAAAAGCTTCTTTCTCCAGATTGCTTTGGCTATCAAGGTCTTTTGTGGTTTTTTACATATTTTGGTATTATTTGCTCTAGTTCTGTGAAAAATACTACCAGTATTTTGATAGGGGATGCATTGAATCTGTAGATTGTTTTGGGTAGTGTGGACATTTTAATGCTATTGATTTTACTACATAAGCATGGAATATCTTTCCATTTGTGTCACCTTCCCTTTTTCTTCATTGTCTTACAGTTGTTTTTTTTTAAAGATTTTATTTATATATTTGACAGAGGGAGACAGTGAGAGCAGGAACACAAGCAGGGGGAGTGGGAGAGGGAGAAGCAGGCTTCCTGCCGAGCAGGGAGCCCGATGCGGGGCTCGATCCCAGGACCCTGGGATCATGACCTGAGCCGAAGGCAGACGCTTAACGACTGAGCCACCCAGGCGCCCCCATTGTCTTACAGTTTTAAGAGTACAGGTCTTTCACCTTCTTTGCTAAATATATTCCTAGGTATTTTATTCATTTGATGCACTTGTAAATGGGACTGTTTTCTTAATTTCTCTTTCTGCTACTTTGTTATTAGTATAGAGAGATATACCAGATTTCCATGTGTTGATTTTGTATCTTGCAACTTCACTGAGTTTATTAGTTCTTTTAGTTTTTTGGTGGCGTCTTTAAGTTTTCCTATACATAGTATCATATTCTCTTTCATTATTGAGGGTTTGACTTCTTCCTTACCCAATTTGGATGCCTTTTATTTATTTTTTCTTGTCTGATTTCTGTGGCTAGAACTTAGTGCTCTGTTGAATAAAAGTGGTCAGAGTGGACATCTTTGTCTCAGTCTTAGGGGAAAATCTTGGTTTTTCACCATTATGATGTTACCTATGGGTTTGTCATATATGGTCTTTATTATGTTGAGGTGTGTTCCCTCTAAACCCACTTTATTGAGAATTCTTATCATGAACGGATGTTGAATTTTATCAAGTGCTCTTTCTGCATTTACTGAAATGATCATATGGTTTTTATCCCAGGTTTTGTTAATGTGATATATCACGTTGATTTGCAAATGTCGAACCAGTCTTGCATCCCTGGAATAAGTCCCACTCGATTGTTGTGATTATTTTAATGTATTGTTGAATTTGGTATGCTAATGTTTTGAGGATTTTTGCATCTGTGTTCATCAGGGATATTGGCCTATAACTTTCTTTTTTGTAGTGTTCTTGTCTAATTTTGCTATCAGGGTAATGCTGGCCTTGTGGAATGAATTTGGAAGTTTTCCTTCCTATTCTGTTTTTCTGGATAGACCTCTAAATAATTCAGAATTCTCTTGTGAAACTGCCTGGTCCTGGATTTTGTTTGTTGGGGGCTTTTTGATTACTTAGTTTTGTTACTAGTAAATAATCTGTTCACATTTTCTGTTTCTTCCTGATTCAGTCTTGTATGTTTTTTGGAATGTATATATTTCTTCCAGGTTGTCTAGTTTGGTGGCATATATTTTTCATAGTATTCACAAGTAGCTCTTAAAATTTTTTGACTTTTTTCTTGATTAGTCTGGCTAAAGGTTGATTTTGTTTATGGTTTCAAAGAAGTAGCTCTTGATTTTTTTTTTTTTTTTTGGCTTCTATTTCCACTCTGATCTTTATTATTTTTTTCCTTCTATGATCTTTGAGCTTTGTTTGTTCTTTTCCTAGGTCCGTTAGGTTGTAAGGTGGAACTTTTTAGTTGAGGTAGGCTTTTAGAACTGCTTTTGCTGTGTCCCAAGGATTTTCAGCCGTTGGGTTTCCATTTTCAATTGTTTCCAAGGATTTTTTGAGTTCCTCTTTGATTTTTGTGTTGACCCTTTGGTTTAGTAAGTAGCATATTGTTTGGCCTCCATGTGTTCCTGTTTTTCCTCGTTTTTTTCCCCTTGTAATTGATTTCCAGTTTGATAGCCTTATGGTAGGAAAAGGTGCTGCTTGATAGGATTTTATTCTCTGATAGGATTTTATTCTCTGACATTTATTGAGACTTGTTTTTGGCCTAACACATGATTTATCCTGGGAACATTCCATTTGCTGTTGAAAAGAATGTCTTCAGTTGGTTTTGGAAGGAATGTTGTATATAGATGTGTTAATAAATCCATCTGGTTGAAAGCCACCATTTTCTTACTGATTTTCTGTGTGGATGATCTATCCATCATTGATATAAGTGGGGGAGGGGTAAAATCCCTTAATGTTACTGTTTTACTGTCACTTTCTCCTTTGAGATCTGCAAATACTTGTTTTGCATATTTAGATATTCCAGTGCTGGGTACACAGATAATTGCCTTATTCTACTCTCTTGTTGGATTGATCCCATTATTAGTATTATTATTATGTAATGCCTTTTTCGTCTTTTATTACAGTCTTTGTTTCAAAATCTGTTTGCTCTGATACATGTCATGCTTCCCAGTTTTGGGTTTTTTTTGCTTCCATTTGCATGAAATATCTTTTTCCATCCCTTCACTTAAAAGTCTCCGTGTGTCTGTAGGTATAAAGTGAATGTCTTTTAGGCTGCATATAGATGGGTCTTGTTTTTTATCTAGTCACCCTATGTCTTTTGACTGGAGCATTTAGACATTTACATTTGAAGTAATTACTGATAGGTGCAGACTTCACCACCATTTCATTGTTTTGTAGTTTCTGTAGTTCTGTCATGTTCCCTTCTCTTTTATTGTGACTGATGGCTTTCTGTAGTATTATGTTGTAGTTTTATTTTTTGTGTATTTATAATAGGCTTTGGGTTTGTAGTTATCATGAGATTCCTATATAACATTTTAAGTTACGCAGTCTATGAAGTTGATCTGTTAAGTTCAGACACATTCAGAAAGCACTTTACTCATTCCTCTACCTTTTATGTATATGATGTCATATTTTGTATCTTTTTATTTTGTGAATCTCTGAATCTCTTAATTAGTGTAGATATAATTGATTTTACTACTTTTGCCTTTTAATGTTCACAATAGCTGTGTAAGTGATTGATCTACTTCCTTTACTGTGTTTGCTTTTACCTGTGAAATTTTTCCCTTTTCTAGTTTTCACCTCTAGGCATGGCCTTTTCTTTTCTTAGAAAAGTCTTAACATTTCTTAAAAGGTTGGTTTAGCGGTGATCAATTACTTACCCTTCTTCAGGTAGAGTATTCCTGATTGTAGGTTTTTTTCTCTTTCTACTTTGACTAGATCATGCCAGTCCCTTCTGTTCTGCAAAATTTGTGTTAAGAAATCTGCTGGTAGCTTTATGGCGTTTCCCTTGTATTGTCTATAACTAGGTATTTACCTCTTGATGGCTTTAAGATCCTCTCTTTAATTTTTGATATTCTGTTTATGTTTCTTGGTGTGGACCTCCTTGGGTTCATCTTACTTTGGGTGGTGATTCTCGCACCTGGATCTCTGTTTCCTTCCCCAGGTTAGGGAAGTTTTTAGCTCCTTTCTCTCTCTTTTCTGGGACCCCCATAATGCGAGTGTATATATATATGGTATGGTTAATGTTGTCCCAGAGACCATTTAACGTATCTTCATTTTGTTTTTCTTTTTGCTCTTCAGCTTGGTTGCTTTATGATACCCTGTCTTCCAGATCACTGTTCTGCCACGTCGTCTTCTTTGCTGCTGATTCCCTCCAGTGTATTTGTCATTTCACTTACTGTATTTAACTCTGATTGGCTCTATTTTCTGAATTTATGCACTCTTTATCCAGTAGACTGAATCTCTGTTTCATTTAAGCATATTCCTGTCTCCTCATTTGGACTTTGTGACTTAGGTAGAACACTTAGCTCTCCCAGTCTTGGAAGGGTGACCTTTCATAGGGATGTTCCCTGTGCAGTCGATGTGTGTAAACGAGCCTTGGGGTGTCCCACTGTGCCTGGTGCTGGGGCCGCCGTGGCGGGCCGACTTGGGCTGGTGTGTGCGCTCTAGGGCCACAGGGATCACTCAAGTAGCCGGCCAGCTAGAATGCCCGACTCTGCTCCTGTCTGTATTGTCAGGGTGGAAAGGGAACATAAATCATGGTGCTCCTGAGCACCTACAACCCCAGAGAAAATTCTAACCGTTTCCCTACCTTTAGGGAGGTGTTAGTGGTGGGTTTCCTTCACTTCTCGTCTAGTTGCTGAGTTCAGGCTGGGTGGTGCTCAGGTCCAGCTGAAGGTCTTCACCCCACTCTGAAAGCTTTTCCCCATCCCCAGTGTTACTCCATTTTGTCCTCCTGCCCCAGTTGGCTCTTTGACACCTTTAGATGCAGGAACTGTGTACCTCATCCAGCTTTTCATTGGGAGCATTGATCTGCCATCAACTGTCCCATCATACCTAGATGTGGTATGTGGTATTTTTTCCTACCAAGTGCCTTTTGACAAGTACAGTAGCATATTAGGAAGATTAGGGATAGTAAAAAACAGTTGACTCTTGAAAAGTATGGATTTGAACTGCACAGATCCACTTACTGGGTTTTTCTGATACAGTTCAGTACTAAAAATGTATTTTTTCTTCCTGTGGTTTTCTTTTCTTTTTTTTTTTTTTTTTAAAGATTTTATTTATTTATTTGAGAGAGAGAGAGAAAGACAGCAAGAGAGGGAACACAAGCAGGGGGGAGAGGGAGAAGCAGGCTTCCCGTGGAGCAGGGAGCCCAATGCGGGGCTCGATCTCAGGACCCTGAGATCATGACCTGAGCCGAAGGCAGACGCTCAACGACTGAGCCACCCAGGCGCCCCGATTCCTGTGGTTTTCTTAACTATTGTAAGAATACGGTATATTATATATGTTACATACAAAATATGTATTAATAGACTGTTATCAGTAAGAATTCTGGTTAAAAGTCGGCTGTTAGATTTTTGACCGCACCAGGGGGTCACAGCAACCCTAACCTCCACATTGTTCAAGGGTAAACTCTAGTATTAGGAAATGCCTGGTGTCTGGTGTGGATTAAAGAGGAGAGAATGGAAGGGCTGTGACAGGAAGGTACAGAGGAGCAAGAGTGAGGACATGTGAATGGAGAGCAAAGCCAGGATCCATACCGCTTGATCATTCCTGCTTTGGCTCTTCTGTCTGCCGTGGTCCTATGGGAAATAAGTGCACAGAAGATAAAGTCAAAACCATGCTTACAACGGAGAAGAAACTAATCCAGGAAGAGCCAGACAGCCAAAAGAAGAGATCCCAAAATGGGTTTAGCCCTAACAAAGAATAGAGCTAGGACAGACCTGCCAGTCTTTGAATTCTGCATCAGTCCATGCTATATGAGAAAAACTAACATGATGTACCTTACCTGGACAAAGGCCTGTGTAAGCATGGACTATCCTTATTCTGAGTTTAACCCACCAAGTTGAAAAATCTTAGGTTGTGTGCATGGTGTGTTAAAATGTCCTTTTTTCTGAGAATTGACCGATGGTGGTAGATGATCTATCTTTTGTAAAACAGAGTGGCAGTTCCCACATTCTGTTACGAGATTTTTGCTGGTAAATGAAATCCAAGCATCTTGGAACCACAGTTCTTCTTAAGCCCTTTTTTAGTCAAAGTGACCCCTGTGGGATCGGTCAGAGTTCTTTCAGCAGCTGCTTGGAGAGGGAAAGGGAGGGAGACAGAGCCTTAGTGACTGTCCATGAATATGGGGTGGGGCGGGGCGTGCCCATGGAGTTGAAGGACAGTAACGAGGAGAGGAGAGCCGAGCCCAGTGTTTCCCTAGCCAGCAGCACTCGTGAGAGAAATGGTAGAGGTTTTCCTGGGCATGACCGTGGTTGCAGTTCTAGCTACTAAATGGGATATTCCAATTCATATGGTCAAGAGCACGACAATTTCAGATAACAAAGAGGACCTTCGAGTTCTTCTAATGTGTATTCACCGGCATCACGGAAGGGACTTTTACCTTCTGTGAGTCTGCTTTTCAGGAAGTCCATGCCTGACACCTTAATCACCACGATTGTTCTCTGCTATCTGCATTATACACAAGTTACTGACTGATTAATATGCCAAATAAAATTCATGTCCTTATTTAATGTTGTTTATTTGAAACCAAGTTTTAGGATAGGAATACTACAGACATTACCTGCTATCATTTTAATTCTTAGCAAAACTGTTATTTTGTATTTTACTTTGCTCTTTCTTTGAATATGTAAATAGAAGTTACCTAATTCATTTCGTATTTTATCACATTTCATTAGATCTACATATTTTTAAAAATAGACTGAACTTTTTTTGCTCTATATATCCTCTTGTTATCCAAACTCATGATTTCATGGCATCTGGTGGTTGCATAATTCTGGTTATCTAAAATGCTAGTGGCGTTACAGATGACTTAAGGCAATTATAAAATGTATTTTTATAATTTATGAGTAACTTTAAATGGAAGAAAGTTTTCTTGATTTCATGAAGTGTTTTCAAAGACATTATCAAGAATAAAGATAAGATTTGTTATTTCCTCTGAATGAGCTTAATTTGCTAGTAACTCTGCAAGTGGGCTACATAGTAACCATAGAGATGGTAAAATAAAATTTCCTGTATTTTAGCAAGTGACATTTTTAAAAAGTTACCCGTGATCAAGTATTTGCATATTCAGATGAGTAACTGTTGCTTTTTTGAATCCTCCTCTTTCCATCCTCCCTCAGTCTCAGCGAGGAAAACTTTACGTGGATAAGTTTCAGGTGTTTTTTCTTTGTTGTTGTCCTCCCTCCTCTTGGAATTAAGCCAACAGGTCATTTTATATATACTTTTTATGGATTATCCTCTTGGAAACTGATTAGGAAAAACACTTCCTTTTTGAACTCTAATGTTTTATCTGAATGATACTAGTTGTTTGGGTTTGTTCTCTCTCGTCACTGTAACCTTTATTTGGCACGTAAACAACTCAGTCCTCCTCATTCTGTTGCAGGTGGTTTGACATTGGCTGTTTGATAGTGGAGGACCCCGTCCATGGCATTCATCTAGAGACCTTCACACAGGCCACACCTGTGCCTTTGGAATTTGTACAGCAGGTTCGTTTTCTCCTTTTACATCACACTCCAGAGAAACTTGAAATACTGTCTGCAGAATACAGGTTTGTGTGAGATAGGCCATACGTATTCTTGATTTTGCGGCTTCTTTTCACGTTCAGCCTTTTCTCTTTGCTTTTCAGTTTCCAATTTCTTTCATGTTGTGGAGTACCTTCCTCCTTTTCTCTTCCAGCTGTCTTTGAAAAGGTAATTCACTATTTTCCTCTTGTTTTTATGATTCCTTTCACTACTGTAAGAGCAGAAAAACGATTTACCTCTTCTGCTGGTGGTCTATTTACTTTTCATTATCTACCATTTTGGTTCCCCCATTACTTCCGTATCTTTTGTCTTTGTCTATTTGTTCATCTTTTGTTAACAGGAGGAAACCTGTTGAGAAACCTTACAGGAAAAGCACGTCTTTAGGTTTGTTGAAAGCATAACTCTTAGTTTACCTGTCACATAGTTTTTAGAAGAATGGAAGCATCATGTATAATGATCCTTTCTCGAACAAAATAGAATGTAAATATTGGTAAATATTGGTTTACGTGGGAGACTTAGTACTCCATGTAAAAGGGCATTTTGTTGACGTTTTCCTTTCTTCCATTTCATAAAATTTTCATCACATTTGTTCTTAAATGTCATTTCAAAACTGTCTCCTAAAGTGATTTGGGTCTTAGGCATTTGAGAATCTGATAAAAGCTATTGGATTCTCTCCCAAGAAAATACATGTACGTTCTCAAGTATAAATTTGGCTTTTATGTTTATAGAATCCCTGAAAGCAACCAGTGGCTCTCTTAGGGCTTTACAGTTTCCATGAGGCTGAAGAATTCATGCTTGGAATTTTTAAATTTTATTGAACCTTTTACTTTTTATAATTTCCTTTCAAAAGTTCAGAGAAATTTATAGATGGTAACATTAAACTCATCCCAATATGAAGGTGATTTTCAGTGAATACTATTCTATTACATCAAGAAATTAGATGAAGTGGCTGATTTTCTAGGAAAATAAAAATTGCCATTTAGGTTGAACCACATGAAACTGACTTTTTGACTTCGGAGACAGCAAATGTCAGTTTCTTCCATTCTGAAAATATTGATAAAGTTTTCCATTTTATTTTATGAGACTAAACTACCCCCCAAAAAAATTACAGTATACTATCACTTCAGAGCTAAATGTCAAAATTAATAGTACAATAGATAAAATTTAAAATTGTATTACAAGAACATTACAAAGGGTTCTAGACCCAATTATAATATGGGGGGGGTTCCCCCCCCCCCAGTGCCACCAAGCAATTTTCCAACACTGGCTGGGTGTCCTGCATTTCAACAGTCTTACACCTGTAGGATCTCTAACCCTAACCTACAGATAGCATCAGATCCTACAGGTGTAAGACCGTCTCCCCTGCCACCCACTTCAGACATCGTAAGTTCAGGTTGTTAGCTGTTTGGTTATAAACCAGAAGTTCTCATGACCCTCTCTCCTTGGGTTCAGTTAATTTGCTAGAGCAGCTCATAATAGCCAATTGGAAGAGATGCAAAGGGCAAGGTATGGGGAAGGGAGTCAGAGCTTCCATGCCCTCTGAACCCTTCGTTATTCGCAAATCTGTCATGTTCATTAACTCAGAAGCTCTCCCAAACCCATCCCCCATCCTTTGGGGTTTTATGGAGACTTTGTTACATAGGCATGATTGAATCAGTGGCATTTGTTGACTGGGTCAACCTCCAGACCCTCTCCCACCTGCACACCCCTCCCTGACTTGTGGGGGAGAATGAGACAGAAAGTTCCAGCCCTCTAATCACATGGTGGCCTTCCTTGGCACCCATCCTTAAGGATGTCACCTCATTAACAAAAGACACCTTCGTCTTTCTCCCTGCTTAAAAAATTACAAGGTTGTTAGGAGTACTGTGCCACAAACTGGGGTCCAAGATCAAATATGTATTCCTTATTATAAACCATAGCATTACACTCCAGCCCTGGTCTTCAAACACAAATTCCTTATAGCAGAGTAATCACAAAGGTCAAAAGATAACTTGCACGTTAAGTCAGTAATTGATGACTATCCAGTCTGTCATCACATCCTGTCAGAATGTGTCCCAGGGAAAGGCCACTCAGGTTTGCAGCCTTCTGTTCTATTTTGTCAGGTTTCTAAAACAGGAGTGGAATCAGTAATATGGCTTCACCCTTGTACACAGGTGGAGTAATTGAGCAAAGAGACTGTGTCATCGCTTATCCTGAGTCTCTTTTGAGGGTTAGCGTAACATTCCGTTTCCCTCATTATATAACCCATTAATTCAGTCCTTTACCCACAGCTACAGGTTATCCTTTTTTCAATCTGTACCCAAACTTTTCTACCTTTTGGACGCACGTTACTTTTAGTCTGTGTTGGTCTTGTTGGAGGCAGCACTACTAGTCTAGGCTGTGAGTGCCTCCCCACTCAGTCCACTTCTGGCCGAACTACAGGCACCGCTCAGACTCTGCAGGTTTGGGTCCAACCGCGGAGACGATCAGGCCAGTATCACAATGAAGTATGGCAAATGTATTTTCAGTTTCTCAGTGCATACAGGTTATGTTTATGCTATACTATAGTCTCTTAAATCTGAAATAGCATTATATTTTAAAAAGTTCACATTTTAATTAAAAAATGTTATTGCTAAAAATTCTAACCATCATCTGAGCTTTCAGCAAGTTGTAATTACCGACCACAGATCACTGTAATAAATAAGGGAAAAGTTTGAAATATTCTGAGAATAACCTGGATGTGACCAGAAGTGAACAAATGCTGTTGGAAAGGTGTGTAGCAACTCTGTTGACAGAGGTCTCTGTAAAAAACGCAGTCTCTGCAAAGCCCACTCGAGCGAGGTGCGACGGAAGGACACACGCCCGCAGTGAGCCAGCTCCGCCACAGGCCGTGTCGCTTCCTGCGCTGTGGCCCCAGTTCTGCCACAGAGAGAGGCACATCCTGCCCCTCAGGCCCTTAGGAAGTGTAACATAAAGGTTAAAAACAGACTTACCATTTCTTGCTTAGGAATCATCTGTTTCCCACATCTGCAACATCACATAGGGGGAATGAAAAGTTGATGTGATCTGGGGAAGGAAAAAAGGTCACTTTATCAGCAGCCTCCTCCCTTTGCCAGAATTGCAGTCATTACCATCATCCTTGGCCACCCCCTGCCCCAGATCCACAGGAAAACAGAGGGATGTGTCCAGTAGGGACACTCCTTTTCATCCCACTCATGTTGTGTGTCACACTCCTGAAGTCATGTAAGCCAGCAGCTTCATGCCTTTCTCTTCAAGCCTTTTGCCTTTCTCCCACTTTAGACCACCAGGCTTTCAACTGCCCGGTTCCATTCTCTGTCAGAGTAGAATGAGTTGTCAGGTGTGTTCCCTGCGCTGAAGGTAGGATGCTCGGCCATCCACATTGGTACAATATCGTCTTCTATTTTGGTTCTTTTATTGTGGACCCAGGTGGCCACCAAGGCAGGGATATTGGCTTGTCCGTTACACTCACCTTCCAAACCTGGAAGTTCCAATGGGATCGTGTCCTACTTCACTGTACCCTCAAATTCTCAGAGTGATTTGCATAGGGCTGTGCCCCATAGGGGCATCATTTTAATACGTTATGTTCCATTACACCCTCCTGCCTGACCGTGTGGCCAGACCATTGGCTGCTGCCTCTGAGTCAGTAAAAACCGAAACATGGGGCATTTTTTCTATCACTGCTGAGAAAATAGGGTGCATTTCAGCATGCAGAGCTGATTATTTTTAGCCTTTCTCCATCAGGGTGGTGGCCTTCCATATACACTGTTGTCTGCTCACCTTGGAATTGCTGTCCACAAACCAAGCAGCTAGCTCTGTGTTGTTGAGAGTTGTTCACAGGGCACTGTCTACATGGCAGTTGGTTCTTATAGCTTTTCCCATGGCCTCAAAGTGAGTCCTAGAGAAAAAGAGGTGCCTTGTTCATGATGGTCTCCCTAGGCATCATGACCCTCTACATAAACCACTGCCATCCCTATAAGGATGTTTCTCCAACACCATCCTAGACATTATGGGTATTTCACATTTCAAAATCATTTTATGTCCTTCAGTGAAAGGGGTAGCTTTAATAATGTCTACTAGTAAATGCCCCCAGATGGAAATATTCTACTCCCAAGCCCCAGTAGAGGTCCCTCCAGGCACACTCAGATTTTTGCCATATTCCTCAGTTAAGCTCCACATGGGGCAATGGCACAGAAAATTAGTCCCTGCTAGCATACCAGCATTGTCTTTTACTTTTACTTTAGCTATGGTAGATAACAACAACCAAGTGTTGGACTGTTTGCCTTTTTCTTAATAGTTTGCATTTCTTTATGTATTCCGTAAACCAACTTTCCAGGAGATGGCTCCATCTCTGATTTCCATTGTTAACTCTACCTTTAGTGACAGAGTGCAGCCCAGATGCGGCTCCATTCCAGCAGTGACCACCCAGCAACTAAAGGTTCTTCAGCCCTCATCCTTTCCTCCCTGCTCTTCATAAGCTACACATTTCAACGAGCCAGGGCTGGTCTAGCCAAATACCTCTTCTGACACCAACTATTGAGGTTTCGGACCCAATTCCTATGTGTGGGAGGGGTTTTTCCACACCACAATACTAGCTGGTGTCAGACATTTCATCTCAATTCTGACTCTACACCTGGAGATAGTATCCAATCCCATAGAATGAGGACTCTGTCCTACAAGACTGCCCCCTCCCCATCGCAGATGCCAGTGACAAGTCCAGATGATAAACTGGTTCTACAGATTGGTTCTGACAACCGCCTCCTTCTCAGGAAGGCTCTCTACTCACTAGGTTGCTTATTTATTATGAAAAGATATAACTCGGGAACAGCCAGATGGAAGAGATGCAGAGGGCAGGGTCCCGGGAAAGGGTGCAGAGCTTCCGTGCGCTATCTAGCCTGCCACTCTGCCTGAAACTCCACATGTTCTCCCAACTCCATCCTTTTGAGGTTTTTTTTGGAGGCTTCATTGTATAGTCATGATTGATTCAATCATTCATCATTGGTTATTTAATCAACTTGCAGCCTCTCTTCCTGTCCCAGAGCTGGGAGTGGGTGGGAAGACCAGATACAACCGACCTTTGAACAACATGGGTTTGAACTGCACAGGTCCATTTATAAGCAGACTCTTTACAGTAAAGTACTTGGTAGTTTCTCTTTTTGATTTTCTTAACATTTTTTCTGCAGCTTCGCTGACTTTAAAAATATGGTATATAATACGTATACAAAGGGGGTGTTAATTGACTTATCACTAAGGCTTCTGGTCAACAGTAGGCTATTAGTAATTAAGTTTTGGGGGAGTCAGAAGTTACAGTGTGGATTTTCAACTACACCAGGTGGTCACTCTCCCTAATCCCTACATTGTTCAAGGGTCAGGTGTATGTATTTTTAATTGTAAATCACACTATCATGAATGGAACAGCCTGGCCAAGATTGGTTTATCCCAGAAACGGCCTGATGGTTCAAGCAATAGCTCACCAATTCATGCAGTTCAAACTTGAACATATTAAAGGAGAGAAAAGGATTTCAATAGAATTGAAATGTGTTTGCTAGAAATAGCTACCATGCTGTTAACTCTTAGCTGATTAGAATATGTATGTGCTGGAAAATCAACACAAAAATCAGACCTACTGATCAAACATTAGAACCTCAGACACCTAATGAAGTAGACGGTGTATAGGTAAAGATGTCAATGAACGGGGAGAGGAAAGATGGTGGAGGAGTAGGGGACCCTATTTCAACTGGTCCCCGGAATTGAGCTGGATATCTACCAACCACTCCGAGCACCCACGAAATCAGCCTGAGATGTAAGAAGATCTGGGTCTCTACAAACAGAATATTGCAGGCAGTTGGTTCTGAGGTACGAAGCAGGGAGCCGTGATTCCCCGGGCAGATATCAGAGGATAAACAGCAGCGGGAGGGTGCCTGGCCGTGGGGATCCTACACTGCTGGTGAGCGACAGCCTCACGCGCTGGGGATGGGGCACAGACTCGCAGACCAGTAGCGGCGGGGAACGGACCTTAGGGCAGCCCCCGGGGCGGAAACCCGGAGCGGCTGGCAGTTTTAGAAGCACAAAGGGCAGAGACGTGCCCTGACCTGGAGGCAGGACTGGGAGCGCTGCGGAGGGGCACACAACCCAGGACGCTGCAGTTTATAGCAGCACGGACAGAAATGGAGACAGTGTGGCCTGGAGAGCTCACTGAAGAACAGACTGCAATCTCTCTGCTCTGAGGCAGAGGGTTGGAAACGGTCTCTTCTGCTCTGACTCGCGGAAGAGACGCAGAAAGCCACCAGGGGAAGCCGCCAGAGGACAAAAGCCCTCAAAACTGATTCCCACTGAGTCCATCTCCTGCCACAGGGGGGCAGGACAACTCTGCCCAAATAGGGTTGCCTGAGTAACCCAGGCCCCTCCCCAGAAGACAGGCTGGGAAAACAAGAGGCTAGCAACCCTAAGGTCCCGAGAAAATAGGTGCATCTTGCTTGGGTTCTGGTCAATATTTGGGACTCTGTGCATTCCCTCAAACACCCATCAACAGAATGACTAGGAGGAGGAACCCCCAAGATAGAAAAGACTCAGATTATGACTTATGCTGCAGATTTACAAATGGATGCAGATCTAACCAAGATGTCAGAGACGGAATTCAGGCTAGCAATTGTGAAGACAGTAGCTAGAATGGAGAAATCAATTAATGGTAACATAGAGTCTCTAAGGGCAGAAATGAAAGCTGAATTGGCAGAACTTAAAAATGCTATCAATGAGGTCCAATCCAATCTAGATAATCTAACAGCTAGGGTAAGTGAGGCAGAAGAACGAATAAGCGACCTGGAAGATAATATAATAGATAAAAAGGGAAAAGAGGAGGCCAGGGAAAAACAACTCAGAATCCTTGAAAATAGAATCAGAGAAATAAGTGACACCATGAAGCGTTCCAATGTCAGAATAATTGGAATCCCGGAGGGAGTGGAGAGAGAGAGGACTAGAAGATGTATTTGAGCAAATCGTAGCTGAGAACTTCCCTAATCTGGGGAATGAAACAAACATTCATGTCCTAGAGGCAGAGAGGACCCCTCCCAAGATCAAGGAAAACAGGCCAACACCCCGGCGTGTAATAGTAAAACTTGCAAATCTTAGAACCAAGGAAACCATCTTAAGGGCAGTTAGGGGGAAGAGATTCCTTACGTACAGAGGGAGGAACATCAGAATAACGTCAGACCTATCCACAGAGACCTGGCAAGCCAGAAAGGCCTGGCAAGACATTCAGGGTACTAAATGAGAAGAACATGCAGCCAAGGATACTTTATCCAGCAAGGCTGTCATTTAGAATGGATGGAGAGATGCAGAGCTTCCACGACCGGCAGAAACTGAAAGAATATGTGACCAGTAAGCCGGCCCTGCAAGAAATATTAAGGGGGGTGTTCTATAAAAGGAGAAAGACCCCAAGAGTGATATACAACAGAAATTTACAGGGACAATCTATAAAAACAACGTCTTCACAGGCAACATGATGACAATTAATTCATATCTTTCAATAATCACTCTCAACGTGAATGACCAAAATGCTCCCATAAAACGGCACAGGGTTGCAGATTGGATAAAAAGACAGGACCCATCCATATGCTGCCTACAAGAGACTCATTTGGAACCTAAAGATACATCCAGACTGGAAGTGAAGGGATGGAGATCCATCTTCCATGCCAGAGGACCTCAAAAGAAAGCTGGGGTAGCAATTCTTATATCAGACAAATTAGATTTTAAACTAAAGTCTGTAATTAGAGACACAGAAGGACACTATCTCATTCTTAAAGGGTCTATCCAACAAGAAGATCTAACAATTGTAATATCTATGCCCCCAACATGGGAGCAGCCATCTACGTAAGCCAACTGTTAACCAAAATAAAGAGTCATATTGATAATACATTAATTGTAGGAGACCTCAATACTCCACTCTCAGCAATGGACAGATCATCGAAGCAGACTTTGAATGATACACTGGACCAGATGGACCTCATATATATATACAGAACATTCCACCCTAAAACAGAATACTCATTCTTCTCGAGCGCACATGGAACTTTCTCCAGAATAGACCACATACTGGGTCACAAATCAGGTCTCAACCTATACCAAAAGATTGAGATTATTCCCTGCATATTCTCAGACCACAATGCTTTTAAACTGGAACTCAATCACAAGAAAAAATTTGGCAGAAATTCAAACACTTGGAAGCTAAAGACCACTCTGCTCAAGAATGTTTGGGTCAACCAGGAAATCAAAGAAGAACTTAAACAATTCATGGAAATCAATGAGAACGAAAACACATCGGTCCAAAGTCTATGGGATACTGCAAAGGCAGTCCTAAGGGGGAAATACATAGCCATCCAAGCCTCACTCAAAAAAATAGAAAAATCCCGAATTCACCAACTCACTCTACACCTTAAAGAACTAGAGAAAAAGCAACAAACGATGCCTAAGCCACGCATTAGAAGAGAAATAATTAAAATTAGAGCAGAAATCAATGAATTAGAAACCAGAAACACAGTAGATCAGATCAATGAAACTAGAAGTTGGTTCTTTGAAAGAATTAATAAGATCGATAAACCACTGGCCAGACTTATCCAAAAGAAAAGAGAAGGGACCCAAATTAATAAAATTATGAATGAAAGGGGAGAGATCATGACTAACACCAAGGAAATAGAAACAATTATTAGAAATTATTATCAGCAACTATATGCCAATAAACTGAGCAATCTGGATGAAATGGAGGCCTTCCTGGAAACGTATAAGCTGCCAAGACTGAAACAGGAAGAAATTGACAACCTGAATAGGCCAATAACCAGTAACGAGATTGAAGCAGTGATCAAACCTCCCAAAAAACAAGAGTCCAGGGCCTGATGGATTCCCTGGGGAATTCTACCAAACATTCAAAGAAGAAATAATACCTATTCTACTGAAGCTGTTTCAAGAAATAGAAACAGAAGGAAAACTTCCAAACTCATTCTATGAGGCCAGCATTACCTTAATCCCCAAACCAGGCAAAGACCCCATCAAAAAGGAGAATTTTAGACCGATATCCCTGATGAATATGGATTCCAAAATCCTCAACAAAATCCTAGCTAATAGGATCCAACAATACATTAAAAGGATCATCCACCACGACCAAGTGGGATTTATCCCCAGGATGCGAGGGTGATTCAACATTCGCAAATCAATCACTGTGATAGAACACATTAATAAGAGGAGGGAGAAGAACCATATGGTCCTCTCAATTGCAGAAAAAGCACTTGACAAAATACAGCATCCTTCTGGTAAGCGCTGTGAATTGTGCAAGACTGTTGAATCTCAGATCTGTACCTCTGAAACAAATAATGCAATATATGTTAAGAAAAAAAAAAAAAAGAAGAAGAAGGTAGCGGGAGGGGAAGAATGAAGCGGGGGAAATCGGAGGGGTAGACGAACCATGAGAGACAATGGACTCTGAAAAACAAACAGGGTTCTAGAGGGGAGGGGGG